>NC_138939.1:30670000-31077500 GCF_965226115.1 Aulonocara stuartgranti | reverse complement strand
TAATCACGATTATTTTCACTGAAATTGAGATCTCGATTATTTGACGATATTTATTTAACAATAACAATGTATTGAATAATGACTTTAAAGATTGTCAAAAAATAATATAAAATAGTGTGCAAATACTGATAACAGTGCAAATGTTTGCAATATAAAAAATAAATGAAAAATGTAAACCTCTATGTTTAGTGAACTTTGCAGTGTTGCTCTGTGGTGCAGCTACGACACTGTAGCAAAGTTTACACACTATGTCTACTTGATCCACGTCTGACTCCGCCAACCCATAATGTTTCCACACCACTGAAGTTTTTTTTTACCTCTCTTTTCAACCAACAGCAGTCACTCTCCTCTCCAAATAACTTCTGCTTAGCTTTCCGAGCTTCCCTCGGGTCCTCTTAATTGTTGTGACACGTGTTCGAAATGCAGAGAGGTGCACTCGATTTGCCACACGGAGCAGCGCGAGAGTAAAGCACGAGGGAGGTGCTAATAATCGACTCAGTCATTTATAATGATCGTTGAAAGCCCAGATCGTAATCGTGATTAAAATTCGATTAATTGAGCAGCCCTATTATATATATTATATTATTTAACAATGTGTTTAAGAAGTAGGTGTCATTTTGATTTGATTTTCTTTACCTTTATTTTGCAAGAATGTAATCTGTAATATTTACAATACTGCTAGTGACATGGTTAATCTTGTCTAAATGTCTATATTATATAAAATATCTATTTGTTCCTCAAAGGTTTCTGCAATGCCTCAGAGCACAAGTGGACATGGGCATGGACACAACAATACAGCACCACACGTTGGTCCTCACTCACACGCTCTAGCAGTGCCGTCACAGGGCCCTGCAGTGGTCCAAGGTCATGTTCATCCACCTGCACCCATGCCTTCAGCCACAGGACAGCAGCAATTTCAGCGGCTGAAGGTATCTGTACATCACCACATATATGAAAACATGAGGACCAGAATAAACCAAAACAGCTGTTCATCCCAAGTGCACAAAGGCAAAAAGCGAATGCCTTTAAAATTACATTGTGTCTGCATGCTGAAAGGACAGAGTGAGGAGTATGTTTTGTAGAGCAGCAACAAGCATCATCTTTCTACACAGGAGGCATTCAGATACATACACATTGTTCACCCTTCGTTAGAGGTGAACAAAGTCCAATAGACAACGGCTAAAAAGGGAAATAGTCTTGAAGCTGGCGTGCTTGTTATATATATCTTTTCATCAACATCCTAAACCTTTTCTACTTATCAACTTATATGGTTGGGCGATTAGTCGGATTTTAATGCCAAATTAATTACCGCTGTGGCTTCCAGCAGTTTAAAAGAAATCAGATGAAACAATTACTTTTAACATTCATTTTTGCTACATGGACATCTTTTCTCTCTCTCCCTCTCCCTTATAATCAAGTGCACCACTTCCCTTTTCACCAGTGAGCATTTTTCCCCCCTCTCTAAAAGCTCAAAGTCCCTGGTTAATACAGCAAGATGAGAGATTATAGACATGGAGCTAAAAATTCACAATATTTTTGAAGGTTGACGCTGTTAAAGGATTATTAAAAATTGCCTGCAGCGACCTTTGTCTCTACGCCTTTGAAGTCATATACCTAGACCACATTGGGTGATGCACAGCAGGTAACACATCTGCACAGTTGATTCAATATTGAGTCTTCTGTTCGGGTCTTCTGGGACACATAAGTCTTTTGCCACCTTGTTATCATATATCCCAGTGTATTTTTCGGTCCAGTGAAAATCAGCTGTTGCAGAAAACAAAGCCTAGTCAGGGCACTTCTTTTCAATTGATTTTTGTTTTTCAATGGAATTATATTTAAAGTTAATGTTTAGTTAATTTAGTCAATCATTAAGTTTTTGGTATAGTTGAGCAGCTTTATATGATTTTGCCATTTTAGAATAGAGTAGCCCTTATATTTTCATTGTACCTGTACAATAGGGCTGCCACAAATGATTATTTTGATAGTCAACTAGTCACCGATTATTTTTGCAATTACTTTAATCTCAGCCAAACCGATTTACTCAGGAACAAATAAAATACTAAAAAAAAGCCAAACAATAACATTTTAAGTTATCTAAGTGACTTATATATCATGTTTAACCTGAGTAGCAAAAGACGGCGGTAGGTTTGAAAACAATTTTTCGGGAGTCCGGTATTCTCACCGGTTCTAGTGAGCCTTGTCTCTGGCTAGCTATCGAGCTGGTGGGTAACAGATGTCTCCGAAAACGTCGGAGTGCTTTTGAAAATATGTGGCGTCCTGATAAACTGAGCAGATATTTGAGGTTTACACAGCTACATTCTCGCCTGAAAATATGTTAAACGTTTATTTTGTGACCCAGAAAGAATAATAAGAGTAATATTAAAACTAACTAGCTGCCGCCATTTTTGGAAACTGAGCTGGGCCACGCTATGAATTCTGGGACACAGCTTCTTCTTCTTCGGGGTTTAACGGCAGCTGGCATCCTTGTACATGCAGTGCTGCCATCTTCTGTTTAAATCCGTTATTACACTCTTAAATCCTACTACTTATTCCTGCGTCTTTTGGGATCTTACAAAGCTTCAAACGACGCGTCGACTATTAAATCAGTTGTCGACGATTTTGATAGTCGACTAATCGTGGCAGCCCTACTGTACAATAAATAATGGGTGCTCCAATGCCAACTGTGCAGGATAAAAAAATATACATAGCAACGATATCAGGAATGAATAGCAAACAGAAGAGTCAAACTAGAGGAATATGTACAAAACAATAGAAGGGCACACAATGGAGAGCATAGTGACTGGAGGTAGTGCAAAGAAAAGACTCGATCTGAATAGGGTCCATATGTGAGTGGCCTGAGTGTTGACGGTTACTCAGACCATGTCTCAGATTGGTGAGGCGGGGGCCTGTTAGTGGGTCTAGAGGTGTGGGACCTGATTGTCCTGAGGCACCGACCACTGGGCAGAGGGTAAAACGGGTGGTGGGCGGGGTCCAAGGGGTCACCTGTGATGGCCCTGGTTTTTCTGAGACAGGAGGCTCAGAAAGGTGGCATAGGGTGTTAATTACCCTCTCCACAGCCTTACTGTTCTCAGTAGTGGCCCATGCGTACAAAACACCCAGGCAGTAGGAGAGCGCGCTCTCCACTGAGGAGCGGTAGAAGGCCAGCAGCCGTTTCTGGTCCAGATTATTCATCCTCAGGACAGCCGCTGTTGGGCCTTCTTTACCCAGGCGTTGGTGTTGTGGGTCCTGATGAGATCATTGGAGATGTGGGTGCCCAGAAACCTGAAGGTGGAGACAGATTCCACCCATTTTCCATTTATAATAACAGAGGAATGTCCGTGCCTCCTGAAGTCCATTATGAGCTCTTTTGTTTTAAAGATGTTCAGCTTCAGGTTGTTTTCTGAGCACCAGCGGGACAAGTTCTCTGCCTTTGCCCTGTCTTGCCATTTTGGTGGTGATCATCTGACAATCTTCTCCATTCTCTTTTTGTAGGTTGAAGATGCCTTGTCTTATTTGGATCAAGTAAAACTGCAGTTTGGGAATCAACCTCAAGTTTATAATGACTTCCTTGATATCATGAAAGAGTTCAAGTCGCAGAGGTGAGTTTTTGTTTTATTGCCAGTTTTTCTTAACATCTGATAAGAAAAACTGGTATTTTACCATGACACCTAAGTGATCTCTATGAACCCAAATAACAGTGTTTCAGAAACTAAAGTACCAAAACTTGTTCTGTTACTACAGCATTGACACTCCTGGAGTCATCAACCGTGTGTCTCAGCTTTTCAAGGGCCACCCAGACCTCATCATGGGTTTCAATACTTTCTTGCCACCTGGATACAAGATTGAAGTTCAAACCAACGATCTAGTCAATGTGACCACGCCAAATCAGATCCACTACATCACACCACACGGTGTTTCTGTTCAGAACATCCCTGCAAGTGGAGCACCCAGCCAGCCTGCCCCCAGCCACCACCAGCACCAGAGTCTGCCACAGGCTGGCTCACTCACTACTACCACCCAACCACTTATCCCTGCCCAGCCTGCTCCAAATAAAACCAGCAAGGTAGATAACGATGTTCTTTATTTGTTTACATCTAGTATGACAGATGCATTAAATGACCTTTTTCACTTGTTGTTCTTCTAAACAGCCAATTCAGTCTCCAGCCCATACACCCACCAGCCAACCCAATCCATCTATCCCATCTTACGCCTCGCCCCGCTCTCCTTCAGTTCAGTCCCACACTCCTGTCAGCAGCACACCATCCAGTGGGCCACCTATCCAAAACAACCAACCCGTGGAGTTCAACCATGCTATAAATTATGTCAACAAGATCAAAAATCGCTTCCAAGGTCAGCCAGACATCTACAAAGCTTTCCTGGAAATCCTGCACACATACCAGGCAAGGAAATATACACAGCATTAAACTGTTATTAAGATATTATAAGATATATGCAGCTGCAAAAATAAATGTGAAAGTAAATTTTAATTATATCATATCTTGTATATTTATAAAAATATATATTTTTAGAAGGAACAGCGAAATGCTAAAGAAGCTGGAGGAAACTACACCCCAGCACTGACTGAACAGGAGGTTTACACTCAAGTTGCAAGACTTTTCAAGAACCAAGAGGACCTGCTCTCAGAGTTCGGGCAGTTCCTGCCTGATGCCAACAGCTCAGTGGTGAGTCTCCAGACATCACGGTCAATTATTTTATTAAACGTCCCTGCAAATATACGTGGTATGACTAGGAGTTACTGGATCCTTGTAACTGTCTGTCTTTTGATCTTTTCCTTAAAACCACTTGTTTGCATTGGATATGAAATTGATTTACAGATGGGTGCCAAGTTAAAAGAGAAACCAGCATAAAGTATTGTAGTATTGTGTTGGGCCACCACGTGTTGGCAGATCAGCTTTGGTGCACCTTGGTGTGGATTCTCCAGGTCTTTAAAGATCTGGACGGTGCATCCGTGCTTCCAAAAATATTCCCGAATACTGTTTCGAGCGTAGGGAATTCACTAAGCTCAGGTCTAGGTTGTTGCAAGGTTTTGTTCTGTCCTTCATAAGATTTCTCACAGTGCAGATAGTGTTTTATTCTGAAAACTCATTAGCTGTTATATGCTATTCTTGCGTTTGGCTTCCTGCTTTCAGGAGGCACATTTCTGACAGAAAGCTGCTGAGGGACTTATGAGCTCTTAGTAACTACAATCAGCTTCAACTCCACAGAACTGCTTTTTAGTATGTTTACAGTTTTCTTTTGTTTTTACAGTGTTTGTGCAAAACAAGCAGAAGAGAGTTGGTTTGAGGAGCTGGTGCTAAAGGGCTTGAGTCACACAATAGGTGCACAGAGGCCCAGTGTATGATGCATTATTTTTAGCTCAGAATCACACATCACTACTCCGGTAGAACTGAAGCATAAAAATAGAGCTTGGAAGGAAAAGCACTGGTTCACTTAATCGAATCAATGGTATTTACACAGGGCTTGCAAAATCGCTAGCCCGATGTCCCGGAGCTAGCGATATCTCCAGTCGGGCGACCAAAATCTATCTCAGCCCCGCCCCGCTATATGATAACCCAACGGGCGGGGCTGAGATAGATTTTGGTCGCCCGACCGGAGATATCGCTAGCTCCGGGATCGGGCTAGCGATTTTGCGAGCCCTGTTACATAATTCTATTTGCATACTGTTAATTTTGTTGTCTTGCTTTGTTGAGATCATGTGTATTGCCCTTTTTTTTTTAGCTACTGAGCAAAGCAACACCAGACAGGGCAGAGTCGGTCCGTAATGATCATGGTGGCACAGTAAAGAGACACTTCCTGAACAACAAACAGAGACTGAGCCAGAACGGCCTTCCAATCAGGAGACCCTCAGGCGTGGGTACCACACCACCTGTCAAGGTATGTAACCATCTACTCTCTGACTCTGCATATATTCAGCTGTTTGTACTTTAAACCAGAAAGGTAATATTTCATATATTTTGTATGCATTACATGTAGGGGGAAACAGGCCTTTTTTGTTTCAATCAGTGAAAGCCTACAATTAAGAAGTATGGACAATACATTGACTCCAGATATCAGCCCCCAGACAGTTTTGACAAAAGCAAAACATCTGTAATTTCATAAAAAGAGGATTTACTACAGAACATGTTTATTAGATTGTGTTAGTAGTACAACCCAAGTTCATCAGACAAACTGGCAATTAGGGTTAGTAAAATCTACCCAAGATTCAGAGATATGAGGGCCTCCAACAGTCAACATCTCTTTACACCATTGCAGAAGAAACCTAAAATAACAGGGAACGTCATGAGTGACGTGAGCAAACACAGCACCAGCACTGAAACGATGTTCTTCGAGAAGGTCAGTATTGTCATTTTGAGTGTTTGTATAAAGACTTGCACTGATCTGTGATGAAAATAAGGCTACGTCCACACGTACACGGGTATTTTTGAAAACTGAGATTTTTCGTTTTAAAAAATAATCCCGTCCACACGTAAAGGCAGAAATGAAGGAAAACGCTGCTAGGAACATGCCAAAGCAACAGGTGGCGATATATTCCTAACCATGTAGAAATGTTGACCAATCAGAAGTCTAGAAGCCTCGGTGGGAAATGGTAAACAAAGATGGGGCATAGAAGCAGAACCCAGTCCTATGTGTGGAGGGACAGTAACGGTGTGTGTATATGTAAGCATTTAAACACTGCAGAGAGTACAAGTAACAGTATTGTAGAAATTCATTTCACCGAAACAATAACGTGGCGCAAAGTGTGACGTCACAAAAGGCGCACACCTTTGACGCTGCGTTTTCTCCGTTTTTCTCGTCCACACGTAAACGCAAAAACTGAGTTTTCGAAAATATCCACCCTGGCAGGCGTTTTTAGAAATCTCCGTTTTCAGTGACCGAAAACGCAGTTTACGTGTGGACGAAAGGTGCAAACGCATAGAAAAATCTGCGTTTTCAAAAATACCCGGGTACGTGTGGACGTAGCCTAAATCTCATTTTGCTTTATTTGTCATGGCTGCAAACACTTTAACAGGTAAAGAAGGCTCTTCGAAGCTCTGAGGCATATGACAACTTCCTACGCTGCTTGCACATCTTCAACCAGGAAGTCATTTCACGTACTGAGCTGGTCCAGTTAGTTATCCCATTTCTTGGGTGAGTTTAAACATACAGTTTTTAGGTACTGAATGGGGCATACCTGTAGTCCAATTTTGTAACTGACTGGTTCAGTACGTAATTCTTGAGTTTTTATCTTCTTCTTCTTCTTCTTCTTGCCAATAAGTCAGATTTGAGTTGAAATCAAACAGTTTTGATACATAACATTACATAATGAAACTTTAATCACCCAAATGTAAACCAGTAAACCACCTGCATTTGTTTGAAATATGTTGCTAACATTTAAACCCTAACCGCACCAATAACTCTGTATTTCACATATGTTGTGCCATGACTGACAGAAAATTCCCCGAGCTTTTTACATGGTTTAAAAACTTCTTGGGCTACCGAGAGTCCAGTCACGGAGAGTCGAGCCATGCAGAGAGTTTACCCAAGGAGCGTGCCACAGAGGGTATCGCCATGGAAATCGACTACTCTTCCTGCAAGAAGCTGGGGTCCAGCTATAGAGCGCTGCCAAAGAGTTTCCAGCAGCCCAAATGCACAGGAAGAACACCGCTGTGCAGAGAGGTGAGTCGTTAAAGGAATTCGGTTTAATAAAGGTATTTGTCTTACAGTGTACATTTTATCCTTTGTCCTCGGGCCACCAGGTACAACAACAAATGTATTTGGCCCACACAGGGTGCTCTGGAGCAGAAACTGATGTAAAGTTCAGATGGTACCTGTAGTTAAATATGGCTTGAGCAGACAGCAGATGCCAGCAATCTTGTTCTTAGTCGATCAGTGAGTTGGTGGAAGTGTTAGCGATCATTGAACTGTTTGGCTACATTTAATGTTACCTTATTATGTTTAAGTGTCTAGATAATAAGTTAGGATATGATCTGCTTACTGAAAAACATATTTTTAATTTTATAAACTACATGAACTGTTTTTGGCTGTAACTAGCCATTTAAATTTAGATAATGAGTGATTTCTTTGATCAACTGATGTTATTGAACCCAGTGTTTCACCACACAATCAAGACATTTTTAACTACATTAAGTTTCATGCATTTTTATTTTACTGCTACATAAATATGAAATGCATCTCATATTTAGAGTCACAATAATGTGTTTTCACTGCATGGTGTAACATCCTGTTGCAGGTTTTGAATGACACATGGGTGTCATTTCCTTCATGGTCTGAGGACTCCACATTTGTGAGCTCCAAGAAGACACAATATGAGGAACACATTTACAGATGTGAAGATGAGCGCTTTGAGGTAAAACATACTCAGTCCACCCACGCTCCAAATGAAAATAAGACCCTTGGATGTAGAAGAGGTTAAGAAGATGGAATAATGGAGGTTCTTTTACATAATATGTATCTTTTACATAAATGTCTGTGTGATGCGATTTGCTCAGGAGTCAAAAAACCACAGGAAAAGATCTCACACCACATGAACTGTCCAGGTGCCCATTTCAAAATCTGGTTCTGTTGAAATTATTCATTTGAATGTGATTGTTCCTTTTGTAGCTGGATATTGTGTTGGAGACCAACCTTGCCACAATCCGAGCCCTCGAGACAGTGCAGCGACGGCTCTCTCGTATGTCAGCAGAAGAGCAGCTACGCTTCAAGCTGGACAACACAATGGGTGGCTCCTCAGAGGTCATTCACCGCAAAGCCATCCAGCGGATATATGGGGACAAAGCTCAAGACATCATTGAAGGACTCAAGAAGAACCCTGCTGTGTCCGTCCCCATAGTTCTAAAAAGGTAACAGTTAGATTTTAGTGTGTCCTCCTCAGCTCACACCTTTACAGTTTTATAACATCTGTTTCTTCTGTTTTCAGATTAAAAATAAAGGATGAGGAGTGGAGAGAAGCCCAAAGGGGCTTCAACAAAATCTGGCGGGAGCAGAATGAAAAGTATTACCTGAAGTCACTTGACCATCAAGGCATTAACTTCAAGCAGAATGACACCAAAGTATTACGCTCAAAGACCATGCTCAATGAAATTGAGATGTTATATGATGAAGTAAGTAAATTGTTTTTAAACAATATTATTATTTGTTATTTGACATTTATAAATGCAGAATAAATCTAGACTGATTCTAAGTTTATGGCCGCAGTTATCCTTGAATCAAACAATAATGCTCCACTTTGTTATATATTATGATTCTCTAATTGTAAATAAAAATCAACAGGTAAATGGTTTTAATGTATTTTGCTAAACTGTAAATTTCGTAAAACATTACAGTCTAAAATGCTCCTGTATTTGTCCTGTAGCGCCAGGAGCGGGCATCAGAGGAGTCTGCTACACCGCCACCAAATGGCCCACACATGACTCTGACCTACGACGACAGCCAGATCCTCGAGGATGCTGCTTCCCTCATCATTCACCACGTCAAAAGACAGGTCGGCATCCAGAAAGAAGACAAGTGCAAGATCAAACAGATAGTCCACCACTTCATCCCCGACCTGCTGTTTGCACAGCGAGGTGAGCTCTCTGATGTGGAGGAGGAGGAAGAAGAGGACGAAGACACGGAGATGGATCAAGATGACAGCAAGAAACACAATGGCCTGCCAGGCAGAAGCCCAACCAAGTCCAAGCTCCTGTTCAGCAACACGGCAGCTCAGAAGCTCCGGGGAACTGACGATGCCTACAACTTGTTCTACGTGAACAACTACTGGTATGTCTTCCTTCGTCTTCACTACATCCTCTGTTCTCGTTTGCTACGAATTTACGGGCAAGCTGAGAAGCAGATCGAAGAGGATGCTCGTGAACGAGAGTGGGAAAGAGAAGTGTTGGGGTTCAAAAGGGAGAAAAACGAAAATCCAGCCATCCAGCTGAAGATGAAGGAGCCAAGTAAGTGAGAAACTGACTTTTTTAACTGTTACGTTTTGCTATGAACCCTCTCAGTCATGGTGCGTCATACTCCTCAATTCCTCCATGTATTACTCACTGTGTGTGTGTTTTCTGTCTGCAGTGGATGTTGATGTGGAGGACTACTACTCAGTATTTTTGGAAATGGTTCGCAATCTTTTGGATGGAAACATGGAGCCGGCTCAGTATGAGGACTCCCTGAGGGAGATGTTTACGGTCCATGCCTACGTTGCCTTCACCATGGATAAACTCATCCAAAGCATTGTCCGGCAGGTCAGCACATTTTAAGATTTTCTCATTTTATTTCATCTATTTGCTTACCAATTTGTTTATTTGCTCGTCTTCAAGGTAAAAAATACATTTTTAACCTTAGAGTGGCATCGCGAGCTGTAGGCTCGTTCTTAAATTTGGAGAAGAAAAAGGGGGAAAATAAAATAGACATGCTCCTCACGTCAAAACTCAGTAATGCCTCTAGTCGATGATCAAATGTACGCATCTATAGTCACTGAAGGTGCTGCTGTTTTGATTCTACATGCTGATGTGGACACACCCGTTGCATACTAACCTACTCTTACAGCTCCAGCACCTTGTCACTGATGATGTGTCTGTGCGTGTGACGGACCTGTATCTGAGCGAGAGTTCCAATAAAGCCACGGGGGGCACACTGCCCACACAGGCATCGAGGGCCACCGCAGAGGGGGGATACCAGCGCAAAGCAGAACAGCTTATGCCGGATGAGAACTGCTTCAAGGTACAACACAGCACGGAAATGAATAATTATATTTTAAAACAGGCTGACTTTATTTTGTTTTTCTCCCTCAGTATTTTTTTCTAATTCTGTGTGTGTTGTCTGGTTTTATCCAGATGATATTTGTGAAGAACCAAGCCTCTGTCAGTCTGGCAGTAGAGCTCCTGGATACAGAAGAGGAAAACTCTGATGAGCCTGCAGAGGCAGAAGTAAGACTCACAAAATGCATTTCATGTGCACAGCAGTTTATTAAGTAGACATGTAGTATATGTGATGCTGGGGTGGCATTGCTTCGTGTATCTCTTAATATGTTTTGCCCTTCAAGAATTTTTAGTATAGCACTAGTTATCAGGTAATAGTTTGATATTACAATTTAATAAATAGTCAAGCACTAGTCATCTTGGTTTTAAACTTTTTAATCATATTCCTGTATTATAAATTCCTTGTACTTGGTGGTTTACATACACATGTACCTCTGCAAACTAGTGTTGGCTATTAATTTGTGCACCTATGATTTTAAACCCTCCGACACTCTGAGGAGTGTCACATGGTCCAGAATTAAAGGCTATAACCTCCAACCTGCTTTCATACAGAACCTAAATGTATGTCTTTGTTATTTACATGGTTGGTTGCTGTTCTGCTCTGTCCTCCACAGAAGTGGTCAGACTACGTAGGCAGGTACCTGAACTCAGATTCCTCATCCCCAGAGCTGCGTGAGCATCTGGCCCAAAAGCCCGTGTTCCTCCCCAGGTGAGGCTCCAGCCATGTCTCCCTCTTGTCTGCACACTTTAAGCTTCTGTCCCGAGGCGAGGCTCTAGTCAGCTGAGCAGCCACTCAACTGTTGCCGAGCCAAACCAGCTGCCAAACACAAGTCATTTTTGTCAAGATAGAAACAGAGGCACCTCAGCACAAGCCTGACTTTGAAAGCTAATTGAGAAAAAAAAAAAAGAAAAGAGGAAACTGTGTGGATGTGAGCGTGCTGCCTGTTTTTTGTAAGAGGAAGTTTGAGGAGTTATTAGTTGTGCTCGCGGTGCCTGAATGTCCGCCTGCTAAGAATCTCACTGGCCGTAAATTTAACTTCTTCAGTTTGTTTTGTGACCTCTGCCTCACATGGAAGCACTTTACACGATCATCTTTTTTCTTTCTTTTTTTTAAAGTGAATTTATTTATTTATTGATTCCTTTTAATGGGAATTTTATTTATAGTAAGTAAAGTTTTTATAGATGGTTTTTGGCTTGATTGTGGGTTTTGAACTTTTCTCCCCTTAGAGTGCTAAAAGAAGAAGAATCATTAGTTCGATTATTCACATTGTATTGAACTGAAGTGATGAATGATTATGTGACGCACGAATAGAAGTCGATAAATGCAAAAGCTTAAGGCAAAACAAGGATTTGTTCCCTTTTTATTTTCCTACGATGTTTTGACAAAAACAGATTGAGAGAAACTTTTGTTAAAAGAAGAGAAGGGACGTCATGGTTTCCTTATCATGCCCTTTGTGATTGTATTCAGATCAAAGGTCCTGTATGTGACTTAATCACTGTTTGAAACTGTAAATGTTCAAATGTTCACTTGTTCACAACTGTTATACCCAGTGTTATGTTTGTAACAATTTTCAGGGGAAGCAGTGCACTCACGTTACAACTTTTTGTTGTCAGTGAGATTTTTTTTTTTTTTTTCCTGGTTTGAAAGAGATTAGTGATCTTAGGTTTTCTGTTTGGTTTTTTTTGTTTGTTTTTTAACTCTGGTTAAGCACATTATCTGCAGCACTTGTACAGAGGAGTAGGGTTTGTAAATAAAATGATTGTCTAAATTGTATGCTCATATGTTGGTGTATTTCTTTCCTGACACCTCAGAGCTGTGCATGAAGGCGTGAAGGCTGAGTGTTGCACATGAACATCTTTTGAAGCATCTTTTTTTGGTGTTTTTTGTGTTTTTGGTTTTGTTTTCGTCTCGTTACTTTGAGATGGCTGTCCATTACCATATACGTATCAAACAACTTCTTAAAAAGGCAAAAAAAAAAAAAAGCTCTTGAGTTTTCTCTTTTTTAACCCATTGCATAAATCTGACTATGATTTCCTCAGTGGGCTCACCCACATCATGTCTTCTTTTTTCTTTCATCAAATCTATGAGAGATCAGCAGCACAAGAGATTTAAATAATAATAATAATAGTAATAATTGGCCTTTCCTCACTCAAAAAAGAAAAAAACAATTTTCACTTCTGTTGGGTCTTCATCTCATTTTCATGACACTCTGGTCAAAGACATTGAAATACCCTCTGCTCATATTTTTTGGATTTGGTATCTGGTCAGGCAGCAGTTTCCTTTTTTAGTGTTTGTGATGTGACCGTTTTTACTTGAAATTGGCCTCACTGTCATGTCTTTTAAGTGGAGCCCTGAATGCAAAAAATGCTTCATGGTTTCAGTCTTCGCTCACCTTTACCCTCTGTGGTAAGTACACATTTAAACCTTTCATTCAGGTGGGGTGAATAATTGCATTTTTTTTAAAAAAGAAAAGAAAAGAAAATTGCCTGCACAAAATCGGGATGAATCCAATTGTTTGCCAAGCATAAGATTTGGAAAAATGTGGCTGTGCAATGGAAGTGCACTGTACAGAGAAATGACCGCTGCCTCTGCTGCTCTTATAGATCCACATTTCCCACGAATGATTTGACTCCCTAACTAATTATCGCTGGTTCTTGGTGAGTTGGATTGCATGGGTTTAAAAAAACTACAATTCTTTTAAAGGGACAGTCCTCTCAAATTTGGAAATACTGTTCTTAAATTTGTGTACGTGTATCGTCTCTGACCTTACATCTTAGGCTTTAAAATTGACCAGTAAGTACTGTCAAGCACAAAATCGTACCATAAAACTTTCTCAAGTGAAATTGGATATTTCCTTTTGTTTTAAAAACAAAAAAAGAAAAAAAAGTGATGTATTCTTCTGATGTGTGGTGTAATCAAGAAATTTTCTGTAGCGTCGGTCAGTATTATTCATGGCTCTCGATCTTTTTTGGCCTTTAGGAATTTGAGACGGATAAGGAAGTGCCAGAGAGGTTGGGAGCAGCTGCAACAGGAGAGAATGACCAAAGGCTCCTCGGACAAGTCGCAGGACGGCAGCAGCGAGCTGAAGATGGAGTGCATGTTCAAGCTGAACTCCTACAAGATGGTTTATGTCTGCAAGTCAGAAGATTACATGTACAGGCACACAGCGCTCACACGGGCTCATCAGGTAAGGACGAAAATTAAGAGGCATGTGTTTGCCATGTTGTTTTAGTCTTGTCCAATAAGCTTCAGTGTTAGAATTGTATGGTAAGTAATCATAAAACAACCACAAGTATTTAAATTTGCCTGTGTGGTCATGCAGCAGTTTTTTGTGATGGCTAGAAGTACAAAGATATTTTTCATTTATTTTATTTGTTTTAATTTAGATCAGTCTTATAAAGCGTATGTGGAGTACTATGATGTACTCCACATTTTTCTCATACAGGATAACGTTCACTTGATTTGTATCCAATTGTCGATGGATGAGAATAATATGAAAATAATAATTTTTATAGTCTTTTGAGACATAGCTGTTTCCCCCAGACTTTACTTGGGCAAGACGCCCAAGTACATTTGGCAAATTTCTCTCTTTTTTGTCTTTCTTGTTTTTTTTCTTTCCCCCCTATATCGCTGACAGAACATCCGCAATCGGTTTTGGCTATAGGACAGCCCTTGCAGTTCATGTACACACAGTTTGTGACGTTCCTTTGTGCCGTGTTCCTGTTATCTCTTTCAGTCCCACCAGCTTGTGAACACACGCCTGCACAGACGCTTTCATGCCTGGCTGGATACTTGGGCCAAGGAGCACGTGACCAGTGACATGGCCGCTGAAAGCCGCAAGTGGTTCATGGGAGATGGACAAGAAGGCCTGTTGGCCTGCACCACGACTTGCAGCCCTGAGGTGCTCCATTATCTCAACATTAACAAGTACCGGGTGAAGTACAAAACACCGTAATACTTGTGTCTCAGCAAACTGGCTGTTAACGTGTCCATACAACAAGCTGCCAAGGATGAATTCTCAGAGCTGCCGTTACTGGATTCAGTTGCCAAACTTTTTGTGAGGGTTTTTCAATCCATGATCCAAACCGGATCTAAGTTTTCCTTTTTTCTTTTTCTTTTTTTTTTCTTTTTTTTGCACCTGTTGCAGGAATTTGTCTGTAAAGCGTATGCTGCAAACTCTGCAGCAGATGTAATATGGAACTTTTTTTTTTCAAAATTTGCTGTCAGTATATTTGAGTGGGTGGCAGCAATTTATAATGTTAAAGGCAAATTTTTACATGAAATGACTATACAGAGGAAAAACACTCAGAGCATCTGTTTTCATGGTGCAATTCAGTGTAAAGGTTTTCCTAACTAAAACTCAGCAGCTTAACAGTGAAAAGTGTTTGATAAGGAGCAACTTATCATTTTACAGAAGATAAAAACAAAACGACCTCAGCTTCTGTCTTTAGGTAGCAAAAACAAGTTCAAGTTACCTCTGTTAAAGTGTGTGGACGTGGAACTTAATATGGGTTCCTGCTGTAAACTTGTATAGCCTGTGAATGTTCTCCCTTTTGGTGGTAAAGGTGCAATGGTGCACTCTATATATTAAAAAAAACATCTATAGTGATTGCTGGGTAGATGCTCGGCATTAGTTCCAGCATTGTGTATCGAGTACAATAACTTATGACTGCCCAAACACTTTGTGTAAATATGTTTATAAAAGTAGTTTTTTGGGTTTTTTGTTTGTTTGTTTTTTTTTTTTTTTAAACAGATGTCACTGAGGTGTAGCGTACATCAGAGCGCACAGTAATCAGTCTTTAGCTGGAAATTGAATAAAATTTTTATTAAGAAATACAAAATTTTACCTATTTTTTTTTTTTTAAAACCAAAGGCTCATGTTCTGCTGAACATGTGATCCCTGAAGTCTTTGTTTCTACATGATTGGATCAGTTCTGTGTATTTCTACCTTTTAGTCTTCAGACATCACTCGTGGTTTTAAGATGATTGAATGTAGCTGAGCAACAATTTGTCCTTTTTTTTTTTTTTTTATATATATATAATTTTTTTTAAGTTCAGTATGTATGTATATGTATATAGTACTGAAGTCTCATCAGTACTGTCTGCTTTTTGTGTATTTAAGCAAAATGGTTAGAATCTGTAAGACAGGTTCAGTGATGTTTTGCCACCTATGAAGACTATATCTTTTTTTCTTGTGTAAGGTAAGTGCTAACGACAAACACTGACTGATGTATAGTATGAGACTGTCAGTTATGTGACTTGTGTACAGATTAAGGAGCAAGGAAAAAGCAATAATTCCTTCAGTCACAGTTTGTCTGTTTGTATTTGTGGCTGAAGTACAAATGTGAATGTTGTATGCCCTTAAAAGAGGGATGTAAACTACGCATTTTGCCTTTTCCTCTCAGCAGTTTAATAAAATTGGAATTGGCCCTGTAGATAATGTAGGTGAGGTTAGATGGAAGACGGATATCTATCACATTAAATGCTGGAAAGCATGTTTCACATTAGAAATATACATATTCTTAATATAAACTTCAACACATTCAGTTCTTTATTGTTAATACTTTTCACGTGGATCATTACATAAGCAGGATGGAGGTCCAGAGAAGAAGCTGCCTGGCAACATGACACCCTTTGACACTTTCCTTAGCTCCATTAAAAGCAGTGGTCAGTAACCTAACCAGCTGCAGACAATCTTGGAGCAGTTTATATATTACTGTGTTTAATATAGAATACCACAGGAAGCCCCGGGGAGCTGATTGTACATTAAGACATTGTTTGTACTGCGTTTAATATGTCTCTTCTCTTTTATGATGTTGTACATGATTGTTAGTATGGTGTTTTGGCATTAAACTATCCTTTGAGTAGACAGAAGTTCAGTTCACGGTGTCCTTTTTCATTTCTGGCATTGTCACTTATGTTTAATCCTATGTCCCAAGCCCCAATCCTATCCTTCATTCTGGGTTCAGTTTTGCCATAAAAGCCTGTTAGTTACTTTTAGATAGTTGATTTACCATCACTGGGTTATTAGGTGCACATAATGAGCTATTTATTAATTTAAGTATGACATGACAGCATCTCAGTGTGTTAAGGAATGTAGACACGGGCAAATTGAGCATCTTTGAGCTGATCCGTTTCTGAAACTGACCTACTGGGAAGCATCTGAGCTTTTTAGAGAATGGTCTGATAAAAAAATCTCCAGTGAGCAGCTGCTACAAGCTGATGGGGGTGATGCCCAGTGTGGTCTTCTGCTGCTGTAGCCCATCTATTTCAAGGCTGAATGTGTTGTGCATTCAGAGATGCTGTTCTGCATACCTTTGCTGTAACAAGTGGTAAGTTACTGCTGCCTTCCAGAAGAGGACCTGAGGCAAAAATTTGCATGAGCTTGTCAAAACTAGACAATAAAAGGAAAAATGTCGCCTGGTCGGATGAGTTTCAATGGCTGGGTTGGAATCTGTTGTAAATAACGTGAAAGCATGGCTCCATTCTGCCTCCTATCAACAATTCAGGCTGTTGCTGGTGGTGTGATGGGAATATTTTATTGTATATTTTTTTGAGCACACTAGCAAGGTGTACCTAATGAAGTGGTCGTGAGTGTATATTCTCTGTCTAAAGCGACTCTCATCCACAGAACCCGAGGGTGTTCATGCTGACCTCGCTTTTAAAGCAATTACTAAATTATGCCCCCCAAGAATTCAGTGTGCTCCTTGAATATTGTTTTAAAAAATTTATTGAGGGAAAGTTTTGACACTAGCAAGTTCTTCATTACGTTTTCCCTGTAGTATTTACTATGTGGCCTACTGCTGCTGCTCTTTTTTTGTATAAAAGAAATCATACTGAACGTTCACTTCGCTAAAAACAAAAAATATATACAAAAAATGGCGGTAGAACTAACGTCTAATATCCTGCTAAGATAGAGACTTGCACAAAAATGTAAGATGCTATTGAAAACGGATTACTGGCAATTTCTCACACTGACAGACTATTTGCTGAGCGAACTTTGAATTTGGACAATCGTGGTCCTCTCCTATGCGCGTACGTAGATCCGTGTGCAGATCACATCATCGGCTCCAAAGATCTGAAACAAGATTTAAAAAGCAAAATTAGATTTTGTTTCTAAATTTGAGGACACATCAAAATAAAACCGCATCTTTCAGCTCTTCTTTAATACACTGTGCTTTTTACAGCCCACTTATCATCTAAAAAAACAGCAAATAAAGCCCTTCTTCAGAACTGTATCTGAATGAAAGTGCAGTGTAATATGACAGGACCTTCAGCTTTCTCTATCAGTGTGGCTCATTACTGGAAAGAAAACCCTGTCTTCTAATCAATGTACTCTAATGTCAGGCAGGTGTAAGTCACTTCGGTGAAGTGTTGTTTGATTATTATTTCTTTTCTCTTTTACTCTTAGCCGCGTATTGTGTAGTAACTATGTTTCATCGTTAAAGTGCTCATCCTCTGCCGCACATCTATGGCATCATTTTTATTTTGATATTTTGCTAAAAGAGACAGATGCACAAACACTGATATCAGAATAGAGGGTGGGCGTTGGGGCGGTTGATATTGGCTGTAGGGGCGTGTGCCTGTGCGTGACAAAGCCCAGTGATTTATGGGAGTCCCTGGGGCGTAGCATTATGGCCAACTGCAGCGCTACACATCATCAATATCCCAGGCAAAGCTGTGTGGCAGGACGGCGAAGAAGCAGAGCTGTGAAAAATGAAGCCGAGGAGACTCCATCTGGCGCGTGGCGTGATGCCGAGGGAGACATTAATGGAGGTAACACCGGGGTTCATTGGCACTTCTCCACAGCGTGATCAATGAGACCAATTAACCCACATGAGGACACATACAGATCCGGAACCCCCCACCAGACAGCCTTGCAGTTTCTCCCAGCTCCTAAACCATCACAAATGAGTCGATGCAAATACTCTATTCATCTTTCCTAATCAATATTTATTGGCTTTGAAGTGAAATAAGAGGACATACGTGAGGTTCCTCATTTTTTCCCCATCTGCATTTTACACTAGACTGCCCTGATTATAGTCCACTCATATTAGATGACAGTAAACGCAATGAGCCACCACATGGAGTCTTCATTAAGCTCCACTTTCATCCATCTCTCGCCTAGAGCCTCATTTCCTCATCTGCTGCACGGTGCTTTAAGTCAGCCTCATGTGTATGTTGTTGGGGTATTTTGTGTGTTTACACTAAAAGGATCAATCCTCTGTGAAGTACAAGATGGGATGTGGTTGCTTTTAGTTGTCCACAAAATGAGCTTCATGTTTACTGATGGGCAGCAGAGGAGGGTTTTGACCTTTTCCCTTATTTGGAAAAAAGAAATTAAAAAAAAAAGCCTCAAGTGTTAATTTAATGAATTCAATGAGATAAGAGGAAAATAAATGGACGTGAAGGATTAAAAGCATGAAATATTTACAATGTCTGATTGATCTGCTTCTTATTGATGTGACGTCTTCAAATCTCTTTCCATCTGGCAAATACTCCAAAAGTGAAAGAGAATCATTGCTGACACAAAAGTAAATATTCACATTAAGGAAGCTGGAGCCACCAGATGTAAGGACGATTTGTCTGACAGAAAGGACAGCCTCACGGGGCAAAGCCAAAATGCAATGTTATTGCTTCAAACTCATTGATTTCTTGACTAAACAGTCCTCTGCAGCTGTACCCCAGACCGCTGGCCCTTGAGGAAATTACGTGAGTGTGCAAAGCAGGAGCTGGATTGTTTCACAATTATTTAACTATAGACTCTAAAGGCTGCTTTGAAGCAGCTACACTGAATTTAGCGCCATTTTGTTCAATATTTGTCTTTATCGTTCCCTTTAAAACGCCCAGAAATATACACACCTTTAAATGGGATCGACTTCTGTTCTGCCCATGTGTGTACAAGTAATCCCTGTGTTTCCAAAGCTGTAGCTGTAGGCAGAACAAATGTGCATTCACAATATACTGAGACTCAGTATAATTGAGAGAGCATACCTTATATGGACAATTCTGCCTGTATTCATATTGTAGATTTATCTATAATGTTTCTCAGGGTAATGACTGTGTGGTTACAGCCATTGAGCTCATAGCCCAATTCATATTGTAGGTTTTATTTTACAGTCTATTTTATCTCTCATTATTATCTGCTCCAACATCAGATCTTCACATCTAAACAATCCATTAGCTGAGATGAAATATGTAGGCGTTTTGCTTAAGTTACTGACAGCAGGGAATCTATCTGATCTCCCCCTTCCCACCGGTATCACACATAAAGTCATGATCTTTTCTTTGAAAAATCACATTTTTCTCCAGTGATTCATTCCCACATGCCTATTAGGTTACAGTCCATCAATCCAACGTGGACAGACATGCACGCCCTCATCTTGAATAAAAACAGACTTGGCCCGTTCAAAGCTTTTTGTTACGCCTTTGAAAACCTGCATTCAATCCAAATAGCAGGCCATCTCAAAGGTTTTCATGATTGCCTCTCTGCAGAGTCACAGCCAGTAAAGAGGAGCTCTCCATCAAAGCCAAACTGGACACAGCTTTGTTGTCCATCTGGCCAATAAACCCCAGGACCAGATGTTTACAGGAAAACTGCTTTGCGTTAGTGATTTCAGATTGCCAGGGACGGGAGGGAGAAGTGTTTCTGATAGAATGTATGGCAGTGAAATCTTAATTTGCCCCTTTGAAATATACAGTAAGTATGTGATATTTGAGTATATGAGTATACGATTATTTGTATCTATCTGAAAGGAAGAAGAAAAGAACAGTTTTGGTTTTAGGTAAACCGTTCTGGGTGGCTTTTGTTTTGTCCTTGATGCACATACATCATTAGTCATGCATCATTATAATGGGATGTCTTAAAGACACACCCTTCTAAAAGGAAAATGAGGAATGGATGGTTTCTCCAACTAACCATGGGAGCTTAACCTCTTAAGCCCCAAGCCTACCTGATCTCCTGCCTTTTGCCCCTGTATCAGGGGGCGTTGGGGCTTAAAAGGTTAAAGACATTTCCCATGAACTACACAGTATTTTAGAAAACTGGTAAAAAAATTGTACATCTGGTGTCACCACCCATTTCTGAACTCCCTTGACCATCTGCCCGGTTTGGGCTTCTGCTCTGTTTTTCTGTGGAAAATGACTACTTTCTGAGAGCTGAATAAAAAGATTGATACTATTGTTAACTGTATATACTGATTTTCATAATAGAGCTACTAATTGTTTTTACTATTAACAGATTGATCTGTTGGACTTCTGGGTAGTCCCCAAAGTCAGAGCTAACAGCTTTGGATGATTTGTTTACTCTAATCAACGCAAAAGCCAATTATATACAGCATGGTATCAAAAAGGACCAAAGGTAAAGTCTGGCCACCTCATATCCTCTTTGACTCTAGAATACTTTGGTACAGAGAGGAGTTCATGGTCCACTCTGGGACTATAAGGTGCCCAGATCATCACCCCTCCACCACTGTGCTTGACAGTTAAGTGTGTTTATGAGTTTTTGATGGTTTGAGTTTTACCAAATGTGGCGCTGTGGATCATGGCCAAACAACTCCACTTCTTTTATTTGTCCAATGGACATTGTTCCAGAAGAGAGAAGAGGCTTTCACCTGGCAACCCTTTCATGCAAAAGCAATACAAAAACCATAATGCCAAATTTCTGCTTTCATAGAAGTGCTCACACTTGCTAATATTTAGCCAGTCATGCTCATTTGATCAGCAGAATCTGACTGCTACTTTCCCTCTGAAATCCTATGAAAGCAGCAAGAGTGTACTTAGTTTTTTACAACTGCATTTTCATATACAGTCTGTGATAGAGGTAAATATTAACCTTCTAACTCTTGTGAAAAAACTCTCAAAATGGTAAACTATTCCTTTAAGAAAAATGTTTTGCTGAACTATTTGAACTGTGGTTTTGATTTTTAAAGCACCCATGTGAATAAAGACCTCCAAATTTGACAAATTTGAATTTTCTTCTACAATGAAAAACAAATGTGATCATCTCAAAAAAGACAAATGCCCATAGTATAATGCATTCCCTATACTCCACAGCTGCACACACTGTCGCCACATTTCAAGTTAGAGTATAAACTTAAAAATTACTCACCAATATCAGTTCATCCCCTTTGAGTTCTCGGCTCCAGAAGGTCTTTGGGCCGTTCCCGCTCAGAAGAGTCTGTTTGCTGTAAATCTTGTTTTCCGTTTCCCAAGTGGCCAAACTCTGTCGAAAAGCATAATTTTATTGAGTTTCCTGTATTTCATCACTTTGGCTTCACCTGGCTGTTAGCACAGATGTGAGGGTTGTTTATCTATGTCTGTCACACTAATGTCTTGGTTTTTTTTACTACTTCCTGTCACTTTTAAGGCTTTGCAGTTTGTTTGTTTTCCCCCCAGCATCCATAGCTTCAGCATAGGTACATTTCAGAGTTCAAATTTTGACAGGTCAATTCACTTACCTTACACTTTCTGCCATCCACTGTCTCCTCATTAAACTCTTCGCCAATACAGAAGTTGATCTCCGTGGTGCGCACTGTGGTTGAAGTCTTGATGTAGAAGTGCTCTCCGTTCTGTCTTATCTCCACATGGGGCTTGGATGCGGCTGCCACGGCTACCTTCCTCAGCATGGCATTTACACCTGAAAGCATGCACCAATTTCCCAATGAGGCACTTTGTGGCTCACCTATCTCCACAGCCAGTCATACAAGTCCTCCAAGGAAGTCCTCCTCTGCCTGCTCCACTCTGTGTGTAGGGGGAGGGGCACACACAGGCTTTTTGGTTGGCTATCTTTGTGATGACCTTCACTGAAATCAGTGTCAGTGAAGAAACTGCCAATCAGTGCCATAGTCTTTGTATAATTCATGGTTCTGTTATTTATTCGTTTGTGTTTTTGAATGTTGCTTCTTTAATTATTTTTTTATTTTAATCTTTAGTTGTAATTCTCAATCGTTTATTTTTTAAGTACCTTCTGTGCTGCCTTATGTCTGGTTATCATTGCCTGTGTGAGTTTGGTCCAGGTCTTTTCTTTCTTTTTATTTTGTAGTTTAGATCCTCCTGTGGTTTTCTGTGTTTCTTATTTTCCTCCTTTGCTCTTTTCCCACCATTGTTCGTGTCTAAGTTCACCATCTCTTATTACTTTTCCCTCATTTTGTGTGTTTACTTTAGTGTGTTTTTGCTGTAGCCTCTGTCAGGTTTTCGTTGCGTGCTCTGTTTTCTCTCTGTGTTTGAGATTCATCTTATTTGCCAATTTGTTTTTGTTTTTTATGCTTTTGTTGTCCAGTAATTTGTAAAACCTGGTTTTCAATATAACTTTTTCAGCTCTTCTATCCTCTACATTTAACTATTAAATCTAAATGCCACACCCCTACATAGTTCTAACCTAGTGTTCTTTTTAACCTGAAAAACTAGGTTTTAACTCTAAAACAGGCCTTAAGAAAGAGAACCAGGCAGAAAGGTCCATCTTTGACAGAATCCCTCATGACACTGATGGTCTAAAACTCTATTTGGTACCAAGTGGTTTTATTTATTTTATTGTTTTGTTCGCAGCTGTCCTCTTTTCGAAAAAGAAAACATAACTGTAGTATGATTGTACCTATAAAAACATGGTTACACTCTCTGCACAACTACAGCACATAACAGTGGTGTTCCATAAGGAGAGCATCTATTAAAGCAAAGTGATCTCTGTCCTTGCATATCTGCTTTATTGTCCCTGCTTGCCTTTGTTTAGAAGTCACCCCATGCCACTGATATATACATACATTAAAGTGTGTCAATGAGCCTGTAGAGGACTAAATGAATACATTTCGGATATCTACTTCTTACTGCTTTCTCTATATTCTATTGTCTGGTGTTGACTTGTCACCTTACATTTTTTCTGCTCCCCTCTAGGGCCAAAAAGATGGTAAGAAAAATATCTGAGCTCATGTTTCTAAGTAAAGGTAGAAGATGCCTGTCCCATCTATCTCAGTCAAACGAAAAGTCATCACCTTTTAGCTGTCGGGAGAAGATGTTAGAGTCTAAACTTGATGGTTTAATTATTTAATAATCGGAGCGTTCAGCGTGTACAACTGAGATTTTTATCACCAGATGTTGTCAATTTTGAGAGTGCAGTGCCAATGGAGGAATGCTTATTTGATTTGTTTAGCTGTCCTGCAATACGTGATAGATTCTGTCTTTCAAATTAGTGGAAAAACCATTAACCAGATCTGTTGAAGTGCAAACAGTCAGATGACAGAATTCTTCAGCCTGTTTCCACTCAAGTGCACCTCTAGAGCTTAAGTGCGGTGTTTGTTCCAGTGTTAAATTTGTCTCCTGTCACTATATTTTCCAATTAAAAAAAATAAACAGCAAGTACCAGACTAAAATTAGGCATATGTGGATTAGCAAATGACTTCTATTTGTATCAATTTAAACAGCCTTTTGTTTTTTTACATTTATAAACCACAATTTCACTGAACTTGCCTTTATTTCAAAGTAATGCATTTCAATTTAATTGGGGTAATAAAAGATAATAACCCACTAACTAGAATACTGAATTTTCAGTTATGTTTGAAATAAACCTTTGAATAAACTCACACCTTAAGGTAAGAAAGAGTCATTTGTCCTCACCCAAAGCTTTGAGAAGCTCGTCGAAGTTCTCGCTGCTTTTCATTTTCCAGGTGCCTGTGAAATTCTGCATTTTGTGCGGTTTTGATTGTGTGTCAGCCGAACGCCTCCTTTCTTCTGTCTCCTCTGCTGCCTTTCTTCAGGCTTTCTCTCTCCGCTTCTCTCCGTCTGTCCCTGTGCTCCCTCCCTTTCTCCTCCCTATGTGTAATGATCCCTCATGGCAGACCAAACCCCCTCGACCTCTGCCTCCTCTCCCCCTCAACAGACACATTTATACACCTACACACACACACACACACACACACACACACACACACACACATATCTCTGATGGTTTGTTCTGATTAGAGAATTCTTTTCATGACCTCAAACTGCTGTTTAGTTTCAAGGTTTTCAGGTCTCATCTCATCTGCAGTGGAAATAAATTCAAATCTTTTTCGCTAAATTTCTCAGAGCTGATTAAACAAAGAGCGCTATCATGTACTGAATAGCAAATCCGATTTTAAAGGATGTGTTTGAAGTAGCAGAAATCGTGTTTTTGCTTAGTTTTTGAGTAGTTGGAGGGGTTTCCACCTCTACAGAGGTGAACGTGGTGCGTTATAAGTTGTTTTCTGGATTTGTTACAAGACAATAAAAGCTGTCCATATGAAGACACTGTTTCCCAAATTTTAACACCTATGTGGAGTTCCCTTGCAGAAGCAGTGTCACAATCTGTTGCATGACCTTTATTTTTGCTTGAAATGAGGACTGATTGAATTAGGACCCCCATCTTATGTCTCCCTTCTGTTTGTTAGGCTGCAAAGGAATCACTTTACAGTATAAGGTGGAGAGGAGAAAAGATTACAGCGGTCTTCTAAAGATGAAATTTTCATCCACACAATGAACACATCATCATCTCATCACTTTCGCTGAAGATGAGACATAGACTTATGTAATAAAACTCCTTTGTGGTCACTATTTGCCCTCTCTTCACATATCAAACAACATTCTTGTGTAATCGTCTTTTCAATACCACGCTCATGTGGATGCTTTCAGTGCACCACACACCCTACACAGCTTCCACCAATACATCCCATGAGAATGAGGGGCCCTCCCTTTAACCCTGGCCAAGTCAGATTTGTTCTCCGTCTGACGGCCCCTCATCAATCTTTTTGACAAAATGCCTCCCAGACATGGCTTGATAATTAATGTATAGCTCAGAACAGGGAGCACTCTGTCATCCCACCAGGAAGTGTCAGCTCAAAGGAGGCCTCTGCCGTCTTCACTCGGCCTCCTTGTTTGTTTCATTCATCAGTAGATTTGTCCGTTGGTCTCTGGGTGGCTTTATTTTCAAAGGGAAAGTGAACGTTTTGTTTGGCATAGAGAGACAGTTGGAGGATGTGTGACAGGCTCAGAGGGAAGAGTGTACGCTGTAAGAGCATTGCCTTTTGCCATCTGTTGTCCAGCTCATGCAAATTGAGCTTTTTAACGTACGTGTCAGTTGCGTTGGTGCTGCAATCTGTTTAATCTGATCTTAAAGAGTCAGGGTTTTTCACTCGTGTAGGTCTCCAGTGACCTTTCTGAAGAACTGAGAACGTGTGACTGTACACTAGCACTTTTATTATTATGATAACAAGGATTCCAGTCTTCACACTAAAATATTTGCAAAGCTATTCTATTGGGAATAACACCATTTAAACCCAGTGGACTTTGCAAAGTAGATCCTTTCATCTCATTATCTAACTAACATAATGAGATATGACCTTTGGTGCCAGAGCGTCACCTTGGATAAGATCTATGGATGCCTTACGGTTAGGTGAACATCAAGGAAACACATTGTCCCATCAGACCCTCTTATCTGCACGTTGAACTCCCCGAGGACCGTACACAGGAATGCACAATATTGACATGCACCCTCATTACAATAATAATTAAAAAGATTTTAATCTCAGTGAGATTATTTCCTTGAATCACTAAGATAAAAAACAATAACAACACTAAAGCCAACACTGAAACTAATCAAAAATTAAACTGGAAATAAATAAAAACTGAACAGAAACAAGAAAACCCAATATGGAAACTACTGGATTAAAAGCAAAGTCAAAGATTCAAGTAGAAACACCCCCCCCCCCAAAAAGAAAAAACTATAATAACTGACAGACTCCTTTTTATAGCTCTTATGTTTTATTGAACAAATACCTGAAGACACACTGACACATGATATGAACCCAGGTGTATTCTGCGTGACATAATCAGGTTTAGATTTACAGTAAAAGACAAAAATATATCACTTTCATTAGTCACTCGAGGCTGCATAAATGAAAATGGGGAAAAAAGTATTAATCTTAAAAAAGCATTTTGCATGAATTCCCAGCTCATCCATATGGAGTCTTAGTTTTGGTTCATTCCAAAGTCCAACTGGGATCCCGTGAGTTATTCCAACACAGCAGACGTACGCGTAACTTAACACATGGACAGTTATGGCTCCACCTAAACGTTTAGACACGTTACCTTCTCCTGTCTTAGAATCCTTTCTACAATCTGACCATTTCAGATTATTTAAAATAAATGTTTTGTTTTGTAATTGACTACCTTCTACAAAGTGCAACTAAAAACACCTCTGTGAGCCCAAAGTTACTCCTCTTAAGCAAATGTTAGTCACCATATTCCCCAAAAGAAAATAAACCTGAAAAAATAATAATTTAGGTCTTTTTAAAATTCACACAGCTTAGAGGAAACATACAAATACATTGTGCTGAAATGGACAAAGCATTCACATTATTGCACATATACTGTCACAATAGCGAAACAGCAGTTAGTTCACAACCAGGTTAGAGTCACAGCCCGAGCATAATGGAAAGATTTCACTTGTAGTCGCCTTCCTGTTAGATAACAAAACACTAAATGAGCCTTTTACTAACCAGCTTGATCACAGTGATATTTTCAACACTGCTAATAAAACCCCTCAGTAAAGTCAGTAAAAAGTGTAAATAAAACATTATACGGTATATGTACCATGTTTTGGATCGTGTCAAGTGCATGAGGACTTTGAATCAAAATAAAAATCTGTCACATTGTAGATTCTAAAGTGAAATGTTTGAATGCAACCTGGCTGATGCACACAGCTTTAAAAAGCATTCGCATTAAAAAGGCAGGTTTTAAAAAAAAACAACAAAAAAAGGCCAAGAAAAAGGAACTTCAAACGGAAAAGCCAGTCTGGTGAACATAAGGACACAAACACTTGGGAAAGATTTATTTACTGCTGATGTGAATGCGTCATCGCCAGTTAAATGAACTTCATCCAAACCATCATCAAAACACATCTTGGCTTTTTTTAGAAGAGCACAAACACAGGTTACTACAGTAACCATCTGGTTATTCACACAAATGATCAAACATAATAACTGTCAGCAATCAACTCTCCACAGCAAAGGTCCTCAAACAAGACTTTCAATCATCAAAATGCCAACACATGAGGATCAAATATATAAAGTAAATATATAAAGTAAGTCCCATTAGGCTGCATTATCTTCCATGCCCTCGCCATTACTGAAACAAAATGGCATCACCCCTTTAATTCGTACCAAACAGCAGCAGGTTCTGTTAATCGGCAACACATAAAAACTGTAAACCTGGTTAATATTCTTAATAACCAGGTAATTCATGTTAAGGTTACTGGTTTGTTTGTTTGTTTGAAGTTGGTTTGAAGTTTGAAGATTAGAATTCATAGTGTGTATTTAAATTACTCCATTTTGACCCCAGGGCTGTTAAATGCAATTAAAGCAAATCCTTTTTCACTCAGTACTTACACACAAAGTCTAAATTAGGGTTGAGGGCTACAAGTGGCACAACAAACTGGTCCTTATATTGTCTCTCCAGATATCTTCTACCAGTGTCTTGAATCCACCAGCTCTGGTCGCAAACTCAGTTTCTTTAGTGTCTCATAGCCAACCACCATGACGATGGCGGTGGGTGTGGATGAAATGATGCGTGCAGACAGTCCTTTGGTCAATCCCCAGAAGCCCTCCTCTTTGATCAGCTCCCTGAACGTCTCAATGATGGAGTTCCTCCCTTCAACCTAAACACATACAAATCCCATTACCATTTAGAACCACACAAACATCACAGCTAAGAGTAGGGCTGGGTAATGTGTTTAATCTAGTCAGTCAAGGCAAACATTTCCTTATTTTCGTTTAGTAATGTAATATTTACGCTTTAAGGGAGAAACTGCGAGTTAGTTCAAAAAAATAATAATAAAAAAAATTGTGAGTCATTGTCAAAATAAAGTTTTACTCTTTGGTCATGTTTTTTTTTGTTTGTTTGTTTGTTTTACAAGCTGGACCTGGGCCCTATTTCAGGAAGCCGGTTTAGAAAACTCAGAGTGAAAAACGATACTCAGGGTTGAGTAACCCCGAACTGTCCAACTCGGAATATTCGGTTTCAGAAAGGCTGATAACAATTAGTTCAGTCAACGCGGAGTTGCTTTAACCCCAAGTTAAGCGCACGCACGAGGATACATAAAGCCCTGATTAGTGGAGCACAGATTGAGCGAGTCACCATGGAGACGGAGGGAAAGAAGGCGCGGTCAATGTATTTTACAGCGCTTGAGGCCGAAATTCTGATGGCAGCATATGCCGATAACATGCAAATTTTGCGGAAAAAAAGTAACACAGCCTCAGCTGCAAAAGAAAGAGAGCATGCATGGCAAAACAAAGCCGACAGAGTCGATGCGTGAGTGTTAATTTAAACATTGATCTAGGGATTTCCACCCATTTAACACGTTATTTCATTTCATTTCATTTTATTTTATTTTGTATTTCATACATTTGATTTTGTGATGTGATGTGAGCGCAGGTGCAACCCAACAGGCCCCAAACGTTCCTGGCAGCAAGTACAAATGAAATATAAAAATATAGTCCAAACAGGTAAGGTGTAATTGTATTATGAGCCATAGTGCTTGGTCTGTTTGTCCCATGTAAATCAATTGCAGTTAGAGGCTACATTAATTTCCCCTCTGTAAGCACTTATTGAAATTATCTGAGCACATTACAAGTACATATTTGCTTACTCTGTATGCTCAAATGTGACCCGTTATAGCCAACAGAAAAAAAAGCGGAGGCCCGAAAAACAGGTGGGGGTCCTCCACCACCACCACTCACAGAGGCTGAGCAGTTGGCTTCCACATTTGTGATAATGTTGGCAGCATCACACATGATCTTCACAGTGCAGAGAACACAAATTAGCATCCATTACTAATAATGAAATAATTTGTTAGTTTGAAATGCTACAGGGAACTATGTACCTGCACATTAATGCTGTGGAAAGACTTCCTGTTCACATAGTCTCCTTCATTTACTGAAGGAGCAATGATTGGAATGTGAGTGCCATCTATACAGCCAATCACGCCTGGGAACCGTGAGAATAAATGTAAAATTTAAGTAGTAGTTCAAGTATCACCACATCATGAATTAAGTTTCGTTCATCCTGATACCTGCAATTTTGTGGCATCCCTCTTTGATGAATCTTGTGGGTCTATGACCGGGGAACACCACAAACGGGTACAGGAGACGTTTCAGTGCAACTGTAACATTCCTGACTGCCCGACAGACGGTAGCCTTGGAAACGTGCTCAGCGTCACCAATATTATACAGAAAGCTCCCGTTTGCAAAAAACCGAAGTGCAATACAAATAATATGTACAGAACTGAGAGGATGTCCACGATGTGTCACATGAGCAATATTAGGCCTGAGGATGTTATTCAAATAAATTGTAGATTGTGCTGAAAAACGGTAACGTTCACACAGAAAATCATCAAGAAATGATAAAATGTCCAAACGCGCTCTAATCACTCTCTCCCGGCGGAGAGCTCTGCGGAGAATTTGGGCTTCAACATCTACTGGCTCTTCAAGGAAGGGGCACGCCATGTCTGACACTTCCTACAGTCAGGTTTCCGACAAAGAGGCGGAGAAGGTCAGGGTTAGTTGAAGTAAACCTGCTAGGGGGCAGGTTAGCTTCACGGAGTGTGTCGTCATAGTAACTCACTCAGAATTAATCTAAACTCGCTTTGTGAAACCGAAAACCCAGAGTTTTCGTTAACTCAGGGTATACTTACTCAGAGTTTGCACTAAACCGGCTTCCTGAAATAGGGCCCTGGTCTTGAAGTAAGGGCTACCAGATCATCTATGGTTTAGAGAGAACTTAAAGAAGAATAGCACCGATCCAAAATAAATAAATAAATAAATGACATTTCCTGATCATGTTTGACTCAAATGAGACCATCCATTAAAGGGTGGTGGAGGGGGACGACGCCTCGGACAGGTTGCCAATTTGTCACTGGGCTAATAGCTGATTTTGACTTCTGCATTGAAACATCACTGTAGGTATGTCATAACCACAAACACCTCTGAAACTCTACACTATCACCCATGGCATAACCCGACATGACATGCACCTCTCTGGAAATGTAACTACACGTCACATCAATGGAGCAACCAGTGTAATCGGCCTTTTCTGTACTTTCGATCCCTCCTGTGCATTTCTGGCTACATTTTCTCTGCAGTTCTTCAGTTTATCAGTGACAGAACCATCACCACCTCACCTAATAATCACAGCATTATTTATAATGACTTTATAGATTTGTTTCTATCAAGGCTGCCATCGCATATAAGACACCTGGACATAATTACAAGGTGGTTAACACCCGCAGGTATGAATGCTGGTAACAGCCTCGGCCACATGTGTACGTTACATCACAGACTCTACAAGGATTCAACTGTAACACACACACCCAGACAACTCTTCACATTTACACTTACAGCCAATTTATAACTACTATTTATGCTAGCATGGGTGTTTTTGGACTGTGGCAAGGTAGCCATGTGGGCAAGAAGGCCACATAAGCACAGAGGGAACATGCAAGCTTCACATAGAAATGTGCAGTTGACTTATGCACATGAACTCTTGACTTCAAACAAGTGGATTGTGTTGGACTCTGTTGTGTATATAAAATGTTTATGTTTGTTTAGTGTAACACTGAGGGCCGTGGGAGCGCTGCAATTTAAAATTCCTGTGTATAATCTGTACATATGGTTTTTGAAGATAAAGCTAACTTTGACTTTAGTGCCATTTTTTGCAACACATTCAACTTGCTATACATAAATATAACTTCTATATCCTAAATTTTAATCATATGTTCGCAATAAGTCCAGAGAGACTAAATAAATTGCTTAAAAGTGCAACAGACCACCAAAAAGCTTAAAATGTTTTTTTAAACACATTATTCATAACTTCATTTTGAGGTACTCTTGCTATAACCTGCAGCAAAAATGAAAATAAATGTATATTGTGGCCAATATGCAAAACGTATGCATGCACATCAACACAGACCATTTCCAAAAGTGCATTCAAACTTCTAAGGCACAAAAGTCAAACATGACTTTTTAATAACACAAGTGAAGCTGTGATAAGCCTTGGAGAGGGAAAAAAGGGGGGGAGGAATTACATCTTTTTGTTTTCGCAGTTATTGGCACTCATGAAAACATTTAACAGTTTATGATGAAAACGTGGTGATATATATTGCGACACAGGAAGCGCTGTGAACAGCTGATCATATTGATAAAACACCTGCATCAGCATTATAATGTTTTTGTTGTTGCACATGCTTTTCACGTGATTGACATTAGCAGAAGGAAACAGCGGTCTGGGACACGCTGAAGGCACGATATAAGCACAACTCCTGGAGTTTTATATGCAAAAAAAATAATGCTCTAACTTATTTGGTTGCATTTCTACCAGCATTTAAAAATGGATATGCAAAGCTGGAAGCACAGGCAATCCTGCTGGTGATAAAGAATAGGAAGGGTCATTTTCACACAGACTTCTTTTTGCAACCAAAGGTGCCACCACCTGTATGCCATTCGACAGGAAGCAGTTTTCCCTTATATACAGTCTATACTTCCAACATTTGTATTTGGTGAGAAATATAATAGCTTACCTGGACTTGGGGCTGCTCGATTATGGCAAAAATTATAATCACGATTATTTTCACTGAAATTGAGATCTCGATTATTTGACGATATTTATTTAACCCTTTAAGACCTACTATAGAACCAAGTCCACCAGAGCTTATATTTTTTTTTTTTACATGCTGTAGTGCCATTTCAAGTGAGCATTTCAAGTTGCTATACATCAATACAACTGTTATAGCCCATATTTTAATAATATGTATGCATTAAGTCCATAGTAATTACATTAATTGCAAAAAAGTGCAATAAACTACAAAAAAATTGAAAATCGCTTTTGTTTGGTTTTTTTTTTACATATATTTCTACTTGGGGAAATTTAAGAGGCTTATCCCTCAAAACTTTAAATACAAAAAAGTTGCAAAAAATAGTTTCCCACCACAGGAAATTTATTTTGAGTGTCTTCATAGTTTTATTTTGGAGATACAGCAATTTCTATATACTGCAGGAAAAACAAACATATGATGAAAATTTGCAAAGAAAACAGCATATCCATCAAAATTTTAAAAATTTCCAGCAGTGCAATTCGAGTTCTAAGCATCCCAGAAACTATTCAGAAAAGTATAGAGTCAAACATGACCTATAAAAACACCAGTATATGCTTTTAAGGCCTACAAGTAAAAAACTACATTTCCTGCGAAAATGACGTCACTTCCGGTTTCGGACAGGAAATGGCAGACATGCGATAGTTCGCTCTGACGTCTGTTTCAATGTGGGAAGTGTTATGAACAGCTGATCAGATCGGCAAAGCCTGTTTCTGGAATAGGGCTTTGGAGCGTGATGTCACGGGGGTGGGCGTGGAAAGGATTTCGGCCCGATCCGCCATTTTGGGGGTCTAAGTAAGGAGCGAAAGCATAGCCATGGTTCGTACTTGCTGTGTGCTCGGCTGCAATGTTCGATCTTACGACCGGCACGGGAATACGTTTGGATTGTCTTTTTATGCTTTCCCAACCTGGAAGCAACATGAAGGAGCTCATGTATCGGATATTACCAAACGAAGGCGTCTAGCCTCGATAGCAGCCGTGAGACGAGCTGATATCAAGTTCTGTTACGTCTCCAGATATCAGCTGGTGTGCTCAAGACATTTTCATTCCGGTAAGTTCTAAATATGTTCACATCACACTTTATAGCTGAATAATATTATCGTTGGTGGTCTCGGAAGTTATAGAAATTGCGATCAAACATCGAATGGAGTGACTTTGCAGACATATGTGCTATGTAAAGATTCGCAGGAGGAGACAGGGAGGACACAAATTGGCGTTAATAATTTGCCCAATTATCAATGTGTTAATTTGCATCTACTTTACAATTATGGGCACATAATATGATAACGATATTTTAGCAGTTTAATGATAAATGTATAACATTAATTATGGTGGGGGGTGGAAAATGGCTATTTCACTCGATGCACTCCAGCTGACTTACCTTGGTATGAATGATGACGTACTCAGAGTTTGGCGGCTTGAAAATAGCCAAATCTTGCACCCAGCCATTTGTAAATTGGATATGCGCCTCCAGTGACTTGTAATTACGAAACTGGTTCGCAGTGTAAGCGCTTACTCCACAAACAAGATAGGTGAAGATATCGGGGTAGGACAGTGGCGGCAAGTCGTCTGGGTCTTTACTCCACTGCCGTATTTCATATGGGTCCAGATTTGCGATGCACTCTATTTTTTTCAAATACCGCTGCTTCGCGCATATGCAAAACAAATTATTGCGCTGGTTCTACAGGGATTTAAAGGGTTAACAATAACAATGTATTGAATAATGACTTTAAAAAATAATATAAAATAGTGTGCAAATACTGATAACAGTGCAAATGTTTGCAATATAAAAAATAAATGAAAAATGTAAACCTCTATGTTTAGTGAACTTTGCAGTGTTGCTCTGTGGTGCAGCTACGACACTGTAGCAAAGTTTACACACTATGTCTACTTGATCCACGTCTGACTCCGCGAACCCACAATGTTTCCACACCACTGAAGTTTTTTTTTTACCTCTCTTTTCAACCACCGGCAGTCACTCTCCTCTCCGAATAACTTCTGCTTAGCTTTCCGAGCTTCCCTTGGGTCCTCTTAATTGTTGTGACGCGTGTTCAAAATGCAGAGAGGTGCGCTCGATTTGCCACACGGAGCAGCGCGAGAGTAAAGCACGAGGGAGGGGCTAATAATCGGCTCAGTCATTTTTAATGATCGTTGAAAGCCCAGATTGTAATCGTGATTAAAATTCGATTAATTGAGCAGCCCTACCTGGACTCGGGCTCTGACCACATCCATTGGATTGGTGACAGTAGAGGCAGTAGCAGCAGCTAGTGGTCCAGCCATGGCTTGTAAGATCAGATGAGGACAGTCGCTGGGAGCCAGTTTAGAGAGTTGCTCTGCAGAACATTACACATGCAGATATGGTATTAATCACATGTTGAGGCCATGAAGCATTCATTCACACTACAAATTTACTAAAATAATGAAGACACAAAAGATAAGACAGACTTACAGCCTCAAAGTCAAGAAACTGCACTATAGCTTCCACTTACCAGCATAAAAGTGATAGAAAGGCCACCACACAGCACTGTTCGGTATATAGGTGAGTAAAGAAGCCACATATCCCCTGTAGAAACCCCTAAACCCATCAGCAGCAAAAATCTGAGCAATAATGTTCCTGGTTTGGCCAAACACTTTCTTTGGCTTTCCAGTCTCAGTGTTTGAGTCAAGCCGAAAGCGTGTGAGGTGCTGCCCTTGGCCCTGCATCATCAGCTGCTGAGATATGACGTCAATGGGAACAGTGATGCTCTGAGCGACCAGGGAGGCCGAGCCCCCCGCCACCAGTGACTTGACGGTGTTGTCCTCTGAATACTGCGAAACGTACTTCCTCACCAGCTCATAGGTGGTTATGTACGCTTGGCCTGAGATGAGGGTGAAGGTGTTGACCATGAAGCCACGATACAGGCCTCGTACGCCCTCCACCCGCAGGATCTTGAAGAAGGCATCGAAGGTGCCGCCATAGAGTGACTTGCCCTTCTGCACTTGTAGTCGAGTCCGGATCAGAGTGGCCGGGTAGACTGTGGCCCGGATTGTCATAGTCATGAACAACCCGAAGGAGTAGAACTTCTTTTTGTCGAGGTCCTCCCATTCGATGATCTGGATGTTCCTTTTCTGCTGCATCCTGACAGCTGTAGGTGCCCCCTCATCAGACGGATTCTTGTCTAACACACGGAGGGAAAAAAAAGGAAAGAAAACAGAACTGTCTTTAAAGTGGCAGCTAAAAGAAACTGTGTGGGGGTTTTTTTTATATTCAAAATGAAAAACTGGCAAACATTTTGTGTTCTGAAACTCTTTTAGACACTGTATTCTGGAGATGAAGGGCAAGTGCAGAAACTTCATGAAAATCCTCCTGGATGCAATAATAACCTCTCCAATTTAGGCGATCTTGTACCATTTTGTCATTCCTAATATTACCTAAATATATTACGAAATGCCTTTAATACAAAACTGGTTGTTACTTCTCCTTGAGCAGTAATGTTTAACTTACATCCAGTTATCTACGAATGAGTTCAAGGGTCATGCTGACACTAGCAAATCAAAGCTAAAAGGCTGTTTCTAAAGAAATAAGTGTCTTAAGTAAAAACTGTACTATCATGCTCTTACAAATGTCTGATTATATATGTACACATTATAGGAGAATGCAGCTGACCCCGGTATCAGAGGACACCGCGTTTCTGAGTAAACGTGGAGTCAACTGAAGCGCCAGTGTTTCAGCTGAAAACAACACGTAAACCTAATATAGCAACTAACACACTGAGCAAGCCAAGAGCTTCACAAAACGTGCCAGTTGCCACCTACTGGTTTAGCGTTGTTAGCTAACATATTTTAGCTTAAGCCGCGCTAGCCCCGGGGTAAACGATGTTAGCATTGGTTGAACGTTAACTAGCTTCGTGACTACTTACCTATTCGGACATGTGTTTATTTCAGAGTCATCTGCTTAGTGTAAGTCGAGCATGAAACATCGCGTCAACAAACGACTGGGAATGTGTAACTAAAGCTAGCGTGGGTGAAAGACAAGAAAACACGGAGTTGGCTAACTTCCAAGCTAGTCGGCTAACTCTCCGAGATCTTCCTGCTCCCATTCAAACGCCATGCTGTTCAAACAGCCAATCACATGCAAAGTGTCTTCTTCGCTTTCTTTTACTTTACGCTTCCGGATATTTCAGCTGTCTCGTTACTGTCGCGCACCACCAGGGCTGGAGTAGTAAATGTATTTCAGCAAGTTCAAGAGGCAAGAAAGGGCAACTTACCCGAATTTTGTTTTGAATATATACTTTATCAGGGCCCAGTTTCTGATATTAGTTTAAGTAGCGTTTATTATAGTGAACGCGACTTGGTTTAATTTATTGACCATCCATGGTATAAAATATTTTCCTAAGGATATTATAATCTTGGTGTTCCATTGATTTTTTACCAAATTAATAAAAGCAAATATTTACAATCTAAAGAAAGAAAGAAGGAAAGAAAGAAAGAAAGAAAGAAAGAAAAGGGGAAAAAAGTATAACTGAAAACAGAAGAATAGTTCAACTCAATGACAACAATGACCCACAACATGTAAAAACATACCTAATCAGAATCAGAATCAGAATCAGAATACTTTATTGATCCCTGGGGGAAATTATTTTTTGTTACAGTGCTCCATTTTAAACCAACATTAAGACAAGACAGACAATACGCTAACTAAGAATAGTACAGTATATACATATATATACATACATAAGTCACTTATAAATAAATAGTTGGAAAAGAAACATGTGTAGTTGTAGCAGCAAACAGTGTGTTAAGTGGATGCGTTGTACAGGGAGATGGCCACAGGCAGGAATGATTTCCTGTGTCGTTCAGTGGTGCTTTTCGGTAATCTCAGTCTCTCACTGAACGAGCTCCTGTGACTGACCAGCATGTCATGGAGTGGGTGGGAGGTGTTATCCAACATTGTCTTTATCTTGGACAGCATCCGCCTCTCCGACACCACCTTGAGGGAGTCCAGCTCCATCCCCACAACATTGCTGGCCTTACGGATCAGTTTATTAAGTCTGTTGGCATCTGCGACCCTCAGCCTGCTCCCCCAGCATGCAACAGCATATAGGATCCAGAGGTGTGGACTCGAGTCACATGACTTGGACTCGAGTCAGACTCGAGTCATTAATTTTATGACTTTAGACTTGACTTGAAAAAATGTTATAAGACTTGTGACTTGACTTGGACTTTTACACCAATGACTTGGGACTTGAATTGGACTTGAACCGGTTTACTTGAAAAGACTTGATATTTTACCCCAAATATAAAATTTAACATGCATATTATATAGAGATTGAAAATGTGACGTCATTCACGGGTAGAACCGCAAATGATTCTGGGAACTCGTGGCAAGCGGTACTAGCGCACGCAGGCTTTCAATTAAAATCAGTTATACAGCAATAAAAAGAAACACAAAAATGTCAAGAAGCTGTTGTATTATTAACTGCAATAGCCGGTCGCATGACAGCCACGGGAAGCCGACGGGTAAAGAAATCGGTTGTTATCGGATTACGTCGTTGAAGAGAAATTGTTCATGTTTCCGAAGTAACAAAGATGCGACGGATGGCCTGGATTGCAGCCATTCAAAGATCAAATATAACGTCCCAGAACACTCCAGCTCACAGGTTAGTCTGCTCCAAGCATTTACACGAAGGTCAGTGTTTTTTAGTAGTTAATACGTCATTTTCATAACATAATTGGTGATATAGGTTACAAGCAAGAACAGAAATTGTCGCGCTATGCTCCTTTATTTATTGTGCATAAATAGTGAATTGTCCTGACACAATATTGCGTTTCGCTTCTGTTATTATGGTACATTGACAAAAACATATACTTTTATTCACAGGATAAAACAGGTTTTTTGTATCACTAATTGCCCAGTACGATTACAGCATACAATATTGTTGTCACTGCTACATTTCTGTGATGGGTACCAGAAATTATTTCCACTACTAATTAATTACCGTTGAGCTCAAAGGTCCTATTAATAAACGGTTAAGGAATGTGTATTTATGACGACAATTTGTGAGACTGGTAAACTTATGATACGTACGATGGTCTTTCGTTCTACACGGTGCATTTCATGGTCCCTGTACCCATCCGTCGGTAAACTGTACCTGGGCTTGTTGCAGTGACCTGAAGTTACTAAACTTCATGAGTGTATGCACTCACTCCAAGAGCCGTATGATTATAAATATGCATATAAATATGCTAAGATGAGATAGCTGACTTCATCTAACTAGCAAATGTTGTCCAGGCTACGTTGGTGATACAGTTTTTTTTAATGTGTATGATATTTTTGTCATGCGATTTTAAAGCTGGTCCTACAACCGCATCTAAGAATAACATGCAGCTTATCTCAGAACTGTCGGTGAAAATTATTCTTGGAGCTAGGTTTAATTGAGCTGCATTTTAAAGAGGTGCAATTTCACAATTTGTGTATATTTTCTAAGTTCACTACTTTGTCATGTGTTGAGAAAAACACAGATTTAAAAATTACATGGTCTAATATTTACATTTAGCATAACTGCAACATTATTTTTTCGTTTGTTTTTTTTAAAGACTCGAAAGGACTTGAAATTCAAAGTTTCAGACTTGTGACTTGACTCGGACTTTTACACCAGTGACTTGAGACTCGACTCTGACTTGCCTGACATTACTTGAGACTTGACTTGAGACTTGAGGATAAAGACTTGAGACTTACTTGAGACTTGCAAAACAATGACTTGGTCCCACCTCTGATAGGATCGCACTGGCCACCACAGACTCATAGAAAATCCTCAGCATTTTCTGGCAGATGTTGAAGGACCTCAGTCGCCTCAAAAAATAGAGACGACTCTGACCCTTCCTGTAAAGTGCTGTGGTGTTTTTAGCCCAGTCCAGTTTATTGTCAATGTGTACTCCAAGGTATTTATAGTCCTCCACAATGTCAACACTGACCCCCTGGATTGAAACAGGGGTCAAGTGTTTCCTGGTCTTCCTGAAGTCCACGATCAGTTCCTTGGTCTTTGCCACGTTGAGCTGCAGATGATTCTGCTCACACCACGTGACAAAGGAGTCGACCACAGCCCGGTACTCTGTCTCATCATCCCTGCTGATGCATCCAACCACCGCAGAGTCATCAGAAAACTTCTGAAGATGGCATGTCTCTGTGCAGTGGCTGAAGTCTGTGGTGTAGAGGGTGAAGAGGAAGGGGGAGAGGACAGTCCCCTGTGGTGCCCCTGTGTTGCTAATCACCTTGTCAGACACACACTGTGGGAGACGTACATATTGTGGTCTTCCTGTCAGGTAATCAACAATCCAGGACACCAGAGAAGCATCCACCTGCATCGCTGCTAACTTATCACCCAGGAGGGTCGGCCTGATGGTGTTGAAAGCACTGGAAAAGTCAAAAAACATGACCCTCACAGTGCTCGCCGGCTGGTCCAGATGGGTGTAGACACGATTGAGCAGGTAGATGATGGCGTCCTCTGTTCCGAGACGAGGCTGATAAGCGAACTGAAGGGGATCCAGATGTGGTCTTACTATGGGTCGCAGCTGGTCCAGGATGAGCCTTTCCAGGGTCTTCATGATGTGGGAGGTCAGTGCCACGGGCCTATAATCCTGGGGGCCACTGGGACGAGGCGTCTTTGGTACAGGGACGAGGCATGATGTCTTCCACATCACCGGGACCCTCTGCAGACTCAGACTCAGCATAAACAGTTTATGAAAGACTCCACACAGCTGGGGGGCCTTAATGACCTTATGACTCTAAACTGTGTCATGTGCCATGGCTCAGACGTCATTTAGTATTTTTGCTTCTGCACAAGACAGTGACTATTTGTGAGAAAAACATGGCAGCAAAAGTGAAAGGGTATGTTTACAAGATTGCTGCAAAACAGTGTTGCTGACAATAAAGAGATGGAGGTGGCAAAGTTTACGTTTTTCACTGGGAGTGACCAGAATGGACAGGATTAGAAATGAGTACACTAGACGGTCAGCTCAGGTTGAGGACAAAGTTAGAGAGGCAAGGCTGAGATGGCCTGGATATGTGCAGAGGAGTGACAGTGGGTGTATTGGACTAGGAATGTTAAAAATAGAGCTGCCAGGCAGGAAAAACAGAGAAATTCCTCACAGGAGGACATACAACCCATATGCAAAGGTTTGGTGTGACAGAGGAGGCAGTTTATCCGCTGTGTCTACCCCTAGAGGGCGCAGATGAAAGAAGGAGGAGGATGTACTTTTGCTTCAGTAAAGTTGTCATTTTTAAAAGTGCCATTAGGGGGTGTTCAAGTACATCACTAACCAGCAGTCAGTGAGCTGTGCACTGTGTTACAGACTGATCGGTCCTCCCACTGAGAGGTGGCGCTGCTGAGCGGCTACTTCACTGACGCGGTACGCCGGTGTTTGTGAGGAAACGCCAAACTGAAAGTAGTGGACCTCTCATCCTGGGCAGAAGTACGCCAACTTAGACTCGTTCATCCGAGGTAAATAATACACAATTACTATATAGTCACTACAGTACTTGTTATTCTAGCATAATTTTATATCTTTACTTCCTTTTGTCGTGGAGCAGCTTGGCGACTTCGTTTGTTATGAACTAGCTCGTTAGCATGCTAGCTAGCATGCTGAGATATTGCAGATTCATTCTGCTGCACCAGTTAGCCGACTAGCTGCCATGGGCTTATTAAAGCACGCGTTGTTTTTGTAAACCAGCCTCAGAAACTTTTAGCACCTATTTTGGTTTCTGACTTTAGCTAAATATATGTTCACTTTCTTTATCCCTGAATTCAGATACGTCTTGTGTCAATTTTAAAAAGGCATCGTTGTGTGGGTCTTGTCTTCTGCAGCTTACGCCTGTCTGTAACTGCTGCTCTTTTTACCTTTTCCAGGATATTGCCAGCGACTTGAGAAAATGGTACGTAGCTGTTATACTTTTTAAAAATCTCAAAATGTTGTTTGTTTATTTTTTTTTAACTAGTATAGGCATTCATTTTGTGTTGTTGTTATTTTTTAGTCTCGCAGATATGATTCCCGGACAACCATATTTTCTCCAGAGGGTATGTTTTATTTCTTATCTAAGACTTTGTAACCAAATACTGGTCAAAATAATCCAACACAAGAGGCCCAATACTATCATTCTATTATTACATTATTACAATATTACAATCTTCTGAGTTTTTGTTATTTTTATCCCTCTATGAACTTCAAAACAAATACAAACTATCCAAATACACCAACTCATGACTAGTACTTAAAGCAGGAACATGTGGTTTAATGAGCCTAGTACAACCCCCAAGAAATAAACACTCTGGGTCAACGCATGAATAATTTGAGTTTAGTATTTTACTTCAGGGGCTACCTGTGAGCTCGTATCCATGGTGAAACTGTTGTAAAAGTATTTGTCTTTAGTATTTTATATAGCCACTGTTTTCCAAAAACTGGTCTTAAAGGGGTTTGTTTTTTCAGTATTGTTCACCTAAAAACCCGACTGTAATTTACAGGACGCCTGTATCAGGTGGAGTACGCAATGGAAGCAATCGGTCACGCTGGAACGTGTCTGGGTATCCTAGCAAATGACGGGGTGCTGTTGGCAGCAGAGAGACGCAACATCCACAAACTGCTTGATGAGGTTTTCTTCTCTGAGAAGATCTACAAACTCAATGAGTAAGTGAGCTTCACTAGATTCTTACCTTCAAAATGTAGTCATTCATTTTGTTTTTTGGTTAACATTGCGTTTGTGGTCACATTTTCAGAGACATGGCCTGCAGCGTTGCTGGGATCACATCAGATGCTAATGTACTGACAAATGAGCTGCGGCTAATTGCACAGAGGTGAGTTTCAGAAGGAGACACATTTATGGCTGTAATTAGAAACAAAGGGATGATGGTGAATGCAGGCTGATATAACCACCACCAGCAGTTGTTTTCATAGCCATAAATAAAGAAAAGCCTAAATATGTGTAGACTGGTGCACTTTCAAAATGAATCTTATTACTTGAGTTATTTTATCACAAAATGTGTTAAATAGTTGGTGATCTGAAGTTTGAGATTACAGCCTTAAACATGTGTCTGTAGTTTCTAACCATTTCTCTCATTTACACCAACCACTAACCAGTTTGAATTCTTCTTAGGTATTTATTGCAGTACCAGGAGCCAATACCCTGTGAGCAGCTGGTCACAGCTCTGTGTGACATTAAGCAAGCTTACACACAGTTCGGAGGTAAGATGCACTGTCTGTTTTAATGCTCACAGCCTTTTACATTGCTCACCATGGCAAATCTCCTCAACTTATTGTCAGTCCTTACTTTTAAAGTGTTTTAAATGGGGATGTGCTTGACTGGTCAACTAGACATTTAAACACTGCTGCCCTTGCTCTTTAACACCAGAAACACTAGTTAGTTAAACATCCATTCATCTGCTTATCCTTTTCAGGGTTGCGGGGGGTGCTGGAGCCTATCCCAGCTGTCATAGGGCGAGAGGCGGGCTAACACACAGAAACAGAAAATCATTCGCACTCACATTCACAACTATGGGCAATTTAGATTAATCAGTTAACCTATCCCCAATAAGTGCATGTCTTTGGATTGTGGGAGGAAGCCGGAGTACCTGGAGGGAACCCACGCAAACATGGGGAGAACATGCAAACTCCATACAGAAAGACCCCAGTTTAATGGTGGAGTTGAACTCAGGACCTTCTTGCTGTGCGGCAGCAGTGCTAACCACCATGCCACCGGTTAAACATAATATTCTTATTTTATTATTGTACAACTGTAGTTGCCGGTTCAAAGTCATTACTGTGCCAGCAACTGCTAACCATGGCTATAGCCCCTGAAAGACAGCTGCACCACCCTCGCTCTGTCTGTCTATGAAGGGAAGTTTTGAATGGGAAAGAGGTGGGAGTAAAAAGAGGACAGCCATGCTAACCCGTGTAATGCTGCAGTACTTTGATTTTAGAAAGAATTAGCAGGTGTATGTCAGCTGTGTATGGAAACAGCAACCAAAGCCAGGTGTAACCACAATCCACAGCAAGGTGTGGAGGCTAGCATGTTGCTGTTGCTGCTAGCACTGCTAAGCTTAGCAAGATTCTTCAAACTAATCTGACACTTTGTGTTTTTGCAGTGTTATACATCCATGATACAAAGTGAGACACATAACAGCAACATTTAAAACATGATTTGATTAACAAGAAACGTGATTAACAGTTTCTTCTAGCTACTAAAATACACCAAATATTTATCTACGTCCATTAACGTGCATGCAGTTTTCAGTGTTTTCTCAGTGTGTTTTGTATTCGAGACTAGTCAACTAGTGAGATTTTTTTTTTCTGTCATTTAAGTGACTAGTAAATTTGTTGCCAGGAACATCTGTAGCTTTAAATGTCTCTTCATAACACTGACTTTTATACTTTTTTTGTCAAACCTGATATCTGTGAAGCTCTCCTCTCTGCTTAAAACACAAAAGATGTATTTTAGCATTTTCTAATAGCTGTGTGGTTTGTCTTGACAGGTAAGAGGCCATTTGGTGTTTCTCTCCTCTACATGGGCTGGGATAAGCATTACGGCTTCCAGTTGTACCAAAGCGACCCCAGTGGCAACTATGGAGGCTGGAAGGCAACCTGCATTGGAAACAACAGCGCTGTAAGCCTGAAAATACTCTGATAATGAAAATCTGTGAAATGATCTCATTACATACACCAGGTAGTGGGAAGCAAACCAGATTGTAGTCTTAAATCTCAGAAGCTCGTGATAATCCTTTATTTACCTTAGTTTCTTTGATTTTTATTTTATTTCTTTATTTTTTTTGTCTTGGGTTTGGTTAAACCCATATAGTAATGGATATTCTAAATGTTTTTGTTTTTTCTAGTGAAATTCTAGAGGCCTAAGTGACACATGTATACACATATTTTTTTTAATACACTGTTCTTGTGGCGTTTGACACGTTCACTTCTTTTGCTTCAGGCTGCCGTATCCATGCTGAAGCAGGACTACAAAGAGGGAGAGATGACTCTGTCCTCTGCTCTGGCTTTGGCTGTCAAAGTCCTCAACAAAACAATGGATGTCAGCAAGCTGTCGGCAGAGAAAGGTGAGGCGCAAAAGGACTTTCTTACTGTTATTTCCATTTACTATCAGTAGACCAAAATTGGGTCCTGCCTTGTTGCCAATAGTATACGATAATAAAACCCTGTTTCGCACCGACTGTTTCAGTGGAGATTGCCACCCTGACACGGGAAGATGGGAAGACGAAAATAAAAGTGCTGAAACAGAAAGAAGTGGAGGAACTCATCAAGCGCCACGAGGCCGAAGAGGCGAAGGCTGAGAAAGACAAAAAGGAGAAGGAGCAGAAGGAAAAGGACAAATGAGCAAAATAATAACTTTCTTTTCACCCGTGTCACCAAAACCTGTTTTGTTTTGTCTTTTACATTAAACATTTGGAAACTGATAGAAATGTTGGTTTATTTGTACATGTCATACACGTGATCCGTGTTTTATTTACACAATAAAACACGCTTTAGAGCAATATCAATGTAATAAGCAGTATGCTGAATTTTGAAGTTAATTAAAGGCCATCTGTATGGCTGTGTTGTCATAAGCTCCCTTTGTTTTTTGCCACTTGATGGAGCCATCGGTCTTGTGGATGAACACTTTTTATTCAACATAAGAGAAGCTAAGAAAACACTACTACTTTTGGTAGTATCGCAATTAATTGTGAAACTGTCACTTCAAAAATAAAAAAATCCAGCATGTTGAAGCACGCATCTAGTCACCAAAATCGAGATCACAGTTTGACTATTAATTCAAAGAAATAGAAGTTGTTATGTGCTCTGTTTTCCCAGAGAGGCAGATAAATATTTACCACATGTCTTGCATAACCTTCTCTTCCATGACACTGAGCGTTAAAAATAAAGTTTCCTCTGTTTACTGTTGGCCCATTGAGCCTCGCATCCTTCAGCCAGCTCCATCTCACTTCCTCTGTAATGTGATCTGCTTACCACTTGATGGCGAATGTGTTCACCTTTCAAATATACTCCAGCCAATGTCCTGGTCTGTGTTAGGGAACACATGTGCACTTAATTCTTCTCATAGAGTCGTAGCATGGCTCTATCATTTTTATCTCAAAACACTGCTCAGTTTGCACCATAAACTATGAAAAATAACCACCACAATTTGGTTAACAGTCATCAGTCAGCGAACAAGACGTGCTGAATACAGAGCAGTGGAGCCAGACTCACAGATGTAAAAGTTTAAAATAAATCACACATAATCCTAAGTGATCGGGCAATAGTTGTCATTATGCCATCAATTTTGTGTACACAAACACTCAGATATGTTGGATAGCATGGTATAAAGAGCAGGTGGTTAATATGAACACAACTCCGTGCCTGTATCACTGGTGTGTGATCAGTAAAGGGAACTTTGTTACAAACGATGTAGGTGATCACTAAAACCAGCTGTTGTTAACACTATAGAACATATCCACTAGAAGGTTGAGCTGACCGACACCATCACTTCCTGTATAGACCGAAAATATCTCAGCAGAGCTCCAATCAATAAAGCAAATCTTCTGGTCAGTGTTTGTGTTTTGGACTGTTCATTTCTATTTTTCTTTACATTCTTTGCTATAGAACTTTTTATATATATATATATATATATATATATATATATATATATATATATATATATATATATATATATATAGATAGATATTTATGATATATATATATATAGATAGATATTTATGATATATATATATATAGATAGATAGATGGATAGATTTTATATGTATCTTTTTAGTCTTTTCACATCACCTGGAAAGATTATGTTGCACTAACCTAGTTTTTAATACAGCTGTTGATTGCCAGTTTCTTCCATCATATTTGCTAAAGCAAGGTTGTGTATATTGCATTGTGCTGTCAGCAGTACACAACAGAATTCTTTCACGAGTGCTTTTGCACATTTTTATTTATAATATAGGCTCAAATTCACAAGTGTTTGGACAGTGGCACAGTTTAGGAAACCTTGCGTCTGCATACCAGCGCAATGAAGCAATCAACACTGTTTAGTTCAGATTTGCAGCTTTATTTTACTGGGTTTAAAAATACTGCAAGATTTCTATAAATAGAGAAACAGTGGAGTGACGGCATCCTTCACAGAGAATGGGGTTGTCCCATAAATTTGCCCTCCCGTTGAATCTGTCGGCTTTCTCTTTGTTCATAATGAGACTCGAGTATGGCCTCCTGAACTGCATTGTTAAAGCAAGATGGCAGAGTGCTGTCCAGGGCTTTCAGATTTTCATGTTTTGGTTATAAAGGTCTCAGACAAAGAGGAATGACAAGAACAAAGTCGATATTGCTCTGCCTTTTCTTGCATGGAGAGCTCTCGGAGCTACTGAGGGTCTCTCAAGTTTGTCGTGGTTTCTGTTGGTTTTTTATTTTTGTTTTTTTGTCTTTTTTCTTGTCTATCTTTTTATTCTTGATAACAACACAGGATAGCAATTAAATGAGACATATCCATGACAAGGACATGGAGGACTTGCAAGAACAACAGAAACTAGAAAACAATCATTTTAATACAAGGGACGGTGTAATGCACAAATAACTGCCGTGCAAGTAAGTTTAACTATATTCCCGTCACTGATCAAATAAAAGATAGGATTAAATAAATGTTAATATTAAAATTAATAACATTAATAATTATCATCTTTATCCCCTATTTGCTCTGATGAATCTGTAATGTTACAGATTTGCCTTAAAGCGTTACTTTTTGATAAAGCATATAGTCAGGGCTGGATCATGTGACCCGGAATCCTCCTTTAGTTATGCTGCAATAGGCCTAGGCTACTGGGAGCCTTCCCATGATGCATTAAATGTTCCTCCTTCTATCACCTTTTTTTACTCACGTGTTTATACACCACTCTGCATTTATCATTAGTTATTTATCATATTCCAGAGCATGTCTTTTGTCCTGTCTTCCTCCCTTTACCTCCAACCAGTTGTGACAGATGGCTGTCCCTCCCTGAGCTTGGTTCTGCCAGAGGTTTCTTTGTGTTAAAAGGGAGTTTTTCCTTCCCTCTGTCGCCAAAGTGCTTGTTCATAGGGGGTCATCTGATTGCTGGGTTTTCTCTGTATCATTGTACAGTCTTTACCTTACAATAATAAGTGCATTGAGGCAATATATAGATAACATTGAACTGATTTGAAATGAGAAACATTTGGAGTGACCACTCAACAATTTGGTCTATTTTCTAAATAAATAAATAAATAAGTAATGCACTGGGCCAGCTCAGCAACACAAAAACGCCTTTAAGACTATGAAAGTAAACTAAAGCAGACAATGGTGAAACTCTTTCCTTGGCCTCCCTAGGCCAAAGCGAGAACACTTGAGCAGACAGGGTTATCATGGTCAGCATCTCCAAACAAGAGACACTTCCATGGATGTAAATACAAAGGAATAAAAAAAAAAACAGGCTGCAAGGTTAGTGTCACACTGGTGGCCCTCAGAAAAAGAAGTGTCAAGTTAGATTAGGGTATGTAAAAAAGCCTGTTCAAATCTGGACTCTCAGGACAGATTAACCAGAATGGGGAAAATAGAGAAGTATGGAAAGTGAAAGGAACAGCTTTCTTACAAACATCTGTCAAACATGGTGGAGGCAATGTTATGGTATGGGCAGCTGCCAGTGGAACTGAGTCACTAGAGTTTATCGATGATGTGACTGTTAATAGAAGCAGCAGGATGGTCAGTGTGCAGGGTTGTACTCCTTGCTCAGATTCATCCTGTTGCTAAAACTGATCAGATGGCCCTTTGTAGTGCAGTTGGATAACGACCCAAATCATATCATGATGAGTTTATTAAAGTAAAGGATCAGAAATGAATGAGTCAGTCAAGACTGTAGACAAAACTGAAGGCGGCAGAGGATGCCTGGCAACAAGGATTTTCTTTGAAAAATGATATAATACATTTTTGCTGGGACTCTAAATTTCTTTGGGATAGATAGATAGATAGATAGATAGATAGATAGATAGATAGATAGATAGATAGATAGATAGATAGATAGATAGATAGATAGATAGATAGATAGATAGATAGATAGATAGATAGATAGATAGATAGATAGATAGATAGATAGATAGATACGATGGAGGGTTCTAACCCCTTGGAATGAATTATGGATTTGACGGGGAGCCTCAGTGGATGGATCAGCAGTGCGGATACCTGAGAGCTCCTTGAAAGGCTTGTCAGTAAATGATTCAGAGATTATTTGCAAAGACAGAGGGAGTAGTGAATTACAAAGGTTGTCAGCACTCGTCTCCATCTCAGCCCCTGAGACACAAATGGGTCTCCTCGCAGCTGTGTTCCTCAGCTGAAAAGAAGCAGGAGTAAACCAAACACTTTAGATGCCTGGTTAAATGTCTTGCAAAATAGATAATTAAATAAATGAATGAATAAATAAATAAATAAGTAAAATTGCATTGCTTTGTTTATGCTAATCTTGATTGTTAAACCAGATGTCAAATTGAATATTATGCAGAAGATAAACTGAGAGTAGATGAAAATATCTGCCTGGTCACAAGTGCCAGCTGCTGGCAGAACATAAGTAAGAAGGTAACTTCAGGTAAACTAAGAATGGAAAAACACACTCACACAAAAACGCAATGTTTCTTCTTCTTCAAGACAGCTTTCTAACAGCAGAGTTTGTGCGTGTCCCATTAAAACTGATGCACTTGAGCTAAATCCACGATAAAGGCTACTGAATTGAAAACTTGTTTTTGCTTGACGTCAGTCTTTCAGGTTGGATCTAACATGGACTTAAAATGTAAGTCAACAGCACTAATTCATTTAAAGGCCAGGCGTGGTGTGGCCACAGTGTTGAGTGGGAGGGTTCTTGGCATCTGAATGACTGTTGGCCGCTTGGGGACTTCCCCTCCTGGGCCCAGGCCAAAAGAAATTGTGTAGCAAACATGTCCAGTGACCTCCCCCTTTTTCTAATTCTGTAAATCTAAAGTTTTGAAAAAAGGAATTTTAACTTCTCAGTTTAAAATTTCACTTTTACGGAGAGCAATTCATCTTAAGGGTCACCGAAGCTTCGTTGAACTTGCATATCCTCCAAAACAACCCGAGCATGTTGGGATGACTCTCGTGGAAGCCAACCACTGTGATGACACAGATAGGGAGACCATGGCAATCTGCTGCAGTGTAAACAAAGCACCAGAAAAGCACTGGAATGTCTCTGCAGTGGGAGCTGGAGTAGGAGGTCAGCCAGAGGCCAAGGCAGGTGGTATATATCAGAATCGAGGCTGACATCTCAGCATTAAGTTATCCAAACAAGAGGCAGGCGGTATGTTATCCTGCTAGCGCTGGAGGAGGAGCGGCAGGAGCAGGAGGAGGAGATGATAGAGAAGGAAGGAAGAGTCAAAGAGGGGGGGAGGGGGGGTGAAGGAGAATGAGAACAAGGGGGAGTGACCCTATAATCGTCTTCTCATCTCTCCCCCAGTCCCAGAGGAGAGGCCACACCAGTTAGCATAAAAGGCTAAACATAACATGAAACTTGCTGCCTTTTTGAAGCCTTTGATCCCATCGCTGATCCTGAGAGTCTAAGCCACCTATCACTGGCATAAAGTCCAAGATGGTTTACAGCACAGGAGACCCCCAGCCATCCAGACTTTGGACTTGCACTGGTGCAGGGCTGGGACCACGTGTTTGACGACTGACGAAATCAGTTCAGTGCTTCTTCTAGGCCCCCCTGGATCTGGCTCAGAACGGGGTAGGCATGGTTTGCAGTCATGCCATGCAGCTCATCTCTGAACCTGAGCCATGCAAAGATCAGCTCTTCTTAGATGGCTAGATTCAAAACAAATAAGGACACATTTATGTTATTATTGCCTTAATTGAGTCAAAGCGGTTTGTGCTTTTATTTTTAGTGTAAGCTTTTTGTTCTTTTTCTTCCTTTTTTTTTTAGATAGGAGGAAATAACAAGATGACGGGAAATGAGGAGCACACAACAAAGGTCAGAGGCCAAAGACAAACAGAGGAAGGCACCAGCATCTTAACCCCTAAACCACCAGGATGTTCCAGGTCTGACTTTTACCTAAGAAGGATCAAGACTTTTAGCACAAGTACATAAGCACAGTGTGAACCCAAGGATCATTTATTCTGTAGTGTTGGGTTAAATCTCTAACAGCCATTTTTATTACAGCCCTAAGTCTTAATCTAGAAACTGAAGGAGGTTGGCTTCAGGTGCATGAAGTAAAGCTCAAAGTTCAGCATTTCACAGCAAATTAAACTCATTCAGCTACTGAACTGGATCTGCTGCTTCTTTCTGGATAAGATGAAACATGTGGCTATAAAAGACTCACTGGCTGTGTCATATAGCTTTGTCATCTTTAAGTTAATAACTTCAGCACAGCATCCAATTTGAGGTATTGTAGGTAACTCCTGTAATCACAAACCTGCGCTTACACCAGGTAGTCGTCATCTTTAAACTATGAAACTATGTCTTTAATCAACATTACCTCTTTTACTGACATTTACCAGCAGGCTCCAATTTAAAGCCAAGGCCACTCAGCGATGTGTGAAATTCTGACCTTACTGGGATTCAGGAATTAAATAATCTTCTCATCCGTGACAGTAATTTTGCGAGCAGCCCGCAAATCCAGGAGATTACAGGCTCGCCGCTCACCACCAGATCAAGACAGTTCACCATAAATGGAGTTGAGGAGCAGTAAACAATAATTACAAGCCGAGCTCCTGATATGACCTATTATGGAGAGGCAAATGAAGCTATGTTGCTGCTGGCACATAATAGCAGGCTTTGTGGGGCATTATACTATATTGGCATAGGCAGATATTTTGGGGAAAACATTTACATGGCCTTGAAATAATAATACATGGTTAATGTAAAAAAAAAAAAAGGAAAAAAAAGGTTAAAAAACCAAAACTTTAGTCATTTTTCTATTTTAATTTCAGTGACTAGACTCAGGACTCCTCAGTGAGGCTTTCAAGTCAATTGTCAAGTCTGTAAAATATGTGCCGATTCTAATCAAGCTTATATAAATTTGTGATCTTTGAAAAAAATATCAATGTCACACAGTTTACACTCAGACAAACACCACAGTAGTTTATTTATTTTAAAGCGTTTAGGTGGTCTCTTGTTTTCATTTTCACTTGTTTTTCACCACAGTTAGATATTATTCACATGTGCCCCTCTGTTTCTGCTTCCAACACCAGCCACTTTTCTCTGTTTGCCTAATAAGGTCCTGAGAATGAGCTCCTATTGTTCAGCGAGGCGATCCAGTTACAAAGGTAGGCTCCTGAGACGTCTGTTTTTATTACTGCAAAAAACAATTTCTGCTTTTGTCAAACGTGTCACGTGCTTATTTCAACACAGAAGAAAACTTTACACCTTATTCACACCTGGAGAAAACAATCCTTAGATATTCAGTCTGTAGTCAAGGTTGTAAGTTTTAGCAAGAATAAGCACGAATGTAGTTTTCATTATTTGCCCTCTATTTCTGTGCCACAGCCTTCATTAAAAATACAACAAATGTAAACTTTAAAGTTTATAGTAAATATAGAGAAAATCTAAAGCAAATGAAATCTTATATAACCAGGTCAGTCCCACCAAGATCTCTTTTAGCAGGGAGACCACGCCAAGAGGGCAGCAACATAGATACACAGAACACACATCAAATGAATTTAACAACTAGAACACTTGCACACAGACAAGGTTAACTTTAATGATCCCACCAGAACTTTGTTCATCAGAACAACGTCTTAAAATTAAGTTCAGATTGTAATTTACTCCCAGCACTTGGTGCCAAAACTCAAAATGCTTTCTCCCCCAGTTCAGTTTTTATTCTGTGGATTATAAAATGCAGAACATCCGTAGATCTGATATCATGACTTCCATGTTTCCTTGTTAACAAGAATGAGAAATAAGACGGAACAATAACCAAAATAGTTTTAGAAATAACCTCATACCAGTGACTGAGGCTTCTAATGCATGAAGATGTCCAATTGACTTTAGAATAAAGTACACATTGGTGAGTAAGGGGACTGCAGTTGGTGATGAATCGCAGGCCTTGTGATACACTCAGTCCAGCATGTGAAGACAATGAACAGAAGCATTCAGAAACAACACATCTCCATAATCAACGACGGGCAAAAAAACGTTGTCTCCACCGATAAAATCTTAATTAAAGTTTCTTTTTTTGTTTTGTTTTACAGCATCTTGAATATTCTCCTTTAAAGACAAAAGATCATCCTTTTTAAATCCAAGATAATTGCAAACAGACACAAGCTCAATTTTGTTGAACTCAGGCAATACCGATTTGAAGCTGTAAACAAATTACATTTTGCTTTGTCTACATTTAAGACAACTTGTAGATGACAAAGTTATACTTGTATTCTATCAAATGAAAGTTGTAAATACTCAAAGGCCTCAGCAGGAATGGGCGCTGCACAATATATGACAATATCATCTGCGTAAACGTGACATTAAAATTGACTGGAAGCAACAACAATGATCAGCAAACCATGAAAAAAGCAAAAAGGAAACTCCACTAAACAGTACATTTTAGTTGCCATTTTCTTCCACAACACTGTTCAAAAACCCAGACACCAATCTGGGTTCATTATTAACCGCAGAAGTAACTCATTCAGTGGGGAAATGTCAAACGCAGGCTGAATATGGAGTTAAAGCAGACACACCTGCACTCAGATGATCTGAAACCTGCTTTCTCATGTAAAGAGTATATCCTGAGTATGATCAAGACCAGGATACACTTTCACCGGATTTTATGTAAACTCTACTTGATGCATTGCCTGGCTGCTTTTCAGCTTTTAGAAACTGACAGACCCAAACTAAGCTAAACCTCAAAAGAATGTGAGTAGCTCCGAGCGCTGGGCAGCGGAGGGGTCTTCCATTGTGTTTCTTCTTGGTTAGATTCTGATTAACCACTAAAACAATATAGCTTACATGCTACACTTGCGTGCAAATCTACAGCAATGCATGTGTGCTGAGAGAGAATAAAAGCACCATGATCACTCCTGGTTCACTTCATATCACAAGCCCAACATGATGTATAACTCATCCTGCTTTCTGTCCTCTTCTCCCTATAGAAAGTAGACCCAGGTACATGAGAAAATGTGTATTTACTTCCATCTGCCTGATTGTTCACATTGCCCATTAAAGCTATTTCCCCCCTCACATCAGACCTTTAAAATTTGTGCATTAAATGCTTCAAGTTTGTTCTTTGTAACAATGTCAAGCTTGTGATTCGCAGTTGTTCCGATCATGGATCAGACCAACTCTGCTATCCTCAATCTGTTTATGAAAGCTGCTACAGCCACCAGCTAGTTACTGAGGACGTTACTGAGGGTCCTTGGATTTAAAATCATTTGTAAATGAAGGGCACTCGTATATTAGTGGCATTAACACTGTTTCTGATTTAATAGATAAATAAAAAGATTTTTATGGAATAAAATGGCTTTTTGTATTTTAACCTTTATTAGAATTCCACAGTGACGATGAAGTGAAACCAAAGAAAACTTCCATCTACACATCCCACACAAGCATATCTTTTCTTTAACAGAATGAAGACAGATAAATTCAGCAGGTGTTCTCCTCCTGTCTTAAATATTCCTCTGTCTTTCTCTCCTTGTGGCCTCACTCACCTTGACCTTCCCTGGCTGCAGATGGCCACACCGGCTGTGTGAGTTTCCTCAATGGGCCCTTTTGTTTCTCTTTATCAAATACATTGAAACAATACTCTCATTTATTTAATGTGGTATACTTTGATTCCCCCGTTCATGATGAGACAGTGTTTCATGCTTAGTCATTTAAAAATATGTCATGTGTACAATATTACTCTACATAGGTCCACAATTTATTGGACAAAGATGATTTTTTTTGTAGTTTTGCTTCATCCACTGTCCCCCACCATAGTGACTATTAATATAAAATGGCATGGACATCACCACATCCTGCATTGCCTGCCTTGAGATGCTCTGCTTGGTGTTGCTGCCACCTTCAGTTGTTGCTTGTTTGTGGGTCTCTCTGCTTCCAGTTTTGTCCTCAGTGCCTGAAAAGCAAGCTCTGTTGTGATGAGATCAGGTCCCTGACTTGGTCATTGAAAAATGTCCTAATTTTTGGCTTTGTGAAACTCTTGGTTTGCTTTTGCAGTTTGCTTTGGGTCACTATCCGTTTGCTCTGTGAAGCTCTGTTAGATCAGTTTTGAAGGATCTGGCTGAATCTGAGCAGAGAGTGTAACCCTTTACACTTCACAATTCATCCTGGTGCTTGTATCAGAGGTCACATCATCAATAAACACTAGTGACTCGGCTCCACTGGCAATTCTGTCATCATACACTTCAGTTGTCTTCTGTGGTCTTTGTAGCCTTTTAGTTTTGCTGCGCTGGCTGGTGCATTTATGCTTTATATGAATGAACCAGATTGTGGATTTGGACACCAGTAAAGTTCTTGCCATGGCTTTTATATTGATTGTTTGTTTAAAAATCAACTGAGGTATTGTATTTTCCAACAATTTATGGCACTCACTATGTCAAGTAATGATTTCAGATTGTACAGAAAACCACAAATGCAGCAAAAAACCTTCGCTTTTTAATAAAGTACAACAGATAAGTCTGTGCAAGCTTAGTCTTAAATATAATTCTGTTGTTGGTCATTCAAATTAATCTACACTGCTTTTGTTTTCAAGGTACAGCGTATGTCTCTGTTCCTCGTCCTTCAGGCTTTATGAGCTGCACACATGTAGGCAGCAAAACATGACATCATCACAGTTCGGAAAAGTTGCACAAAAAAAGTTTGGGAAGTTTTAGCTGATGTCTCAGGCCATTGTCTCAACTAGAGCATCTTCCATTGCCCCCTTTAGATAAAAGTCCCCCAGAAACTCTGTGTGTTACATTTTTGATAAGAGATGAGCCCTGAAAACAGCGGGTAGCATCTAAATTATGCAACTGTTTGCATCCTCTTAGGGGCAAAAGTAGAGCTGGGCTGAGTTGTCGAAGGGAACGAGCCATGACAGGCCGGGTTGTGGGGAGGAGGGTGAGTATGCATTATGAATGGTGCTAAGTATGCCTCAGCTGGCGGAGCTGAGTGGGGGTGATGGAAAGCGATGGTATAGTGCCAACCTATTGGTTGCCCGTGGGTAATGCACTTTATCTTACCTCCAAAAACATTTTCTCTGATTCTGTTCAGCCATTAAAGCCCCCCACCCACCCACCCGCCCACTTTTCTACACATCACCTGCTCTGAGCCTAAAATGTTCACCGGAAGAACAGAATCGCCACTTTCTCCAAATAAAATTCATGCAGTTGCTTAGTGCAAGAACAGCCAGGAAGATGACTAATAGCTTGTAACAAACGGCACTTTCTAGGATTGAGTTGGATGTTCAGACAGCTGTTTTTTAGATAACTTTAACAACTTTGCATCAACGAAGCCAAACTACCTTAGTGCTTAAAAGTTCATCATATATCCATATATATTTTAGGTGTTCTTGGAACTGATCCAGAATGTTGACCAAAAATGAATAAAGTAAGACATAAAATATTTCTATCAATCAATCAAAGCCAAAAAATGAAATAATGTCCACGATATGATGTTTTTACTCAAATGTTTTTAGCTGGATTTGATTCAAGAATTTTCAGCATTTTTCTTGTTATTTTTTATTGCCTCGTCACTAAATATTGCCAATAAATATACCAAACAGAATTTATATATATATATATGTATGTTTTGTATTAATTACTTCTCAAAATGGCAACCCTCAGTCCTTCCTGTATGAAATGTCCCATGATCCTTCAGCTTTCCTCATGCAGTCAGCCTTGGGGGAGAACTCTCTCTGGAATTCTGCAATGCTCAGCCGAGTCGCTAAACCAAGTTTAATATTTGATGAAATTAGTTCTGCTCACTGATTCTGCACTCTTACTTCTGCTGAGTGACTCCAGCCCCAAACTGCAACCTGATTTTTCCTTTTTGGTTTTGATTGTTTGTGACGTTTCACACCTAATGTGAGACAATTTAAAGCTATTTGAAAAGAAAAAGCTCCATTTAGAAGAAACCAACTAAGCAAGAACTTAACCTTTATGTGTGACAACCAGTCTCTAGACTGTAAACATATACTGCATGTGACAAATTATGTTTTAGAGCATAGTAGATGTCTATGTTTACATCATCTCTAACACGGAAGAGATGGAAAATTCTGAAAAAGGGACTGTCATATGTTAAAAGCATAGTTCTTACAGTAACCGTCTTCAACAAAACTCAAACTCTGTCTGATGAAATTTGGGGACGTTTCCTCCTCTGAAAGGTCTCTGTGTGATTACACTTGTCATAAATCTGTGTACACATGTGCCTCACCGTTACTGCCTATAAAAAAACTTTTTCATTTTATAGATACTATGAATGGAAATTTTAACAAAATTATTAACATAGATTTTTCTTGTCAAATTTTCCAAAAGGAAATATAAAAAAGTCAAGAAGTGCTTGCCACGTCTGTCCCATTAAACCTAGAAACCAAAGTATTTGTGCACGGCCACATATCCCCGTGCTTGCCGGAACACATTTGTGCACATAAAGCAGATGTTTCCTCACAAGGATTTTTTGACTGGCGCGTGCCTTTTTTGTGCATAAGACTAATTAAATGCCATTAAAAAGTAATTTCCTTGTTTTCTTGTCCAGAGTGAACACGTTTAGTTCACTGCTAGTACTGAACCACAGTGTACACTAATGTGAAATGATTTTTTTTAATACCACATCTTTATAATTCATAACATAGGCTCGATTGCCCTGCTACTCAGTCTCCCCAAACTGTCAGCTCTCACTCTCTTTGCACTAAACCTATATCAGCTAAACTGTAATTAATTAAGCTTAATATAATAAATGAGCTAGCACATTTAAAAGAAAAGGGGTTCATTTTATCCTGTAATGTGTCTGAACCTTGGAAGACGTTTGAACTTAATCAGAAAATTACAAAATTAGTCGGTTTTTAAGAAGTGCAAAAATTTGTGCAAAAAACGATTTTTTTAAAAGTCTGAATTTAAACATTTCCCTTTTTGTCTGAAATATGCTGAATCCCTAAAAATAGCTTCTCCTAATTCCAGGAAGGCATGTTTAGATTTCACGGAAAAGAAAAATGATAACCAGGAGAAATGTGGGGAAGAGCAAAGATATTTCAACTCACGAGTGCACTGACAGCACAGTCTTACTTCTAGGTAACATAAAGTCTTCATCCGTTTGTAGCTGGATTGTAATAAATTAGAGATGTTACTTTCCAAGCTCAGGCTTCAGGATGAGCAAATGGCGTAAAAGCCTGGTGTTTATTTGGGACAGATTGATTTAGTGTCTCTGAGTGGGACTGAACTCGGTCCTGCTGCTCTTAACTGCCTTGTTATTGTCCATTAGATGAGAGCCATGCCTGAGATCTGTGGCACGGAGAAGGAACAGGAGAATGTGCGTTGAACATGTGTTTGGACTGGAGTCCAGTGATTGATGCTCTTTGAGATTTACCCACCATCGCTACCAAAGGACTTGCACCGTACTCAAGCCTGGGCTGAGGACACAGTAAATGTGGCAACAAAGAAGAAGTAAGAAGTATGTGCAAACATGGTTAAAGAACATATGATGTTGGGGTTTTTTGAGATACTTCCTTTTTAACTTTCTAACTGCTGAGCGTCTGATTCTGAAAACCTCTGAAATACAACTCTCAGGCATATCTATGCTTGGCCCCACTTATCTCAAAATGCATTGAGGAGTAGATCTGACTGAACAGCTAAGACACTGTGAGATCATCTTGGCAGCAGCATCTTGCTAGCATGTTAACAGTGACGAGTACTTTTGCATATATAATGTCTACGTATAGATTGATAGCATGCTGACATTTGCAAATTAAACATTGGTAGAAATCACACACTTTATAACAGATGGAAGACTGAAATTAACTAACCGCCAGTGGCTACATGTAGCCTTCACTGGGCTTTTTGGCTGTCACCATCTTGCTGTCTGGAAAGTGGATCTGACCGAGGAATGAAGACACTTCATACATACACAATACAATTTTTAAAATAAATTAAAACTTAAAACTAGGAAAATGTTTTCTGATGTAATAAATCAGGATAATTTTCTCATAGACATGTAAACAATCACCCCTGCTGGCATCTAGGAAAGAGTACAATGTTTGCTAAAAGTGTTTCTCACAGATCTGGAGGTTTTAGTGGGGGTTAAATGTTCTGTCATCCCAAAGAAGGCACACAGAGTAATTACCTTATATAAGGTCTTTCTCTCCAAGTAGTTCATTTGCAAACACTTTGTGAAAACTGTCACTGATAGTATAACCAGCTGCCTCTCCAGGCAGTCTTTCCTGCTACAGATGGACTCCAACTCCACAGACTGCACTTCGTAGTTTCTACTCTGCAGTCTTGCTGAGCTCACCACGGCAGTTGTCCACCTGCTGCAGGTTTTGTCCCTCTAAGTCATGGAGAACAACAAGGACTAGCATCACCAGCTGTAATCCAAGGCAGTGGAACAAGAGAGAGAACCAGGTTAGTCATGGGAAAAGGCAGGAAATGAGGCTGATAGGGCTGATGACCAGCACGTTAGCAGCAGTTGAACTTAGTAGTAAATCAGTTGCAGTTGGTGCTACAAAAATGGCAAATCTACATGAATGAACATTAATATATCAGGTTAGGCAATCCAAGTGAGTCTATTTATGAAACGGACTGGTGAGAAATGGCAACAGCTTTATAATAAATGGAGTTGCCTGCTGCCTGCTGAATAGAAAAAAATCAATCTTTGCTAGCAGTGTTTCTCACAGGTGAACAATTTTCAGTTGGATGTTGGATAGGTTAAAATTATTTTTAACCTACAAATTTTATAGAAAATGAAGACTCCAGAGATTGCCAGACGTATTATTATTATTAGTATTATTATTATTGATCTATAAAAGTGACATGAATGTGACGCTATCCAAGAGCTTTCAAGATTTTTCATCCCTATTTAGCCAGTGTTGTACAAGTTCAAGTTTTGCAAGGACAAGTTTAGTTCATATTGTTTAAAAGGAACAAATTCATATTCATAGTTCACAGTTTAGAATTTACAACTAGGTTGACCAAAAGTATGGTTTATTTCTGCATTTGTTTAACTGAGCTGCTCTGAGTTTTTCCTTTTCAGTAGAACGCACGTCAGACTCTGACAATTCCCAAACTAAAAGAGCTGTTTCAAACTACTGAAGAATCATAGACAGAATACTTTCATAAGAGAAGTATGCACATGCATTCATGTTGCTTGCAATTATACTATAGAAACACAACTATTAGGTCACACCTCTTCATCTTTATATTCAGGCATTTTCTGTCCCATTACCACAGGTGTATAAAGCCAGCCACCTAGCCATGCAGCCTGCCTTTACAAACATTTGTGAAAGGATGAGGTGTTCTAAAGAGCATAATCTGACGTCACCATTGCAACATGTCAGGGTTTGGTTTTTTTTTACATTTCTTGCTCTTAGATAAGTGGTCTTATTGGATGAGTGGGAAGATTTAGGAACCACAGCAACTCAGCCATGAAGTGTCTGAACACATAAAGTTACATAATGAATTCATTAAACCCAATAACTGCAGAGATCCAAAGGTCCTCTGGCATAAAACATCAGCAGAAAAACTGTGCACCAGGAGTTTTATGGATTGGGTTTCCATGGCTGAGCAGCTCCTACAGGTGTAATATTTAGGTGGTCCACTACTTAATCATTAGTGTATTTCCCAAGAGTAGCCAAATGCCTCAACTCAATGAGACATTTCAGACTGGCTGCCAGTGTGGGTGACATCCTGACTCATGCACGTTAGCTTTTTTGTGTCAGGATGTCTTCTGATTTTGTTCTTAAAACTCCTTCATTGGACTGTCTTCAGTGCTATCTGTCTGAAGTGCTCTTAGCAGTAGCTACAACAACAGGTCATATTACTCTTTACCGTCCAATACATGTGCATTGATCGCTAGAATGTTCTTTAGTAGCAAGAGCTATTTGCTCAGTTCACTGACAACATGAGCACATCTGGGCACCATAAGTAAAAACACAAGTAAAAAACATAAATGGCAATCCACTCAGAGGGTGTTGCAAGATTTCAGTCTGGACTTAAGTTGGACTTAAGATGGCTAAATAAAATCCATTGATCCAAGCTCTCTGGATAAAGTCTTACAAAATGAGTCGCTTTTCATTCTGTGATAATATTATGTGTATTTGTATATTGGTATGAAGTCAAAAAGTGCATTAGATTTTCTCTGTTTTCAGGAAACCTGAAATGTGGTTTTGAATTTCACTCCTTTTTTTTAGAGTCACAAACTTGCTTGAGCTTCTGCACCTTGCCACGCTCAACGTCACATATTTCACCCATTTGTGCCGGTTACAAACCAGCACATCACAGGTTATAGCCTCAGTGATTTGCTGGAAACTTTCATATCATCTCCACAGTTGACTCATTCATCACACCACAAAAATAGAACACCGCAGCTCTCGGCTTGCACTGGCGGTAGACAGAGGCCCGTTTAACTGTCGTCACAGCGCTCTGAAAGCCTCTTAGAGCCTGTATAAGTAACATTGTGGGGGGAAAAAAGTATATGGGCTGCAAGGGGTTTACATTTGTTCAACCATATTTGGATTTTCCATCTTTGAACAGGTCAGCTTTAAAGTTGTCAGAATTATAACTCAGTTTGTGTTTTGAGGTTGGTTAGTTTGGCTAACTCACAAAACATCTGGATCATATGAAAGTGACTAAAACAGAGGGGAAGGGGTGTTGAGAAAACACAAACGGTTTTAGTTCAGTGGCTAAAGTCTACAGAATGTTTACACAAACCCATACAATCACACACACCGCTAGTCTAACAAGTGGAAATGAGTTTATTAAAGAAATTCCCTGTGAGAAATCACTAATAATAATGTTATTGTTCAATAAATGACTGCAAATGTGATGAGATTTACAAGTGAAAATTGAGATTTAACCGTATTTCATTAGGCCCCCTAACACTGCTACACAGCTGTTATGAAGTCTTCTGTTTATGAGTGGGCAGCGGGTCGTTTACATTCCAGAGGCGCTGCCCAAAAACAGAACATTATCATGTCTCACAGCTGAGAAAAAAAAAAAAAAAAAAAAGAGTTCAAACACAGTCTAAATGTGCGGCACAAGATGGTCTGCTTGTTTTGGGTGCTACAAAAAGTACCCACAAGTGAAGGAAAAGGGTGAAGGGTGGGGGTCTGATTGTTATCTAAAGGTCTTCCCGTGTTGGAAATCCCTGTGATGAGGGAATAGTTATCTGCAGCTACCCCCTACCATCCTCCTACTAGCGTTAAATATTACATGCAGCAAAGATTTTAACAGAAAATCCTCACAATAAAACATCAAGCAAGAGATCCCAGCCAGTTTTTCCGTCATATTTTCTCTGTCATTCACGCTACGCATTCATCTTATTTGGTCTCTGGAGAGACTTTGAATAAGAGCGCATTCACTTTATTTACAGATTGGAGATTGGGTTAAGGAAGCAACAACATAGTTTAGTTAATGTGTCTTTCCGCTGCTTGGAGGTCCATCCCTGAAGCCTGTTTCATGAAACCCTTTTCATTCACTTGTCTGCTTCCAGCATGATTGTTTTATTTACATATTAAGCTTTAGTGGATTATTTATAAAATTAATATGCTTCATTCAGTAACAGGCAGACAAATGATTTTGAGTTTTAGTGGAGATCTGGACCAACACAGAAAAAACAATGTAACCATCTTGGTGAAGAAACTGTTTTGTTTTGTTTTCTTTTTTTTTAATTGCACATTTGCCAAAAAGTAAAATAAATATGAATTTCCACATGGCTCTTCTCTTCCCAGCTGAACTTTGGGGGGGTGGGGGGGGTGGGTGGGGGTGGGGGGCTCCATATGTTTTACTTCAGTTCCTTTATTTTAACTTTTCCCACCCGTTTTTCAGTCCCTTGAGAAGCTGGCAGCAGACTTTCAGATTCCACCAGCCCCTGTTAGATGGGAATCTGCTGCCCTTTGGTTTAAATAGCATAACCCTCCATGTCCCATACTCCATACACAAACAGGAAGTTAAGGCCTTAATTCTGTGGGAGGATGTTGTGAAAGTGTTTGTTTTTCACTAAGTTCATAGTAACGTTGCATTTCACAACAGCACCACCTCTAAAGTGCAGTAGTCAGGCAATTTGCCGTGTTCAATTTGCTGACTTTTATTTTGGAGTATGATTCAGAAAAGCAATTTCATTCACATTTTCCCATGATGAGGAAAATCTCAGTGGACTTTTCCCCCCCTTTATCTGCAAGTTTGACTTCATGAGAAAATTACTATTTAAATGGTCCCGGCGGGTTATTTCTTCTGCACTTCCTCTTGCTAGGAATGCTCAAAGTGGGAGTGTTTCAGCATAATAGGAAATACCTTATAAGATTAAGAACATGATCATCTCTGCTCTGTCATTTCTGCAAGACTGAAAAACGAGTGTGAGAAAAACAGAGACCAACAGACTGCCAGAAGAAGAAAAAAAAATTTGTTTTTTATTTCAAAGCTGCAAACAATATGTAACACACGGTCTCGCAGTAGTCCCGTGATCTGGCAAATCTTTCGGAACATTTTTTAGCTCACAGTTTTGTTTTCTGCTTTGTATGAAACAATAAACATAGTCACTGCTGGCACCAACTTTGTTGTCGTTTTGGAAAACATAACAATTCTGAGATCCAAGAGTGGTGGAGGCAATGAACTGGGGTTACAGTGTGTAGCAATGATAGAATATCATATTTGTTGTGCCACGAAGTCCTGATGTAACCGAGACCTTATTTTTCTTAAAAGGTGATTCATGCTGACTCTTCAGTAATTTACAAATTCAAAGGCCCCTGCAGTAAAGCTGTGAACACAGGGATGTTACCACAGTGGTCAGTGCTGTACATCTGGAGAGATGAAGAAAGGTTTGACATCTAAAAATAATAAAGAAAAAGAAACCAGCAATGCAAAAAGTCTTGTGTTTGTCTGCTTTCATTCCTCCACTGCAATGAATTATAATAGATGTTTTTAACAGATACTAAATATAGCTGCAAACAGCAATGATGGGACCAAGCAACTTAGCAGAGCTCCTGGTTGCTATGTTAGCTCAATATGAAAATGCTTAAACCATGGCTGTAGGGCCTTTTGGAAGTCCATACACCAAGTTTGGGCAGCTGGATACTGTAGTGGTAAGAGTACACACTTTTGGAGCGAGAGTCACACGTTTGAGGGTCCTGGCTAGACCACCCATGCTAAAACCAAGCCCTGGAATGGCGCGGCTATGTCCGGAGCTCTGACACAAGCTACATTTTGTACCGTGTCTGTGACAAACAAAAATTTGCATTTAATTTGGTGTCAATGCATTAAAATGGTTGCTGAGAAATGACCTCACTTCCTGTTTGGTAGCATCACTGCCCACTTCCTGTTTGAGTGGTTTGCTGGTTGACCATTGTGTTAAGACTGGTTAAAAATTTAAAAAGGACTTTAGAATCATCAATTAACCTAACCCCACAGTGCTACAGTGGCTAGTAACACCCACCGCTATGCTGTACTCGACCTCACACCCTATGGTAGCTGGGCCAGGCCCCCGACTCTGAATTGGATGGATGGACAGACAGGAGGATGGACGGGACTTCTTCCACCTTGATTTCATCCAAGAAGCCAGTAGTACGTCATTTCTTATATATATAGGCATAATCTTCAAAGGCTGTGTGCATAAACGAACCTTCAACTTTGGAAATGCTTAAGGAAACTTCATGAAAATGATAAGGTGACTGTCCACAATCAGTGTAACAAAGACGTGCTGCACCTTGGAGAGACAGTGAGGTCTATCAATTAAACAATAATCAATCACTGTTTTTGTCCTTGTCACATGACCTGTAAATAGTGTCTCTGTATGTTTTTACTAACTTGTGTTTAACACCAACCTGCCAGAGGGTCTGCAGATGGAAATTAGCCCAAGGCTATAATCTGGCATATTTACATTTGTTAAAATGTTCATTAATATGTATTGCCCCTCTTTCTAAAATAAATAAATAAATAAATAAATACTCTTGTAAACAATGTTTTTATTACATGAACAAGAGTCTACTAAACAAAATTAACACGACACTGTGCCCCTTTATCATGTGTTAATGTGAAGAATTAGAGACCCAAACTAACAAAAAACTTCATGCACTGATTTCTGTCATGAAACCTAAAATTCATCCAAAGTGAGATTCTAAGAACTGAAGTTCTCAGAAGCTGAATATGATGTTGTTGAAGCGACAGCAGAAGTGGGCTTCTTCTTTTCTCTCGGGGGATTTGTGGGCTGATCGATAAAACTGATTTTAGTGATGAGTCATCCAGGAGAGTTTTCAGTCAATAATGTCTCCGTTCTTATCAGTAAACTAAAAGTTGTGTGGAGTACAGGTGCTGTTGTAAAACCCAACAGTAAACATGGCATGGTATCCACATAGCTACAAAGCTGTGCCACAGTCTTGAGCCACCCCTATGTCTTTATATATTGATTACAAGGAGCCAGGATTTATTTTCTTCTTTTTAAAGTGGTCCTGACCAAGCATTCCGAAAGGTTTTTTTTTTTTTTGGACATCTGCTTTTGCATTAGTTTTTAGTCGAGTCCGTGTACCTGACCATTTGCAGAGCAGTACATTTTATTTCTTTTTTTAGCTCACTTCACTGACCAATCATCAATCATTCATCAGAAAAAATGGGCCCTAACTCAAGGAATGAAGCAGTGTTGTGTCTACACATAACAGACAACTTAACAAAAAGACAATTTTAAGTTGTATCTTTAGGCACTTTGCAGCCTGTCACAAAAACAGAAAGTTTATTACAATTTTTTTACTGGAATATACAAAAATATCAGACATGACAAAGTTCGACAGACATAAAATAGTGTTTTTGCACCAACAAGGCAACGGCTAAAGAGCTATTACCCCTTGGTATATCTCAAGATGGTGTGAGCAAACTGGATAAATGGAGGACAAATCTTTATCTTCATTGCAAAAATTTAAATTCAGTGGCAGTCTTGCCCCTGTGCAACTGAGGTTTTCACATATTCATAACTTGATTTATTGGCTGAATTACTCGCCTGAATTACTATGTAGCAGACTTTAGATTCAATCTTTCTCCACCTTCTCCTGCTAATGGTGGGATAAGGCCATGCTCAAGTACACTTTGGTACACAATAGGTTGTAACTTATACAATTTAAGGTATTAAACAGAGTTCACTTCTCAAAGTCTCATTTATCAAAAACTGAACCCACCATAGTGGACCAGTGTGACTGATGTTATGCCTTACTTTGCCATCTGAGACATAATGTCTTAAGGGTGTTATGTCACAGCCCGAAAAGGGGACATGTGCTCATCCTCCCGCAGGCCCACCACCCGCAGAAGGCTTGCTACCTGTATGTTGGGGTTCTTCCCGGTGGATGAGAGGGTTTGTTCCCTGCGCCTTAGGGTCGGGGAACGGGTCCTGACTGTCATCTGTGCTTATGCACCGAGCGGCAGTTCAAAGTACCCAGCCTTCTTAGAGTCCCTGGGTGGGGTGCTGGAAGGTGCTCCACCTGGAGACTCTGTTGTCCTGCTGGGAGACTTCAGTGCTCACGTGGGTAACGACAGCGAGACCTGGAGGGGCGTGATCGGGAGGAATGGCCTCCCTCATCTGAACCCGAGTAGTGTTTTGTTATTGGACTTCTGTGCAAATCACAGTTTGGCCATAACAAACACATAAGAGTGTCCATAAGTGACACTCTTATGTGTTTATAAGCTGACAGGTACCGAAAGGCCAAGTGGAATGCGGCTCGGGTAGTGGCTGAAGCAAAAACTCGGGTGTGGGAGGAGTTCAGAGAGGCCATGGAAAAAGACTTTCAGACTGCCTCGAAGAGATTCTGGCAAACCGTCAGACGTCTCAAGAGGGGAAAGCGGTGCTCTACCTGCACTGTGTATAGTGCTGGTGGAGCGCTGCTGACTTCAACTGAGAAAATTGTCAGGCGGTGGAAGGAATACTTCGAGGACCTCCTTAATCCCACTGACATGTCTTCCGAGGAGGAAGCAGAGTCTGGGGATGAGGGGAATGACCCGCCAATTTCCGGGGGGGAGGTCACTGAGGCAGTTAAACAACTCCTTGGTGGCAGAGCCCCTGGTGTGGATGAGGTCCGCCCCGAGTTCCTGAAGGCTCTGGACGTTGTAGTGCTGTCCTGGTTGACATGCCTCTACAATGTTGCGATCAGGGGCAGTACCCCTGGCAGACCCCAGTACCCCTGGACTGGCAGACTGTGGTGGTGGTCCACATTTTTAAGAAGGGGGACCGGAGGGTGTGTTCCAACTACAGGGGGATCACACTCCTCAGCCTCCCTGGGAAAGTCTATGCCAGGGTGCTGGAAAGGAGAGTTCGTCCGCTAGTTGAACTTCAGATACAGGAGGAACAATGCGGTTTTCGTCCTGGTCGCGGAACACTGGACCAGCTCTTTATCCTCTCAAGGATACTTGAGGGTGCATGGGAGTTTGCCCAACCAGCCTACATGTGTTTTGTGGACTTGGAGAAGGCATTCAACCGTGTCCCTCGGGGTGTCCTGTGGGAGGTGCTACGGGAGTATGGGGTGTCTGACCCATTGCTACGGGCCATTGGAACCCTATACAACCGTTGCAAGAGCTTGGTTTGCATTGCCGGCAATAAGTCGGACTCGTTCCCGGTGGGTGATGGACTCCGCCAGGGCTGCCCTTTGTCACTGATTCTGTTCATAATTTTTATGGACAGGATTTCTAGGCACAGCCAAGTGGCGGAGGGCTTTCACATAGGTGGGCTCAGAATCTCATCTTTCCATGGATGATGTGAAATTGGGTGGAACGGGAACAAACTGGAACAGTTCGCAGCAGAGTGTGAAGCAGTGGGAATGAGGATCAGCACCTCCAAATCTGAGGCCATGGTCCTCAGCCGGAAAAGGGTGGAGTTCAAGTATCTCGGGGTCTTGTTCGTGAGTGATGGGAGAAGGGAGCCGGAGATTAACAGACGGATTGGTGCTGCAGTGCAGTGATACGGATGCTGCACCGGTCCATCGTGGTGAGCTGAGCGTAAAAGCGAAGCTCTCAATTTACTGGTCGATCTACGTCTCTACCCTCACTTATGGTCACGAGCTGTGGGTAGTGACGTGACCCGGCCCTGGATAAAGCAGAAGAAGGTGGATGGATGGTGTTATGTCATTTCTCAGAGGAAAAACGCTTATTATCCTATTTTTTCAAAAATTTCATTGATTATTTTAATACTTTACAAACTCTCACTGTAGACTAACCCGCACAATATGTGTCCATTTCAGTAACTTTATCCCTACTTTTAATTCTTTAACATTATCTTTTTTCTCAATTAGAATATTTTTTTCTTTTTAAAGAAGAGATGGTAGACCAAAAGAAAACATATCTATAGGAGATCTGACTGTCGGGTTCTTAAGAAATATGAATTACCAAAAGATCTGGCACAGGAGTTGAGAAATGCATCTGGCCCTTCAGTCGATTTGTATCCCTTGTTTTCCTTTTAATTCAGTTCAATTCAATTCGGATTTATTTATAAAGCATCAAATCACAACCACAAATGAGTTGCTGAGGATCTGCTGAGATTTTCTTTCAGTAAGCGCTGCTGTTTTTGCTGCTGTTAGCTACTGTTAGCTGTTAGCGTTCACCACAGTTAGTGAAACATTCTTTGAAGTGGATGTAACTTTGTTGGACTATAATGCTTAATAAATAAACTCTCATATACTATCTGAGAATGTAATCAAAAACTGTTTATCAGAGGCAAAGTTTGATTTTACAACTTTTAAGCCTAACGTTAGCTGGCATAATATTAGCTTGTAACCAGCTGTTGTTGTTGTCTAACTGGCTCATTGTCAGCTGTCTGGAGAAAGGAGGGTTGTATGTCTAATCTGCGAAAAATAAGTAATTGCAACAATATTGGGAATGAATAAACATGTCTATGAACATTTTTGTGTCTTAGAGTCCTGACTTCAGTTCAGGAGATGAGGCGAGGAAGAGGAGGACATTTTATTAAAATCCCGGTAGCATTATCTTTTTCCTTCTTCCCTAATATCTAGGGTCTAAACGTGCAGGGATAAATTTAAATGTCTCTTCATGGCACATGAATGTCTATGACTTTTCATCTCATTTGACTTATGCATACTATGTATTTGGATGGTCGCTAGCCACATAGATAAAATGCCATTAGTCAGAGCGTAGACGTCCTTCCCAGCCACTGTATTTAAATATGGTATGGGAACAAACTGGCTTCCACAAATCACAAATCTGCTCCTATCAACTTTTAATTGAATAACTATAAGTACTGTACCATTAAGCAACAGAAAGAAAAAAAACCTATTCACAAAGGTAGTGGCAAACTAATGAATAAATGGATCTCTTTACAGCATTATTTTGCGTGAAGACCAAAATTAAGCCAAAAAGAGCATCAGTACTAGTCTGTGTGATCTGGATAAGTGAGTAATACTTATTTTTGGTGACAGCTTCATAGTAGCTCAAAAGGCTACTTTAAAAGTCTGTGCTGGTTGAGATTTCCCTGACTTACAAAATAATATCTTGAAAACTCAAAACATTACTCCTGGTTTTGTTTTGTTTTGTTTGTTTGTTTGTTTGTTTGTTTGTTTGTTTGTTTGTTTGTTTGTTTTTTGGGGGGGGGGTATGTGTGTTTGTTTTTTGCTAAAAATCATTCAACAACTAATGTAGCTAGTTCTATCCTTTCAACCATTAATACATATGATAATAATAATAATAATAATAACAATAATAATAATAATAATAATTCACCTTGTTTGCACATTGTTTGTTATAAATATTGCAACAACAAAGATGTGACATATGAAAGCATTAACTGTTACTTGTGCTAATTAAGGATTTCTTTTTGGTTCCATGAGTTGTTGATAGACTGTCGACCTTTTAACACTTTAACTTGAGACCAGCAGATTTAAATGAACCAAAATCCAGTTGTTAACACTTTCAGCCACAGAGGCCGCTGTTTCCACTACTCAACAAATGTTGCTTACTCTTTAAATGGAAATTAACAAGTAAAACGTTATACCCAATGAATCTACGTAGAAGTGTGGGAATGTCTGATGCATGTATCTGCACAGTCCAGTATATGCGGGTTGATTGATTTCCACCACAAGAAGCTGCTTTGTCACCCCGCTCTTGTCCTCTCTGGCTCTCACAGCAGGTGTGACAATGTCTGACAAGTGTTAGCAAAAAAGGCAGGAGAAAAATGTGGCAACCAAATGGATAAATGGTGCTATCACTGGTGAAGAGCATCCTACACATTTTAGTGGCATAAAGCTCTTTCAATAAAAGCAAATTCAGTTTATATGGGATCTAGAATGAAAGCCTAGCAACATCCACGCCTTTGATTGGTTTTAATGTATTCATGAAGGGAGTTATTTATTGGACAAAGTATTCATGAAACGTCACAAATGTATCCCGCGCCTCCCTCGCTTAGTGAGTGGGAGAAAAAGCTTCAAAGTTTCCTAGGACCTCAAAATGGATGTTTGGCTGTACCACAGAGGACACGGAGAACACAAGCTAAGTGCTTTAGCAGCGGGTGACGCTAACGCACTAGGACAGGCTCAGTGTGGCGTGAAGCAGAAGAGTGCTGTGCGAGGTGACTTATGGGACAATGGGGCCGCTTTTCGCAAATAAAACATGAGGCTTATCCAGAGCCTCTGAACTATACAGGCTCTGCTTCTGTCAGGTGTTTGTGGTTTGAAAAAGAGGGCGGAAAAATCTGATTTAATGGTCCTGAACTGTGTGGATTATCTTGTGGATACAATGAAGGGTAATTTAACAAGACACTTTATTGATGGTAATGCAGGACCCCCATCAGGACAGATTGTGAGGTTAAATAATGTGTTGAAATATCGCAGGAGATAGCTTAAATAAGGGTACATTTGTTAACATGTGAAATATAAAATAGATATGATATGATATGATTAAACTGAGAAGATCACTAGACAGGATGTTGCATTTGCAAGATCTAATATTTTGGATTCATATATTGTACTATATGCTTATCAAAAATGACAGTAGCCCAAGGAGTGGAACCAAAGACATAATAAAAAACAAATCATGCTACACAGAAAAGACCACTTTGAAACTACTGATTTAGTTGAAAGGAAACATTTTTTGACAAATACATTCATCAATAAAAGCAGGCGGCACTCATCCAGTCCAGAAGAGCAGACTGATTTTCACATTTTTCTTCAGCTCAGAAAAAACATACTCAAATGTATGAAAGCAATCCACAAAGAATAAAATTAAACATCTCTTTTCAACCATAAATGGCTCAGCCCTCAATTATGTAAAGCCTCCATGCACAAAGGTCTATGAGTGCACCTCCAAACAACATCAAGTGTTCTTTTAAAATCAGCCGAAGAGACATATAATAAATAAGACATATTTTGTTTGGTACATCTGCACAAAGTTATCTTTAGCAGTGAAGATGGCTGTGACATGTAGGTATATAAAAGGTTTAGAGCCTCAATGACTTTTTTCTTTTTTTCTTTTTGAATGGTTATCTCATCTGCTTCGGATTTATAAGCAATTTATTTTTATTCCTTTAAAATGGTTTGGCAAACTGATGGAATTGATACATGAATTTGATGTAATGAATGATATTTGTAAAAGGGAACATCAGAAAATGATCACTGAATGTGATGCAGATCAGTTCTATTATCTACGTATGCACGTCTTCTTTTTTTTAAATGTTTTTTTTAATGTTTTTCATTTTTTTAAATGGAAAACGCTGAATAAATTAATGATCATTCAGCAACACAGTTAACATTTCATAGGCAGCGAGTGTTACTAAAGAGACAAACAGAACATAATACATGTCATTTTTTTCACATCTTCCAAACTCAAGCATAATTTAGCTGCTAGCTTCTGGTAGAGAAGAGTCACTTCCCCTTATCTAATGTATACTGGGAGAGTTTCTCCCTAAACCATTTCCATAAACTGTAGAACTACATCCTGTGGCAAGGAGCTTCGTCTCAAAATGAGAAACATATCCTTTAGGAAGGAGATTTGAGTAAAATGTAAACGTCCATTAAATTGTGTAAGTCCAGTACCTGTCCAGTTATAAGAATATTAACTGGGTAGCATTTTATTGTAATTCCATTTTTTACATTTATCCTGGTGTCATTTTACTTCTGATGGTATGTTTTTTTTGTTTTGTTGGTTTTAATTGATGTGAAGCAGCTCATGAGTTGTATCTTAAAGGATAAATTTACTTACTAAGAACAGAACCTTAAAACCCGACTTATCTTTATCTCAGTTTATAGAGCAGATTATAATCCTTAATTTCACTGGTCAGAACCATTACGATAATAACAGTCATAGGCTGCTTTATTCAGAGTTTCTCAGTTTTTATAAGCATTAAAGTTTGCCTATTTGTGCACAAATTTATGGAGGGCAGCAACAAATTATTATTTTCTCATATTCAGCTAATATGCAAAATTTGAAATTGTCTTCAATTTTTTTTTTGTGAAAAATACAAAAATATTTAAACATTTAAAGTCATGCAAAACAAAGAAAAAGAAGCAAATGTGTATATTTTAGGAGAAGAGAAACAGGAAACGATTCCCAGTGTCTTGATCAGAAAATCACTTTGCTGCTGATGTACAGTGCAGGATAAAGGTTCAGACTGAATCTGCAAGCTATAAAATTAGGCCTCCACTGAAATACAGTCGCACACCGATCACAGTGCGATAAACAGATTGTTTTTCGTTGTTTAAGGGTTTGCACGAATACCTTCTTGCTTGTGTTGAAATGTCTCACCTCTCATTGAGCGACTGGACTCTTCTTTGTCTTCAATATGTGTGTACATGTATTAAGCACTTGGGTTAAGTGTGTGCAGAAACACACTAAAAAAGCAGCTTCACTATTTTTAGTGAGAATACGTCGGTCCACCCCCCTGCTCCTCGCCCCGTGGGCTTGATTGTGTTCCTATACAAAGTCAGGAAACCAGTTGGCCTCTGAGAGCTGACTTGTTGTGAGGAAACACGCTGTAGGCTGGGCTCGCATCCAGTGCTGAGCCTCGATACACAACACAAGCCGTCCCTCCACCCACGCCCTTCTTACATCAACCTGAGCCCAAACAATTAACACTCAGTTATTATTTCTTCGTCGTTACGTGATTCTGTTTAGATTAGTAGAGGTTACAACATTTCTATGATGCACATTTATATCACATTTTAAAAAGGCCCTGTTTTCTCATTTATTTTGCAGTTTATTAACCAAATTCACACAAAATCAGCAAAATTACATCTCTCTCTTTTTTTAGCACATTTTAAAAATATTTTAGGCTATTCAGCATCATGCTTGCATCTTGTGATATATTTTAAGAGGACATTTTAAGTTCTACATTTCTGAGTATTTGTGTACCAGCTATTAAAGGTTAAGGTAAACCATAAATCATCGGTTCAGTTTTGTTATTTTACTCTGATATAGTAGAAATATTCAAAATGATCTAAATTAGAGGAGTTAGATCTCACTGTATGTCCTCATTCTGTCATATTCCTAAAACCAGCAGTCAGTGCTGGAATGGGTATTCAGATGTTTTTTCAATGGGAAAAGCAGAAATACCACATTTACCTTCATCCTTCAGCAAAAGTGTCAGCAAGAGATAAAAAAAGGGCATATAAAGATATACTTGACAGTAAATCTGAAATGGCCTCTACCATCGGTACACACTGAATTATATTTATTACAATTTCACTTTATAAAACACTTTACTGTATAATGTTCTGTATTTTACTCTTCACCAAAAAAACGGTGAATAAAAGAGCAAAAGCCAATAATCTCCTAAATTAGTGCGCAGCAAAATTATACATCCAATTATGTAAAGACCAGAATTTCGCTTAATCGTGAAACTACAAATTCAACATTACAGTAAAAATCGGCGCTTAATATTTGCTGAAGAGATTTTTTTCTTTTCTTTTTGGGAAAGGTCGTAGAAGTTGCAGGCCAAAGAGGAAAAAAGAACAAACATATGAGTTTAGCATATAGCTAATGCCAGCAACACCAACAGTAGTTTCATTTTCGATAAAGTTAACGGGTTTGCGGTCGTTACCATTGGCTGCGAGGGGGTCCCATAGAAACGGTGATGTAGCGGCGCAGGGGCCGGGTCTTCCTGCAACAGCTGAGGCGGATCTGCAGCCTGATTACGGCTCACAGCAGACTCCAACATAATTGATGACCTAATTGAAAACCAGGAGGAGGAGGAGAGACGGGGTGGAGGGGGGAGCTCAGGAGGAGGGCGAGAGAAAGACGCGCTCCAATGAGGAAAAAGTTTACTTGTTCTTCCTCCGCACAGTCCCACAGTTGAGGGCATTGATGTGAGCGCAGAGGCTTTCAGTTTTTTTACGCGCACTTCTTCCCCCATCTCTCACCCTCACACATGGAGCACAAATCCACCTTCTCACCTTTAGTTTAGCGCGTGTCTGTGTTTCCTTTTTCCTTTTCCTCCTCCCTTTTATGAATGATTCTCTCTCGCAGTGTTGCTGTTAAACTATCCTCGGATACTTCGCCGTCCTCGTCCGCACAGACTCACCTCGGCACATCTTCTCTGCTCAAGTTCAAACGCCACCAGGACTTTCACTGCAGCTTCAGACGCACTTGGGGGAAATATCACTCGACGAGGAAAAACTTGATACTCTGTGCAGCAGCAGCAGCCGACGCGACCGTCAACATGAGTCTGAAAGCTGACGCAGAGCCGAATAACAACGTTTCCATCGAGGAGGAGGTGAGTTTAGCCAAAGTTGTATTTCTTCTGCGCGCAGGGCTGTGACCCGGTCACGTTCACGTTTAATGAAAACTTTGTTTCCGGCCGCGCATTCAGACTTCTCCCAAATTATCTTTTACGTTCTTCCAGTCGGTCCCGAAGCGCTTTATGATGAACAAAAATTAAAGGGGCATTGCCGCGCCACATGAGGAGCCTCACAAAGTTGCGCACACGTTAATATTTTCCAAATTGTTACTTAAACGCGTGCTGCTGTGAGCTTCAACTTTGACTAATCCTACTTTTTACACGTTAATATTACCTCTGTTTGCAGATTGTTAGCAGCAGCGTGCAAAGACTGTTAAAAATGATCCCGTCTGTTTTGGGGTTTTTTTTCCTCTTCATATCCTTTGAGGTTCTGTGAATTTGTGAGACATGAAAGCATGTCAAATCTAACAATTTGTCTAAAAAATTAGGCTTGGAAATTAAATTTGTCTTCGAAATATCCTGTAGACGCTTTTTTTTCTTTGAAAGCGCAACTAACTTGTTATCATTTCATTTATTTGTATTTATGCCAGTAAAATTCATATTCATAGTGAATAGTGTAGCGTTTTTCTTTTTTGCACCCCCCCTTACAAAAATCTGCCATTGTCATTTTTGTCACCATAAAACTGGAACCTAAAACAAAATGTTGCAGTGTGGTATTTATTTTCAAAGCCCTCTTTAATTTGTTTTAATTTAAATTATTTTCAGCAGCCACTCTTGTGTCTGTGTGGCCAGCTATATTTCCTCTTTAATGACTCCTTATAGCGAGACACTGAGGGGAGCACCAGGCCTTTTGTTCCTCCTTCTTTGTTCCCATTGTCTTACAACAAAGCCTTGAGTAGCCACTTGACTTTTTTTTTCTTTCTTTTTTTTTGTTTGCAGCCCATTTTCCTTTAACATTTTTTTTCTTCATAATTAGGAGCAAAGAATACATTTAAAATTTTTTCCTCCTAATTCTTTTTTTTTTTTTTTTTTTTTTTTTTTTTTTTTTTTTGGTCCTGAAAAAGCTTCATTGTCAGTCATTAACAATTCTGCTTGTTTCTGGAAATCGATCTGTGTAAAACTGATTATTGTGAATTTTACAGAAGCCACACAGGGTGCACGGGCTTCCTTGCAGCTCCAGCTCTATATGCTTGTCATCTTGGAGGCACTGTTGGTGAGAAGCTGGAGGATAAATTAAAACATCGCCACTGAGTTGTGTCCAGCTGGGCCAGCTTTCAGTCGCTGTATATGCTGACTTGTAAAGAGCTGAGAATTGCTGCTGTGCGGCACCTGAAAAATGCCGGAGGGCCGACAGGGTTGGGGCCGCGGGTCAGAGGAAGGAAATGGTGTCACGCTGTGCACTGTTGTCCAGTGCTGTTCCTCTGGCAGCCCCATTGTACTGTGGGCCTTCCCACCGGCTGGGAACTAATGGGTCCTCACACCGCCCTGTTCATTTTCCTGCCCACACTGGATTATACACAGCACTAGTTTTCAGTATCTGATCAAGGCAGGTTCAAGGCTTCTTTCTTTTGGGGGGGGCACATGGCCTTTAAGATCCTCTACAGCTTCACGTTCACCATTTTCTGTGTAACATGTTGGAGAAATGTACGGCTGAAACAACGCTGTACTCCCAGTTTTCGCTCATCGATGACTCATTATTCCTGATTCATCATTTTGTAATCCCTTAAATAAAGCGGAGCTCTGTTTGGGTTTCTGGCGGTTCCTGACTTGAGGTTCGAGACCCAGCCAAGGGTTCACTTGTTAATTTTCAGAGGTCACAGCATGATTAAGACTAACATAAAAGAGGAAAACTGCAGTACAAAAATGACTTTCACATTCATCAGTGGATAATTGTAGGTCTTTGTGACATTTAAAAGTAATGGTGTCGGGAAGAATTGAGGCCTCTTGTTGGCCAGATAAACTGGAAGTTGAGGCTATTGGCCTAAAGTAACATCTACTGAAATGTTGTTTTTCTTGTAGTACAACTTTACACTGCAGTATTTCAGCGTTTTAGCCACTGAAGTAATTTAGGAAAGGTCTGTGAAGCTCTTGCTACTGGAACAGCAGACCCATAATTGTTTTAAAGGTCAGTTCAAATTTCCACGGTCTGAGCTTTCTTTTGGTATTTGGTAATTATCAAGGTTTTTTTTTTTTTAAATCTTTTGAGTGATAAGTGGTCTAATAAAACACAGAAAATTTGTGATCCCCCTCCTTTCTTTTTTGTCTGCAGGTACGAACACTGTTTGTCAGTGGCCTACCGGTCGATATCAAGCCACGGGAACTTTACCTTCTCTTCAGACCTTTTAAAGTAAGTTCTATCGTTTCTAATGCAGTTTTAGGTACATGTGATGGAATTTGTGTTGCCCATCGTGAAACTGCACTGGTGCATTTGGGTAATATCAGCTGATTGGATGTGGATTTGTCCCTCTACTTAAAAATCAAGGGTAGCTCCTGCGTGCCAGGCTCTGGAAGAGACCTGTGGACACTTTCTATAAAGATTACCTGCATGAAAAAGTGAAGAATCTCTTCAAGTGCCTATGAACAGCCAGACCGTACCGTGCTTCTTTTTTAGTGTAACTAAGCCCACCCAATTCCTTTCTTTCTAGTCCAGATATTTACATATATGGAAATGAGGCCACATTATTGTTCACCCATTGCTGTTTTTTTCCCTGACGGGACTCAAGTTCCATAAACACCCCTCCCACCCTTGTCCTAACTAACCAAATTGGAAGTGGTATCCCTCGCACATGGATGGTCTTGTGGAATGTGTAAATGAGTAGCTCTCGCGATTGGCCAACCAATCCTCTCCATGACCCAGTTCGCCCACTGTGTAGGGAAATTTTTTTATTTCCTCTAACATTTGTGCATTGTGAAATAGTACTTGTAACACTGCTTTGTTTTGGCCCCTTTTACATCTACTGTAGGCAAACACTGCTCATTGTGTACTGATAGGGTTAATCTGATCTCAGTTCTTACATTCAGGACTACATTTAAATAAAGACTTTGTGTCCTTATACTGGAGCTTCTAAAGAGAAGTGCTGTAACTTCACCTATTCTGCCTCTTTTCTTGCTCTGAATTACTGAAACTGAGTCTGGTTTGGACTGGTGCTAAAGATTTATCATAGCCACTAAAAGTTGTTTAATTTTCCATAGCTGTAAATCAGGTTTAGGAAAGATCCCATTTATCAATAGTTTAGTCAGGCAAAATTCCTTCATTTCTTAGTTAAAACAGGAGTAAATTCCTAAACCTTGTGCTGTTTTTGTTTTATTTTGTTATTTTACTTAAATTGGCTTTATTTGGAAGTCATGCCCAAGCTGTTATTAAACTAATGCAAAAGAGAATCTTGCATATCTGATAGCACATGCTTGGCCTATTACAGTCCTCGTTTTCCTTTGATTAGCTTTGAAGACAAATCTGACTCAGTATTCTACATGTAGTCAAACTGCAGAAGGCTTCACCTGTTGGAAATGTGCATGTAATTTGATTGTGACAAATGTAAATGAAACTGTCACAGAGTGTGGGATGGTCTGCTGCGGAGCTCAAAGTGAAGGTGCACAAAAGCAGACTTCTCTTCATATAGTGAGACATTCATGCTTGACTTCCTGCATGTGACTCCAGGGTGGATAATTGGCTATCTTTCTTCCCCGCAGGGTTATGAAGGGTCACTGATTAAGTTAACATCAAAACAGGTGAGATGCCTTCATCATTGCTTTAATGCCATATTAAATAAACTTGCAGGCTGTGTTGGCACTAGTTTTCTTTTTAATTCGACAAGACACAGAAATTCCTACTTCATCAGGATCATTATATTGTGACGGCAAAATAATGAGTGTGATATTTGAAGAAAATGATGGTGCTCGTGTGTGTCAAGTTGTAGCTTTGTTTCCTCCCTTCTCTTCCAGCCTGTCGGGTTTGTAACCTTTGACAGTCGGTCTGGAGCTGAAGCTGCAAAAAATGCACTAAATGTAAGCAACGGCTTGTTTTTACAGTCTTCTGTTTTCCCTCTATTTAATAAAACAAATCGTAAATGGAATTAGATTTGTTCTAACCTTTGCTTTAACCTAAGAGAGTGATTGGGACTTAAGTCTTTTGGACCCTTTCTTAAAAATTTCTCGAAGCCAACCCATTTTGTCTTTTATAATTCAATGGCAGGGCCATTTTTGGAAAGAGGCCAGAATCCCGTAGCCTTACGGTAGTTTACTTTGACCTTGATACACATCCTTCTTAGTCCTGTGTAGCTTTCCTCATTTTGCATATCACTGCTTTTACTGTAATACTTGTTCTATAGCCACATGTGTAGTGTTTATATGGACACATCTTCTGTAGTGTAACTCTTATTTTTGTCACTCAGTAGCCCACATTGGCAGTATCTAACACTTCTCTCTCATAGCCTAGCATTCCTTATGAGCATCACCTCTTAGACACATCAGCAGTCACACACACAAACACACACATACACCAAAATACTACTCACCTGCATGTGGGCACAACGCTTAGGGCACAAGAACACAAGCAGGGTCAAACCACAAACTTAAACACTCAACGTCTCACCACTGGCCCTTTTCTTCATCCCCGTCTCCTCTGAGCTCACGTGACTGATCACCTGCGGTCGCCTGCGCTCTCCGTTTTTTGTCATGAGGAGAAAGAGATGCAAGCGTGTTTGAAATACTTCAGAAGTGTCCTTCAATCTGCCCTTATTTTGACATCTCTTTTTGTGAGTAGTTTTAGTTTAGTGACGTTGGAGCGGGTGTGTTAGCATCCCAGTGAGAGTAGTTGGTTCAAGGGAAGCTTGAAGGATATGTTCTGACTATTTAAGCTCTGCCTAAGGAAAGGGCGCCATGTGAGACTGAGCTACAGCCCCGCGAACTAAGCCCACCTCCCTTACAATACTGTGTCCCTCCCTCCCTCCGTCTCTCCCCCCAGGGAATCCGTTTTGACCCTGAAAGTCCCCAGACCCTGCGCTTAGAGTTTGCTAAAGCCAACACGAAGATGGCAAAGAGTAAGCTGATGGCCACACCGAACCCCACAAATATCCACCCTGCTCTAGGAGCACACTTCATTGCACGGGACCCATGTAAGTCTTACCGCTGCACCACTCTAGGCTCTCATCCACTCTCACCCTGACAATTCCAGTACATAGCTGTCCTTGTTGCCCTTTTCTTTAAACAAACTTTGGATATTGTGGGATTTTTTTTTTTTTTTTTTTTTTTTTTTAAAGGCAAATACCTGTAGGTTAAACTTCTAACAAATGAAGGACTAACTCACCTCTGCATGCATGCGTCATCTCAAGTCTTTTGACAGCGGCTTTGCTTCTGTCCAGCTGGGAAATTCCACCCTCAGGTTTTAGTCAGCAGTCGTCTCTGCGCTCTTTGCCTGAACACCTCAGTGATTCTTTAGGGTTTGACAAATTTTTTTTTTTTTTTTTTTTAGATCCTCTCAGATCATATTTTCCCCACTGATTTTTTTTTTTCTTCACAAAGGGCAAGAAGGGGAAGCAACAGGGCTAAAAAAAAAAAACATCAGTTCACAAAACATTATCAAGCATTTTACACAGTAACACTGCATTGTTGCACTTGCAGCATCCAGACTGGATCTTATGCTGATCTTTTATACTAGAGCTCCCATTAGTTTTGCAAATTGACCCAATACTAAAGTTAAGTGAGCTAATTTGCAATCAAATTGTAGTTTGTCTGATTCACATAGAAAATGTTTGTTTTTTTGTTTTTTAAAAGGTAAAACTTTACTTAAAGAACTGACTGTTAAAAATTGGGTCGATTGGGTTTATATATATAGAGATATAGAGATATAGATATAGCTAGCTATATAGCTAGCTATAGCAATGATGAAAGCCACTAGAGGTAGGTCAGTCAGCTCTGTTTCCTTCCACCTTGTGCTTCCTCAGATGATCTGACTGGGGCAGCACTGATCCCAGCGTCACCGGATGCGTGGACTCCTTACCCTCTGTATACCACTGAGCTGACTCCAGGCCTCCCTCACGCAGCCTTCACTTACCCAGCGGCCGCCGCTGCAGCCGCAGCTCTCCACGCCCAGGTGAGGGACCAACCGGTGTGTTTCTTTCTTTCCTTTTCTTTTTAAACATCCCCATCTGTGAATTCTGTTAGATTAATGCCCACACTCTGATACAATGCTGATTATCATAACCTAAAATTCATGATTCTTGCACAAGTGTTAATTTCAGTTTGTCCATTTAATCTGTAAAATTAAATGTGATCCAAAAATGTAAGACCTTGAGATTCAGCATCCAGAACTGTGCTGCTGAAAGCAGAGGTTCAGTTTCTAGAAACAAACCTAGTGGTCCTCTGAGGTAATGCAGTTACAGCATCGGCATGCGTTGCTTAAAAGGATGACGGTATCGAGTCTGAGTTGAGGTTGTCGGTGCAACTTTGTAGTCCTGTCAAACGGTGAGCCAAGATCTTTTTTTATAATAAAAAGATGTTTTCAAATTGGAAATTCTGGGATCAGGATCATATTTGATAATCCCCCACAGGGCAATTTTTAAATTGTTAAAGGTTTAGGTTCTCATCTATGGTTATGCATCAGTGGAGATTTGTGCATTTTGAGTGCAACCTTTAAATACAGTACTCGCTTTAAATCTTATGTTTTTGATCACGAGAGATACATTTTTGTGGACGTGACTTATAGCATTCTGTATTTGCTGGGGGGTTAAAGATGCACATACTAATGAGAACCTGTGATTTGGTTTTCAGCATGGAATAACGCTGTAATATTAAACGCATCCATGTGAGGCTAAAGTGTGTGTTTGATGCAAGTTTGTATTTACAGTAGACTGTAGCTGGAGTCTGGTGTTTGGGGGGGGAGGAAGGAAGGAATCTGGTTTTAAATCTCAACTCTATTTCTGATGAATGGAGGATGAGGAATCTGTACAGAAATGGGTAGTGTTTACACTGTAAGCTAATTGCACTCTATTTGCTAGAGCAATAGTGCAGCCAGCTACCAGGGAGTAGGCAGGGCTTTTAGTAACAATAGCAATGGAAAATATTTCTCGTGTTGGGTCATTTAAAGTTCATTGTCAGCTAATGCAGTCGTGCAATAGGAGTGCAGGGGAGTTCTAGACTGTAAAGTAGGCAGCTATTACTTTGGCCATCTTGTCACACACAGAGGGCTCAGGAATGTAAGGCATTTGCTTGGAGAAATTGTTGGACCTTATGGCCTTTTCTGGAGGTGCCAACTTACTGTCTATGTTCCTGCTGGAAGAGAAGCTGAGTGGGTAGAAACATAAAGGAGGGAAAGCTTTTAATTGGATTCTGATGAAAGATCCCCTAAAATGCCGCCGATCCTAATGCTCTTCCACTGCCTGGCTTTTTTTGTTTTATCTACGACACGACCAAAAAATCCTCGACATGTCTCCAAACAAGTGTTGATAACTGCAGAACTATGTTGAGCATTCTGGCCGTGCAGTTGTGGCCTATAACAGTTTGTAGAAACAGGAGGCCTCATTTTCTAAGGTTTAGTCACAGGTAAGGAAAGGTACAGACATACCAGCTCCTACCCTGTGGAAATGTTTAACACACGGAGAAGTTCACCTCTCCACATTTCCATGCCTGTTAATTACTCCAGGACTTGTCCTGAATGAGCAGCTACGTGACCCACATTCCCATGGCTTCAGTGACTAGGGCTTAAAGGGACACTCGGTCCTCCTAAACCTGCCTATAAAAGTATCGTTTCCGAGTATTAATTGTTAATCTGCAGAATTGTAGATTGAAGCACTGAAGCCTGGTTTTGGTCTGGTGTACATGACTGTGTTTGTGTTTCTTTAGATGCGCTGGTACCCTACTCCCTCTGAGACTTCCCAGCCTGGATGGAAGTCCCGGCAGTTTTGTTAGATATTTAGTGAGTAACCTTTGGTCAAACAGTATTTTTAGAATTGTCACCGTCCCACTTATTGCTGCTAGCCTGATGTCATACATACTGAAACCTGCATAATGACACATTAAAATTTATAAGTAAACACAGCACAATAAAAAACACAAATACATATCCCTGAATATCTGACTAGCTGTTAAAGGACAGGGCTGGCAATATTCTGATTTCTATTGCCAAAATCCAGTAAGACGTTAATGTAGCCAGGACTTCCCGAGCCTTTCTGTAACTCGGCCCCAAATTATTTGTTCTCATTAAAGATGTACATTTTTATAAAAAGGCTTCAAATTTGATCTTTTTATAATGTAAAATGGCTTCCTAAAACACAACTCTTATGCTTTTTGTTTCTTATATATAGTTTTGTGTATTTAAATGAATTTCTTTGCCCATTTGAAGCAGTTTTCATCTGTTTTAAGATGCTTTGCAGGGGTTTGAGCTGAGGATTAACATATTTGGTGCATGAATGGGTGTTTCCAGCAGAGGGGTATGATCGTTGTTGCAGAATAGGTGATTATCATCACACTGAACTTTTAGACCAGTGATGTAATCTTTCTATTATAGGACTCTTGACTGGCTGACACTTTACCATGAACAGATACTGTAAGGTTTGTTTTCCCCTCCTTTTGGGGTCAGTCTGCATTCTGCTGTAAATGTTTACTAATGCATCAAATGTCCATTAGTCCACAGCTGAAATGTCCCCAGCAAATGCACCAGTTGCCTCTGTTTGAGTATACAGGATATACTAGCAGTGTGTTTAGCAGTTTGGGTAACTGAATCATTTTTTTTATTTTATTTTAAATGTCCTGTTAAGGTGTTTGACTTAAATTTGAACCAGTTGTTTTGGGGCTGAGCACCACAGATGGAAAAGGGAAGTCTGAGCACTCACACGGTCTTAGATCATTTTGGTTTTTTAAACTGGGAAGCTACCTGGCATTAAAACTGATAGTCTTGTCTGTCTCCTCCCCTTTTTTTCTTCAGGCCTCTGGAAGCCACACCTTTGTCCAGCTGAAGTGAGGTTTGCCAAGCTCTGCATTAATTTAATCAGTTTATTTAATGGACAAATGTGCATTACTATAAGCAAACAGTATTTATATCTCCTTCCGATTGTCTCTGGGGGAGCCTGAGTTAAGACCAGTTTGCTGTCGACAATCTGAGCTTATCCTTGGCAACTATTGTGGTACCATCTTAGCACTTCAAAAAAAAAAACCTCATGCAAAACCTTTTCAAACTCAATGGCTCATAATTGCTGAGGAAAATTGATGCATTGAAGCAACTGTTGTTAAGCTAGTCCTTCCCTGAGTTACCGCTGCTCCTGGGAGGTTTAGAAGCGTTATAAGTCATTGCATGTTAAAGTCTTTTTGGCATGAATTTAGAACGCAGAGTTCTGTGTATCCTAATTTTCTTAGTGTATGTGTTGCCGCTTTTCCTTGGCCTAGACAGCGAAATGTTTTGTTTATCTGTAGAACCTTGGTCTTACCTCTGTGAAAGCTAGGCTGTTGTGTAAATGGCTTATCTCGCATGGACCTTGTGAATGCATCCCTATGTTCTGACAATCCCAGTCCTTATGATCATATCAATGTTTGTCATTATTTGAGTAAAGGAAAGTACAAATATTTTTGTACTTTTTGCATAATGTATATTTATGCATTTTTGTGCAACTAAATAATGAACCTGTATAAGTTGTATGTTTAGTCGTCTCTTGTGTTTTTGGTGTTTTTGAGCCTATAATCCTGTTGAAGTAGTTTTAGAGAAGAAAGTGCAATTTGTTTAAAGGGGAAGTGGGTATCTGTCAAAACATGGAAGTATTCTGAACGTGGCTTGTGCCATTCTGCTAAAATGAGATTGCTGTAAAATGATCTGTCAGAATGTGAAACTGGACTACAAACAAAGGGTTGCTTTTTTGGGGGGGTGGGGGCATTTTGAAATGGGAAGCAGGATTAGACTGATGGAGGAATTTAGTTTGTGGTTTAGAACCTGTTTGTCTTTGTATCTGCTGTGCATAAGATGTAAAAAATGATAATCCCATCTTATGAATAAAAAGTGAATGCATATATCTGGACATCTGTCATTTCTCACAGAGTCAAGTCGGTCGCTAAAGTTAAACGCTCCAACGCTATGCTAACTCAAAGAAACATCAGATGTTGGCATCAATAATTCATACCAACTTTTCATTTGTGATGCACCACTGCATTAATGTCTGTTTGTGTCATATGTGGAGCTGACCTCCACACTCTGCCTTCATTAGCTGCTAAAATGCTCTGCTCAACCTACCGTGATGGATCCTCCAGGGACTCTTAAGCAACTCTTCTCAATATGACCAGCTGCCTAATTGAAGTGGTGCTGGTGGTAACTATTTATATTTGACAATATTGTGCTAATTAAGCGACAGTGCCATGAAAAAGTATTTTGGCCTTTGTTTGTTTGGGGGGGGGCACATTTGTCACACTAAATGTTTCAGACAATCAAAGGAAAATTTAATACCAGGTAAATATGACCCTAATAAATACAAAGTGCAGTTCTAAATGATTTTTAAGTGAAAAAAGCTTTTACAAACATTCCCTGGACATGTCAAATGTGATCGACTCCCATGGTTAAATGAAGATTTTGTTTTATTATTTTCAATGGCCACACCCACGTCAAATTACTGCCAGACCTGAACCAAATTAAATTGGAACCTGTCTGATAAAGTGAAGCAGGTTAAAGAAAACCAACACATTATGCTACGATCTAAATGAATGACCAGTAGTCATTGATGCCTGTCAGTCTGTAAAGGGTTACAAAGCAGTTTGTAGGCTTTGGGACTCAATGAGCCACGGTAAGGGCAATTATCAACGGATAAAGAAAACTGGCGAACTGAACTTTTTGAAAGGTTTGAGTTCTGCTCTGGTATAAAATTAGCATATTTTACAAAACATCACAAAAACGTGGTGGTAGTGTGACGGTCTGAGGCTGCTTTGCCGCTTCCTGAAGGAGAATATCTGGCCATCACTTCAATCATTGAAGCTCAAGCACACTTAATTTGCAGCAGGACGAGTCAAAACATACGGTCCACATGTGGATGGTTCAAAAGTAAGTTTTTGGTGTGGCGTAGTCAAAGTCTGGAGTTGAACCTAATGAAATGCCGTTTGTGATAGAAAACCCTCCAGTGTGTCTGAATGAATTCTCTAAAGAAAATTGGGCCAAAATTCCCCAAGTGATGTCAAAGACTCATCGCCAGTTATCACAAATGTTTTCCTGCAGTTCTTGCTGACAAGGGTGGAAGAACCATTTGTTGGGTTTTTCATGTAAGCCCAGCTAAGTTTGGAAAACCTTTTCCCCTCAAATGATTTCAAATCTGCATTTCGTATTTACATCAGTAGTTTTAGTCCAATATTAAAATTTGTTTGATAATCTGAAACATGTTAGTGTGGAAAAATATGCAAAAACATTAAATTCCCTGTGTAAATACATGACTGGTAGTCCACATTCATATTTAAGTCTTTTTTTTATTTTATTTTAGAAATTGATTTATAAATTAAATATTTAGTTTAATTCCTTCATGATATTTAGTTTAATTCCTCTGGTTACTTTAGAACATTATCATTTAAAGCTAAAATAAATTCATACTATCACTATAATGGGTTAAAATGGGTTTGATCTGTTTGGATCATTAAAAATTCTCTAACTTGAATTTTTAAAAGAAAACTTGATCAAGCAAGTCATTTAATCACCTTGGAAAACATGTATATATTATTATCATATTGAGTATTTCTGTGAATTTTCTGAACCTAATTAAATTAAACCAGAGACGGTGACAGTGACTCTAAAACACGTAAAAACCTAAAAGAGCAACAAATGCCTCACAAGAAGCCAATATTCTCCCAAGAATCAGCCATTTGCCCTTCATGGAAATATGGGTCACTTAACATCACTATCTCAGAGTATTTGGATTGACATAAAATCAATAGAGTGCTAAGATGGGGATGCTACAGATTGAAAGGAACAGTTTCTCTTTCTCTGCTGTTTTCATCGGCTGGGGCCAAATGTAAACCTGAACTATCTGCTCCTTCATCCAGAGGATTCAATGTTGTTTCTTCACAGATCTTACTCTGCATTGCAGAAAGAACAGGTACTAACTGAAACACAGTAAATAAATAATAAATTTAAGACTTTTTTTTCTAATTGTGTATCGGATAGAATTCTGTGAAATGTATTCACGTACTGCAACATGTAGAAAGACATAAAGTACACAAGTTTTTCTTGTGTTCACAGCACATGTGGCTCATAACAAAACTAACTTGTTCCAGTTTGGTGGTGGTGTTTTAAAAAAAAACAAAAACTGTTGTTTCTCACTGCAGGTCTGTTCTGCCCTCTGCCGGCTCAGCTCCCACATGAGCAGCTTACCTGCAGCAGCTACAGAGACCTCTCGTGGAAGTAAGAGTGTCTACACAGCAGCGTCTTCAGCCAGCAGTGTTCTCATTAGAACTTGCCTTTGAATGACTCATTTTTCCCGTGCACTCTCTCTTTCCTATAGTTTTCAACCACATAATGTTAAATTTCCAGGTGCACATTGCACATCATGAGTTTGACATACAGCAAACATAATTCTGCTCTATACCAGTATTAACTGCTGTTTGATGTACTTTAAGTGTGCTTTGCTCTATTTTTATATTGTCACATGACTAAGTCTGCTGCTGCATAGACTTTCCACCCTCACAAATCAATACATGCATATATCATCCATCTTTAAGTGCAAGTAAGTAGTGGTTCCTTGTCTGTGATTACAGTCTCAGAAAGCATATTTTATTAGAAAAGCCAGCCGGAGTCAGTTAAGTGGACAATTTAAATCCCTTCACAGGTTACCTACAATGCTATTTTGGTCATCTGCCGTGTGTACTCTTTGTTATTCTCTTATTGTTGTACGATATAAACTTGTCGCATCCCTCAATCTAAAAACACCCAGTTGCTGTTCATTGCACAACAGAGTGGATCATAACCTAAGCCTCTTTATAAACCACAATCTGCAGGTTCACAAGTTGATCCTGTTTCGTGTTTTTTTAAATCATATTTGCGATGAAATATACATATATTTTTAATGTTAATGTACTCTGTTTTCTGGCAGGTAATAAAACTATTCAACTAGTTTTAAGAGGGAAATAGGTCCCATTTCAAATTTACTCACCAGTGCAGTTTTTTTATTCTTAATTTGCATTTGTTAAAGAACTTCATTTGTCATTAGAATAACAGTAACACAGCCTTGAAACCGCTTGTGAGTCGACTGTACAAATCAAGCCTCTAAACGGATACGTGTAAAAAATTATGAACAGTTCTGCTGAACATGTTGAATAAAAGCTGATTTTTTCATTTCAGTTGCATCTTGTTTTATTTAAAAGCAACTTTGACAGTGTACAGAGGCAAACTTGTCATTTCAGATGAACTTTTACTTGTACTTTAAGTTTAATTAGCTTCTATACATAAAATGGGTATTTTTCACAGAAGAGGTTTAACAAGTTCATAGAAGGTATTACAAGCAAAACATTTTTAAGTCCCAGTGATATAGACCTTTTTCTTCTTAAAGCTAGTTGTTGCTGGATTTTGTTTTATTTCACTTAACTAGAATGTTCTTTCTTTCTTTTTTAGTTTTAGCTACCTACAAATGACCTTGATACAGATGAGGAGAGGCCAAAGGAGCAAAGCCCAACTGTGGGCCACTGAAACAAAAGACCTTGGAACAATTTTAGCAGATGTTTTTGGCATCTTGCTTATGTCTGATATTATCAACGTGCAGGTGCAGAGTACAAGGTTGCTGTGTTGTTGTAAAGGTTACAGAAATCTGGCGGAGGTTAGCGAAAGTGCACTTCATTCCCATAACTGCAACTGGGTTTGTGATGGTCTGCACTAATCTTTGAGCTCTTTTTAACCTCTTACAGACTTATGTAACACTGGAACCAGAATTATAAAAGAAAAAAGGTGTCAAAAAATACTGAAACACTTCACTGAAAATGACAAGATGCCAATAAATGACTTCCTCCAGAGTTTCTTTAATGAAATGACAACCCACCAGCCATAGCATTAAAACCACTGGCAGGTAAAGCGTATAAAATTAATCATCTTGTTTTAATAAAACGCTCTGCTACAAAACCTCGGGTCTTGGAATTTAAGGAGATACGAACCACCCACCTAAATATTGCAACACCAGCAGGGGTTCCCCCAGCAGGACAATGCATCTACCACACAAGGAACACAGCAAGGAGACCCAGGTGCTGACCCAGCTTCCAAACATCTCAAATCTCAAGCTGAACAAGCTTGCACGAGACCCCAGGGAACAACTCCATCTACCGAGGCAACCCACAGGACCCAACCTTTGTGATTCAAAAATACCAAAAGACAACCCCAGAGATACCATGTCAATCCCACTGATGACAGAGCTGTTTTGCAGCACAATATTAAGCAGGTGATTTAATGTTAAAGCTCTCAGTTCATATGCCCTACCAAAATTCAATAGATTTGTCAGGTCATCTCATAAATAGGAGTACAGCAGCATAGTCCCTAAGTGGTAATTTGTTATAATTATACAAAGGAAAAGAGTGGGAGGCTGCGACTCCAAGTTTAATATTTATTTATTTGTGGTGTGTCCGGATTCATAGGCTGCATCCTCCTGAGGCCGCATTTGGAGGCCGATTACAACACGATGTAAAATACCAGAGGAAAGAATTTAAGATCTGCTTTAATGAAACTTGGGTCACAATGATAAAGCATATGAAGCTGTTTGTAAGAAAGAATGAGACACACAATGTGTTTCCTTTCAATTGATTTGAATATTTTCAAAGTAAAGCTCCAATAACCCTGGAATGTTATTGTTTTTATATTGTCTAACATTTGTATAAAGGTGTTTTTATGAACATATTTAATAATTATTTCATTGTTTTTATTTGTTTTTGTAGTAGTTATTATTAGTCAGGTTATTACTAGAGGTCTTCACAACTGTTTTTAAGTCTTGCCTTTCTTGATAAATAAAGTTTAAAGGCATGCCTCTGAACTGAAGAGTCATATTTGAGTTAAGTTCAGTTTGCACAAAAAAACAATTTTACATTAATTTATAAGAAAAAAATGTAGTTCACATCCATCTGAAATTATAGTAATATACTATTTTGTTTTTTGTCCTATATGCTGTGATTCCATCGCAGAAGCACTGAGAGCACTGTGGTTTTAGATATTGGCGTATTTTATTTTATTTTAATGACATAATTCACGTTTGCACGTATAAAACATATTCTGTCTGCTATAATATTGATAAATATCCCTGTAATTTTTAAATAAGCCTCTCTTTAAATTATTGGCCGCAGTAACACGTGATTTTCCCTTCAGCGGCCTGCTCTTTGATGTGGAGCACGTGAACGGAACGAGGCCCTCGAGCGCCGTCATTAGCTGGGCACACGTTCACTAAATTATGACTAATTAGCTGTTAGCACGCCTCATAAATATGACCTTTTATTGCAGCCAGCGGTCGTTGTTGTGACATTTCTTTTAGGCTGTCTGTCCACATCATGGCGTTTTCCCTGGTGAGTTGAAACGGCATTAAATGGGTGAAATAAGTCAGTTTTGCGCCACGTCTAACGTTATTATTTGACCGTATGTCCGCCTCATTTGGCCCATTAGTTCCTCCCCGGAACAAAACAAACAAACAAAAATCCACTTTGCAGCATGGTGCACAAGCTTGACCTTTAGCTTTTAGCATGAGTGCTGGGTTAATTGTGTCCCTCTCACGGCCTCCTTCTGCAGAGAAACGAAGCCCGCAGGCCTGAGAGCCCAGACACCGATTCTCCGGCACTGTCCACCTGCAGCAACGCAGACATCTTCCGCAGGATGAACACTATGCTGGGCAACGCTCTGGATTTCACCGGTGTGTGCACCACACCCAACACCAAGGGAAAACCAAACCTGATGTCCGGTAAACCCTCACTCCTCACTCACTCTGCAAGAGTTAAACTTGGGTGGGCTTGAGTGCAAAGGCGAAAAACAATTAGTATCCGACACTACTGCAGCCTAAACTTATTTAAAACGAGGCTGTAGCCATGAGGGTTTAAAACGTTTTAGAAATGCTCAAATAGCTAAATATTTAGCAAGTCCGCGCAAATCTGTAGTACTTTTTTATTAAGGTCTAATAGTCAAACTGCATTTTCTGCTAACTTTATTTGCCTACACATCAAGTGCTCATTGTGGTCACTTGCAGTCAGGGAAACGTGAAGGTTTTGATTTGGGCCCCCAGATGGTATCAACAGCTGTTTTCACTGTTTGATAAAAATGAAGTGTTTTAGCTATTCAACAGAATTATTTTCATTTTATATTAGTAATATAGGTACTGTAGTATTGAGGGATATTACATAAGCAATACTGTAACAATTTGAGTCCCAAAGTGCTTGAATCTCTTTGGAAATTCCCAGTCTTTCTCAGTTGTGTGAATTTTGATGCTTTTAGTTTCGTGTACAGTGAAGTGTGAGAAAGCAGGTCACATGACCTCTGCCCTCAGTGGTAGCTTCTCCTGCTGCTGTAGTTTGCATTTTCCTTAAAACCACAAAATCATGAAGGAACATGCATGCAGTGTGCAGAACCAATGTGGTGCTCTGTAAGATGAGAGCCTGCGTTGCCTATAATGGAAATCCCCCTTCGACTTTTTAAAGCTGTTGAACCTCCTTCACCTTGTCTTTTTATTCAGGTGCCAGCAGCTGATTCATACTGCATTGCTGGTCTGCAGCACTGCAGTAGTTCTAAGTGGGTTTTTTATTTTTTTAAACCACAGGGGTGGTATTTGCCAAGATTTTGGCTCAGGACAGTGCTGGAGTCCTTTCAGTTTGCTTAAAGCATGTCTGCTCTTGTGACTTCTGCTCTTGTTTTTAGATGACAATACAATCCTTAGTTTGACATGAGCAGAGCATAAATGTTGCATAGCAAAGGTCAGCTGGGTCTTGATGCACAATGAGCTGAAGTTCTTTTTGTCCCATCCACTCCAGCTTAGTCTTGCTGAATCAGGGGTGTAACTGGCAGCTGGAAGCTTTCCAGGCCTAGGAAGGGAGGAGCTGGTGGTGCAAATCACTGTCCTCAACATCTGATCAGTCAGCTGCTTCAGCTACAGCGAGACACTCCTTGCCCGTTTGTTCAGTGTTGGTGTGCTAAAATAAATTCACAAGCCAGTCTGAAACTGAAATGCCCTGAGCATCCTCAAGTCTACAATACTTTAGTTGAAGTCTGCTGAGTCATTTGCTACCATGCTGCCTCCCGCCATGCTTCTGTAGCTCTGCCCCTCTCTCCCCCCTCCCTCCTGCCTCTGTCAGCTCGCTCTGGGAAACGAGGCTAGACACAGAGTAAGCAGCAGTAACGGCAGCAGCTGTCTTCACACTGACTCGGAGACGTGCTGTGCCTACCAGAGGGGAGTACTTCTATCAACAAGCCAATAGCTCCAACAGGAATTTTTCATTAGTTGTTAGGCAAGGAAGCGGGGAGGTGGGGGAAGCTGATGTCATTAGCAGGGGTGTGCGAGTGCATCAGCAGCCATGTCACATGCTGCTAGGTGGGTCAGTGATGCGGACGGAGATGCATGGCAGTTGCACAGGGCACAGAGGCAGCAGGTTAGCTCCGCCGTCAGCCAGGGTAGGGGAGATGTGTTTATTGAGGGAGTTTATTGTGGTTTCTTTACCAGAAGGGGTTTTGACAAGTCTTGCTTTGATCTTTTCTGTATAATGATGCCGATGGGAGGCTGAAAAACGTTCTTTGTGACTGTCTAACACTTATCTCCTTTCGCTCTTGCTTAATCTGTGAACTGGATTTTGGCACAGAGTCGGACCTGGCTGCAGTGGGCAGCAGGAGGATGCTTTTCCCAAACTGCGATGCCATGCCTGGCTCTCAGGAGATGTCGTTATCCAGGGACCCGTCGGGTGTCGCAGACCTGGGCCTGGGTCTTCAGTCTCTCCGTCTGTCTGGCTGGGACAAACCTTGGAGCAGCCAGGAGGCAGATACACACACCTCCCCATCTCACATTCAAACCAGCTCACCCTCCAGTAAGTGCCAGACCTTGAACTGTGTTATAGGATTCTGTTTTATTTGGGGATACCAGTTTCCCTAAAAGTTTTCTGGCTCTTACTTTTAAAGAGAAAAGTGGAATGAATATAGTAAGATTGTTTTTATTGTGTAGCTCTTGTTAATATTAAAATAAGATGGTTGGTTAACAGCAGTCGGTGTGGGAACAGCCTGTAGCGTCACTACGGAGGATGATGTGGCAGTTTTGCTTTACTGCATCCCTAGCAAACACACGAACAGCCAGTGAAGCTACTTTTCTTTCTCAAACTCTCATCATGTTGCCTGAGAGTCAAGTTAAATATTTGTTACCTGTTGATCAAACTTGAGTCAGGGATGTCAGTCAGAAAACTGCAGTAAACCCACATATTCAGCCCAAGTCAAAGCTGATTGACAGATGTACGCCAAGTATATGTAAATTTTGACATTTTTCAGACATGTCTTGTTTAAGACTGTTTTGCCATTTTGGCAGCACTGATAAGGATGGCCCATTTGTCCTGACCCATTTGTAGCACAATAGTTTTGCTGCATGTCCACACCAACCCAGTGTAACTTAATTTAAAGCTTTCCAAACTGGGCCTGCAATAAAGTGTGACAAAGCTTTGAATGCAGCCTACAGCTGAATAATCCCCTTCAGAGCCTCATGTTGACTTGCAGGCCATGCCGTACATGCCTGTCACTGTTGCCAGCTGACTCACTTGGGCATCAAGAGCAAGCGACTTGTTAATGCTTAAGGAATTGTTGCTTGGCGTTTACTGGATTTGTGTTAGAAACGCTGGCTTCCAATTGATTTGACTTATAAAAAGGCATCTAGCATCTGAGGGGAGAAATTGTTTCATCAGCATTCTGGTTAGAAAATAAAACTGAATGACTCAACAACTTGCGCTTTAAGTCTGTTGGCAGCCAGCTTGCACATCTGGTATGTTGACCAAGAATATTTTTGGAAACCTCAGTTCACATGGCTACCTTTTAGTTCTGATCAATGTCTGTCTGTAGATTCAGCACAAAACTCAATTTAAGATGCCCTTGAAGATGCACCTTTTTAAACTCGAGTTTGCTGTGTCGCTTCATTCCTGACAAATCAATGCAGCTCTTTGGGCACAAATCCCATTTTCTTCAGTTTACTTGAAAAGCTGAAATGGCAAACAAGCTATCGAGTAACCTTACATGGCTACTGGCACAGATCGCGCTCTTTTTATACTAATTGTAATTGTTTTTCAGTGTTGGGTCTACTGAACAGTCCCTTCAGTGGCCTCCTTGGAAAGCCCCCAGGCTACCTGCCCCCCGATTCCATGAGCATGACGGCTGACTTTCTGGAGAAGTTTCCCGGTGTTGCTCGCATGGCAAACCGTCTAGACTCGTGCTCCTTTTTGGACTCTCGCTCCAGCAGTCCTGAAGACTCGGAGACCAGTGGATTCAGCTCTGGCTCGGATCACCTGTGTGACATGTTGGTAAGGCAGATTACTTTTATTCTCCAGCTTTGTGTTGGATTGGTGGAAGGTGAATATCTCAAACCCCAATCAACCCATTTACTGTTTTACTGTAGCATCCAAATCTACAGGGTGTGGCTGAAAAGATGGGCTTAGAGTGTGATTTGTGTGCATGAACTTCACTTTCATTTCTCTGCAAGGGTCTTGCACTTAAAGGTATGATAAAGTAATTTAAGGCTATTTAAAGGGGGTAAAAAAATTGTTGTTCTAAGAAATGTACATTAATGTGTAATTACATCTTCCAACAGTTAATGCATTCTCATAAATCTAAAATGAATCTATTAGAAATGCACAAGATTAGACAGTTTGGGGAAGCCACCATGTTGCCCTGCCATATTGTATACAGTGGCTGAGAGAGATCGCCACTTAAACTATAACCTCTTCACCTCAAAGCTCATTACCTGAACTGAAGTCTGCTCTAACACACAAACATGCTTATTTAGTCCCAATATTGTCACAGTTGTCAACTATCTGGGTTATGTGTAATAGTCTACTGTCCCAGCCAAATGGCAACAGCTGGTTGTAAGCAGTGTTTACAACAAATGCTGATCTCTTCAGCTCATCTCAATATTGTCATTGGACAGAAGTGAGCTTTACTGACTCACCAACTCGTATTGGACGCCTTTCAAAGTTTTACAGCCACTTCGAGAGTAAATGGACACTCGGCATATTGACAGCTGATGAACAGTGACTGATGGCCAACAACACTACAGATGAATAGTGGCCAGAGCTGTTTGTCCTCCAGCAGCCACTGTAGATAAGATTATGAACTTAAATCTAGAGGGGCACTAAATCGAATTTGGTTGTCTGCAGTATACTGATATCTAGCAGTGAGATTTTACACTTTTTAAAGATTCTTACTTTCTCAACTAACAGGAGTCTACCTTAATCTTCCTTTGGCCTGCTTTTTAACTTTGAGGATTTAAAGGGTTTGACATTATTCTATTGGACACGGCAATCATCAGCTTTGTTGTTCAAGCTTCCATCACAGGGTATTTTCAGTATTAACTTTCTGGCTTTTCTTTTCTTGTAAAACATCAGAAATGAGTTTTGGAGATGGATGTCAGAAATTGATCATTTATATTAAGGCAGGCAAAGTGGAGCTTCATGCTGTAGGGTTTTTATTTTTTGTGCCACGATGGCATTTATTAACTTTGAGTTTTGGCAGCAGACAGTGTGGAGTGAAAGCTTCTGATTATATCAAGTCAGATACTGCACCCAGTCTAAACCCTTCAGTGAATTTCAGTCAGTTTAATTTCCTTTGACTTTTTATTTTAATACACAGAGGAAAATATGAGGCCACGTTACACTAACGCATATCTTCTTCTCCAGTCCACTTTGCGGATTTCCCCTCCCCTGCCTTATCTCACGTCAAACGTGCAGAAGGACCTGCTGCGACTGGGCTCTCGCCTGGACCCTCAGGACACTAGCTCTCCTCTGACCCCTCCATCCAGTGCCAGCCCTTCCTCCTTGGCTATTTCCCGTCGCTGGCGTGCTGGCTCTTCATGGCCGGGTGCAGATGTGCTTGATCAGCCAGAGGATGCTTTCAGCATTGAGAGGGAGGCCCGCCTGCATAGACAGGCTGCAGGTAGCCACTACTCATTAATCATGAAACTGTTCAAGCATGACCAATCCACAAACCTTGTCTATCTTGTTTTCAACTCAGCTGTGAATGAGGCGACATTCACCTGGAGTGGACAGCTGCCTCCCCGTAACAATAAAGATCCTCTTTACTCCTGCAAGGTCTTTCTTGGTGGTGTACCCTGGGACATCACAGAAGGTAACTGTGGCTGTGAACGGTCTTTATTTTCAAACACGTTCTTCTGATATTATGGGGGGAAGGTTGTTTGGTTTTTGTTTTAAAGATTTGAAAAGATCGTTTATTGAAATCCCAGATACAGACATGCTTAAATCTGTTTCTGTGGAAGCACAGACTCTTTTATTCCCTTTGGGTTTTTCAGGTTTGGCCCTACTTTCATGTTTCAACACATGTGGCCCTGATGGTTCTGAACAGTTCACCAACAGTGTAACAGTCAGCCATAGTGTGTTTTACTTGGTACATGCAACCTTTTTATTGTAGCTTTACAGAATTGATTAATGCTGAATGGTTTAGTTTGCTAACCAGTATCTTGGCAACAGCTGCAGATGTGTGGCTATAAATGGCAGCCACTGAAAACTAGAGCTTGGGACTAATGGCAGCATGAAATAAACATGCATTCCAGTTTTAAAAATGACTATACTTAAACCCTTATTTACTGTAGTCTTTTTGGCAGCGATTACAGGCATTGGTTAAAACCTCACTATCTTGGGACATCCCACTGTCACACAATGAAGGTGTGCATTGTTATTCCACCCTCACAAACTGATGCTTTATTTCAGCTGGCCTGATCAACACCTTCAGTGGTTATGGTCCTCTGACTGTGGAGTGGCCGGGTAAGGATGGAAAGCACCCTCGCTGTCCTCCCAAAGGTAATGTCGCCAAAGGTAACAAAGAGCTGGTAGGCTATTTTTTTTCCCCTTCTGGTTTTAAGGTGCCACTGTGGTGAGCATGTAGTAAGGTGGTGAGTAACTGATGGTGATTCTGGGCATTACTGGAGCTTAAAACATGGCGTGTTAGAAGCAGGGGTGGGCTAATGCTCTCAGTAACACTTTGCTAATTAGTTTGTATAAATGAGTTTTGCTGACTTCCAGCGGTGACGTACCCCCACAGGCCATAAAGTTGTAAACTGGTTTTATGACAGTTTTTCTAAGTTATTTTTTTTTTCTCAAATTTTCTTAAATCTACATTTCATATGGACCTGGGCTAAAATTGGTCAGCATTTCATCACTGATTTATTAGTCTAATTATACATTACTTCACACTCCCAACTTTTTCGGTTGGACTTGGAACTTTGAATTTCTGCAGTTACAGCATTAAAAGCATTAAACCTGGCTCAGTGTCAAGTACTTGGCACCTTTCAAAGCTTTCAGCAAATCAGCTACAGACAAGTTGTAATCTGTCAGGACCTTCTGGAAATTGTATGAAATGCTATCAAGTTTTACTGTAGTTGCTGTGCTACTCAGTCTTGGGTTGTTGTAGTTCAAGAGGCAACATGCACTGTAGCACCAATGGTATCGGTCTGCGCTGCAGAATGATGCAGCAAGTAAGCCTCTTTAAAGCGTTTTGGTGTTTGTCTGTAGGGTACGTTTACCTGGTGTTTGAAAATGAGAAGTCTGTCCGGGCTTTGCTCCACGCCTGCTCCCAGGACCCGTTTCACCCTGAAGACAACAGAGAGTACTACTTCAAGATGTCCAGCCGCAGAATGCGATGCAAGGATGTAGGTGGAAACGAAGCATGCAAGGCATTATTTACTCACTGCATTTACAATTTATGAAATGCTGAATAATCAAATAGTTGTCATATTGTACTCCAGTATGTTTAAGAAATATAGGTATAGTTTGAATTCTGTCTGTGATGCAACTCCAAGAAATGGATTGTCCAGGATTAGATTCTGTAGAATCTGATTTCACACACCTTGTTTGTCAGATTTCAACAATGACTAATTCAAGTGAGATCACCAGCACACATCGATATAGATGGAAACCTGTAGAAAGCTTCTACGTCTATGGATTCTTTGATCAGACCTTGTTAAGAACACTTATTATGAGACAGTTGGCTTTTGTTTAGTGAGCGATCCTAGTGAAGGACGGGAAGCGAGGATGTCTGTCCTGAACGCTGTGGCTCTTGGCTGCTACAGGTGCAGGTGATACCCTGGGTGATCTCTGACAGCAACTACGTGCGTTGCCCTGCTCAACGTCTGGACCCGAGTAAGACGGTGTTTGTTGGCGCGCTGCACGGCATGCTGAATGCTGAAGCGCTGGCCAGCATCATGAACGATCTCTTTGGAGGAGTCATGTATGCTGGCATTGACACGGACAAGCACAAGTACCCAATAGGTGAGACTGCTAGTCTCGAATTGTCAGTCAGCATCTACTGCAGTTCAGTTCTTGGTGTGTAGGTGTGGTTTGACCTTTAAGAGCTGCTTTGAGTGACATTGTTTGTCTTCTGTACAGGCTCTGGACGTGTCACTTTCAATAATCAGCGCAGTTACCTGAAGGCTGTGTGCGCAGCATTTGTGGAGATTAAAACACCCAAGTTTACAAAGAAGGTAAAGACATGTTTACTGCATGTGGTCTCTACAGCAGCAGAGAAGTCTTTCAACAGCTTTATGCTGCTTTTGGTAAAGTGTCAATTTTCAAAACTTGTCTGCTATAAATTGCGCATCGTTTCCCCTTCAGGTTCAGATTGATCCCTACCTGGAAGACTCCATGTGTCAAGTTTGCCTTCGCCAACCTGGACCTTTCTTCTGCAGAGACCAGGTCAGTGGAATCTCGTACTCCTTTTTTGTGAGCATGGCTGGGTCAAGCTTTCTGTCCAGTAGACTTCATGTCTTATACTGAACCAGAATAGTAAAGTTTGGTAATTAAATCATGATCCTTTAAGCTTGTTTGTATATGAAAGGACACAAAAGGGAAATTAAGCAGCTTGAGTCTTAACTGTAGTTCAATCTCCTCTTCTGTGAGAACAGTTGTACTTGCAGTTCTCTATTGAAATATGGGAGTGATGTTGTTATAGAAGTTTAGAACTTGTCTTGTTTAATTCAAGTTTAAGTTACGATATTGTTAGACTTGTTTTAAATCAGATGTGCCTCTATAAAGACCCGTCTCACTCTTAGGCCTGCTTCAAGTACTACTGCCGCTCCTGCTGGCATTGGCAGCACTCGATGGACATCTTAAGCAACCACCGACCCCTCATGCGCAACCAGAAGAACAGAGACTCCAGCTAGAGGAGACGGATTCATAGTCCCTGAAGGGCCAGAGGAGGTGCCCGTCTGCACGGGGCAAGGCTGCCCGCCAAGGAGAGCACGTGTGCCAGACCTCCGGTACAAGGATACCATGGCACACCACCAGGCACTGGGGATATCACTATAGAAAATGTTCACTTTTGCACTTGCTACATTTTTGCTGTTCACAGTGGCACTATGCACAGTGACCTTGTTGGGAAAGACAAGGGGCCCTTCACTCTTATGCATTTTCCCAGACTTGTGGCCAGATGGAAAGATGGGAGTCAGCCTAAGGTTAAGAAGTGGATGAAAACACCATTTCTTTAAAAAAAAATTTTTTTTTTTTTTGGTTTACATGTGTTGCATAGTGAAGAGCAATCACGCAAGTCTCATTGCCGTTCATTGGCAAACGCCATACAGTGCCTTTAAATTTTTATTTCCCCCCCCCTCCCCCCTACCCCCAGTTGGCATCAGTTTTTTCCTGTGCAAGCCAACTGGTGTTTCTTACTTTTGGGAGTTGAATGTTGGGCTTCATTTAACCAGTCGCATTTCAGACATTTTTACGCAGTTTTTTACTAATTTGTACACAAACGGTTTTAAGTCATGACATGAAAATTCTGAACAATTATACCCAGTGGCTGTTTATGGGAAAACCCCCCTTTTATTTTTTTTTTCCTGGCGTTTTTTTCTTTTTAATTTGCCCTCCAAAATTTCAACTGAATGGGCACAAATTGTTGGATGTACTACTTCGATTTTGTTGGTCCAGTTATATTAAATGTAACTGTAGTACTGGATAACTCAACTGGTAATCCATTTCTTTTTTTCCAAGCAACTGATGGATCTTGATGAAAGTACAGTGAGCAAATCATTTGTACATAGTTTGATTTCTGTTTTTGCACTTTTTAATTTGCACGTGTGGAGAGGTGGCAGTGGTTTTTAATCACTTTTTGTACATCGGCAGGGGGACATGCCTATGTTAGAACAGCTGCTTGTTTCCTGTTGAATGTAAGAACTTCCACTTAGCTGATGATAAATTATCTATCCCAGAGCTTGAGTAGACCAGTACATGATTCAATGCTTTCTTATCCCATTTTGCCTTCCTGTTCCAGTTGGACATAAATGCATAATAAGCTGTGTGCCAAAGACGAAGTGTCTTTTCTTTATCCATTAGGTTTGTCATGCTGAGCTTGTTGTCCCTTAGCCCAGCTGCTTTTTAGAGTTTTGAAAGTCTACCTCATTGTGGTCTGCCAAGTTTGCTGCTACTTAACAGTTGTGGAGTATGTTCAGATTGGGCACAATAAAGGTGTTTAAGCATTACTAGCCATGTCTGGACTCCTAATTGTTTGTGCTGTCATTTCTTTGAAATCTCAGTCAACAGCCTCTGCAGGTCGCTGCTAAACTGATTTTTTTTTTTTTTTTTTTTTTTTTTTATTATTATTAAGGAGGTGATCACACCTGCAAGAGATGGTAAACTGTAAGCCCAGGAAACGTGATGGTAACTGGGTAGTGGAATGTCACAGAGCTATATGGTTTGTGGTGAAAGGAACCAATGGCAAATTACAAGGTTTGACATGTTTAGAAGACGCCCCCTGTCACAAAGCAGTGTTTTACATCTGTAGTCAAAATTAAAGCTGAAATTGACACGCGCACAGCTTCTATACCAGCCCAACTAAACCATCCAAACGCTTGGGAATGGTGTGAAATAGGACATCACAGGCCCCTCCAAGGTTGATACAAGTTAATAACTTGTCAAACCTTACCTACAAGTTGCTTCTAAACCTGACACTAATTTCATGTAAATCTACCTTAATGTTGTGCTTAAAATCTAAATTGGCAGTTTTGTGCAAGTATCCAGAGCATGGTTAGTACTGTTGCTGCACAGCAAGAAGGTCCTAAGTTCAATTCCACCATCAGGGTGGGGTCTTTCTGTGTGGAGTTTGTGTAGGTACTCTGGCTTCCTCCCACAGTTCAAAGACATGCAATTATTGGGGTTGGGTTAACTGATCAACCTAAATTGGCCATAGGTGTGAATGTGAGTACAATGGTCTCACTGTGTCAGCCCTGTGACAGACTGGCGACCTCTCCAGGGTGTACCCTGCCTCTCGCCCTTTGACAGCTGGGCTAGGCTCATTCATTTTATCAAATGGCAAATGCCTTAGTACATGTCTCAATTGTCTCAGTGCATCTTTGCAAATGATTAAGTACACGTAGTCTACAGTTAGCCCACATTTAGCACATTTTCCAAATGAATAGATCTTGTAGATCTAAACTGATTAGTTGATTCTCAGTCTAATGATCATTCCCTCCAAAACATGTCAGCATGATTTCATTGTATAAGTACTCGCATGCACAACTGTCTGTTCAATTGTCAAAATTGGTCAAGAACATAATACCATGAATACCATATATGAATTTCTTTGAATATTTGATAAATTGATGACAGTCGTTGACAGTCAGGTGAAACTAGACTAACGAAGGGGTAGTGTCACACACAGGTGTGTTCCATGATTGTGTGCTGCCAAACACAGATATATAGAGCTTGACCAGAGCCAGTCTGATCTCTGAACATGGATAGACAAGGCCAAGCAAACGGACAAGGGGAAGTTCCTCCTCAAGGAAGAGGAGGAGGAAGAAGAAGAAGACTGAGAATGCGTGGTGGAGGAATAGGGGGAAGAGGCCGCAAATAATGCCATCACATTGAGACAGATCCGCGATGCCATCCTTCAGGACAATCATATATTCCAGAATATAAACACATTAAGCATCTCCACAATAAACCGGGTTTTGAAGAAGCATCAGATGACAATGAAACAAATCTACAGGGTACCATTTGAGAGGAACTCTGACAGAGTGAAGGAGCTGCGCTACCAGTATGTAAATGTAAGTCAGTTACTGGTTGTCTCTCATTATAACCTTACCTGTAATCACAGTAAGCAGCAGTTCACTTATTTGGTTTCAATACCTCCTTTACCTGATTTCAGAATCAGTATTTGCTTCATCTGACTTCAACAATTTCAACAGAAAACTGCAGTTTACTGTATGATACAATTCTCATTACAATCCTTATTTTATTGTCTCCCAATCAAATCTATCTAATACTGTAGGTTTCACTGTAACATCTCAGTAAGTCATCAGTATTTCCCACTCCCCTTTCTATCAAATATCCCTGCAGTACTTCCTCATAGGCCTATTATAGTTTAGAACCACTGGAGTAGTGGCCTGTGGTATATTGAACCTGTGGGGGAGAACATGTAATTGTCTAACTGTAGTATATGACTCTTCTGTATGACTGATTTTATGGTCTTTACTCTATTTTAGAGAATAATGTCATTGGAAGGAGATGAGACCCCTCACATCCTGGTGTTCGTGGATAAAGCTGGCTTCAACCTGGCCAAGGGCCAAAGACGTGGCCATAATATTATTGGCCACCTGGCCACAGTGGATGTCCCAGGTCAGCGAGGGGGCAATATAACTATGTGTGCTGCCATTTCTGAGAATGGTGTGGCCACTCACATCCCCAGTCTTGGCCCATACAACACACACAAGCTCCTCATCTTCTTGGATCGCCTTTATACCGATTTTATCCCTGAAAATGAGAGAGGTCTCATAGGGCCTCACCTACCCATTTATGTAATTGTGTGGGACAATGTCAATTTCCACCATAGCCCACTCATTAGGGGCTGGTTTGCAACGCATCCAAGGATGGTCATGGGGTTCCTACCACCTTACTCTCCTCAATCCGATAGAGGAGTCTTTCTCTGCTTGGAGGTGGAGAGTGTATGAGCATCATGCTCAGGATCAGCCGTCCCTGCTCCATGCTATGGACGCAGGGGATGGTTGCGGCATGCACGCCGTGTCTTCCCTCGTTGCATCGCAAGAGAAAGTATCCGCTGTGATGTGGACGAGAATCTGTGGCCAGACGGACAACAGCGTGTAAATAATCAGGAGGGTGAAGACAGTGGACAAGAGCGGGAGAATGAGTACAGCGACCACTGAATAAGTCCTTGTTTTTTGATTTTGTGTTCATACAATTTACTACTGTAATGTACATTTTCTTTTTACATATGTATGAAACTTTCTTTGTGTGTGAATAAAAAATGGTTATAATTTCCTTGGTAGTGTGAGTGCAATCTGTGATGGAGGCTACTCATTTCTGTTGTATATTGTTGGTCCTCTGCCATAGTGACAAAACATCTAAACATTTTGTATGGCAGCACTCACACAATGCCAAGGGGACGATGCATTTTGGGGGCACTGACTATTCAGATTAGAAAGAAATGTAGTTTTGACACGAGTGAACTGTTTTAGGAGAGATATGAGCTTTTGCAGGTGGATCATGTTGTTGTGATCAACCATCCAGGTTTATTTTGACAAAAGCATCACGAATGATGGGAATGTCCGATCTGTGTCGAGAAATGAGCCAAAGCTATTGAGAAGGATCTTTGCCATTTTGGAGACACTGACTGTTTAAATGCGAAAGGGATTTAGATTGAAGCCTGAGTGAACAGTTTTGGAAGAGATATGAGCTTTTGCAGGTGAGCTATAGTGTTGTGCTAAGCTGTAAGAGTGTTTTGCCAAATGATCTTAGAGTTTTGAGAATGTAATTTCTGTTTCAAGAAATGAGCCAAACCAATGGAGAATAACTGTAGTACAAGGCTAAGCTAGGGGCTGGTTTCCTGATGCAGGCAGGCTTCAAACACCAGCCATGAATGCTTTTTTTCTCTCCTTTAAAACCTTGGCATTGCATCTGCAGTACAGATCACTTCAACCCTTGTGTTGTCCTTGGGTCATTTTTGTCCTCTAAAGAAATCTTTTGCTATCAAAAATCTGTTTTTTGTTCATCAAATGGTCTGAAAATATTGTAAGGTAGACCCTACAATAATACATAGAAAGTATGCTCACAAGCCTCCATTGCACTAGAGATTTGCATACTTTTTTTTTACCATGTTGTGCAAAGCAATGACCAGTAGGACAAAGCATATGTTGTCCTCTAGTATAATGAGGAGGGAGAATCACTGTTCAGGAACATCCAGGGTTAGAAGATATAGAAAATATTGTCAATATATTTAGAGTATGTGATGCCAGGTCCAGCTGTACATGGAACATGCTAGAGTACAATGTCAAATTATCTGGCCTGCAGTCAGGACACGCGAATTGTCCCTAACATTGCAGGTTTCAAAAAGAAAACAATCACCTGTAACAACTTGTTTGTTGGCCTGCAACTGCAGAAAAGAAAGCTGTCCATGATGGGACCAGTGCAGAGGAATAAACTTGAGCTTCCTCCTGCACTTGTGTCAAATATGGACACACCTTCGTCCTCATGAAAGTTTACCTTCACTCAGACCCATGCCCTGGTGTCCTACCATGCCAAAATATAGAAAACTGAAGGGTAATGAGTTGGAATAAAGATGAATAAAACCTTGAAACACAGAGATGGATGATATTTTATACTCATGGCTTTATAAACAGTCAAAGCAAACGGGGTCATTTTTGAGCCCAGAGGACAACAGATGTGATTATTTGCTGCCAGTAAAAAACTTGAAGTAGTTTAAAAACAGCTTTCTAAATTAACTTTGACATAAACCCATCTGTGATCATCTGTTAAAGCAACCGACTCTGGTTGTGAAACGATAATCACAATAACTGATGATTTAATTTATTTTTTACCCGAAAACAAAGAAAAAATTCATTTTTATGAGGTTTTTATCACTTAAATTTGAAATGGAATAAAAAAAAAAAATTGTGTCAAAATGTTTGAATTGAGTTTTAATTAAAAGTGGGGAAAAAATCCACTTCATATTAATTAAGTATCAATCAAACTAGATGGAGACATTTTTGACCCCTGAGGACCACAGGTGGGATTATGTGCTGCCATTTAAAATTTATAAAGGCTTCAAAAAAAAAAAAAAAAAAAAAAACTTTCTCACTAAAGTTCAACATACAGCACTCTGTAGTTAGTCAGTCAAAATTATCTAATCAATTAAATATTTTATTTTCTTGTTTTATTTCCACTTGAAAACACAGTGAACTTTATGTAAACAAGGTCTGGTGGCCCTAAAATGTTGCCTAAATTTTGTGTTAATGTGTTGGTCTTAAGTAAAACTAAGGTGCAACACTGAATTGATTGACAATTTATACTTTATATTTTAAAAAACACTCAAATGAAGTGGGGACATGTTTGACCACAGGTGTATGGAAATCGGGAGGACATTATGAGGGTTAATTACACCAACTACTTTGTGTGACTCGACTCAGCCCAGTGCAATTACATTACCAGAAGCACAAGACATTAGAAGCACCTGATTCTGTTAATACCACTGCCCAACTATTGAAGCAGAATAGTGTTTGAGTACTTGAAATTCACTTAAAAGTACCATGGCCATACTGTGGATTCCCATGATGCAATGAGCCTCTTCTCATTTACCACTACTACCTATCCAAAGCGCTTCTATTGACTTTCTCAGTAAGGGCAGTTTGGCTGATGAGAACGTGCACTCCTTAATGTTCATGTATGTTTTAGGAAAGATCCAGAAAGCTTTAAATTGAACATTTTTAACAACTGTCTTTATTCAGAGGCCATCAAACATGATTTTAAAGTCCTCGTGGCGTCTTGAAGTTCATCCCGATGGACGGCTGAGTGACTTGAAGATTGGAAAGGCCACCAAAGTCCTACAAGAAGAAGAAAGTTTTAGTGATTTAAACAACCAAGTTAAAAGCTGTGACATGACAGTTCAGCTAGCAATGACACCTCAGACTAAATAAAAACTAATGATAAACAAGTGACTTTGTTGCCCAGACTATTTCTCATTTTTACCCCGACTGGATTACAGGTGGATGCAGCCATTGTGATTCTGAGTCCATAAACTCAGAAAAAAGTTTACAGAAGTCACAGAAAAAGAAGACATGCCAGTGTTTTCTGTTTCTATATTTATATTTTCTCTGCTTTTTAATGTATTGGATTCTTAATTTTGCTCACCCTGCTCTAACCACACACCACAGCCTAAATTGGACGCATGACGTATAAATATGGGCATGCTTTAACTCTGCAAAGACTCAGTCAGTTAAAAATGTAAAAAAATGTAAATGTCAGTTAAAAAACAGGTGATTGCTCCACCCTTTTAATGCACTCATTTAATGTGTGTAGAACTACTTCCTTCCCACCCCCACTAAACACACTGGTACTTAAATGGCCATTATTGATAAATTACACCTGGCAATTTCTTTGCAATGTGCCCATTATGTTCTCTATCAAAATATTAAGTGTTACTAACGGAAATCATACGTCAGGGTTCTGCTGGAAATTCAGAAGGACTTTCAATTATGTGGCAACCAAATAAATCAGCAAATAACATCTGAGACTCACCAACATCTTGAGCATTTCTTTTGTGTCTGGATCCACCTCAATGATCTCCTGGTCCAGAGCAGAAATCTACAGGATGAGAGACACAAATGAGCCACCTGAACTGTCCTTTCACCTCCATGTTTACTCCAGCAACAGCTGGAGAGAAATGCTCAGTGACAACAAAGATGCTTAAGGAAGCCCGTGGACACTCGAGCGGCAGCTCAACGTAGCCCGACACGAGGTGCGCAACCTAAGGCACGGGGAGCACTACAGTCAGCCATCACAGGTAGGACAGAAGACAGTGAACTGACCTCTGGGACGTAGTTGTCCCTCCTCTCTCTCTCCTCCTCCTGCAGCTTGATTGAGATTCCTCTGACTGGACCGCGCTGGATACGCTTCATCAGGTGTGTCACATACCTGAGACACAAGTGAGCACAAACATGCAATCAGAAACCTACAGCAGATTAGTACACATTTTTTCTGACTGTAAGCAGTTCACATTTCTACGTACTCCAAACCTCCAGCAGCAAAATACAAATGTTTCTAAGTTTAACTTTGTTTTTTTAGAAGTTTTATGATTTAACTTTTGTTCAACATGTCTGAAGTTTTAGTTAATTCAGACCAAACACAGAAAATATTCCAAACAGCAATGGTGGAGTTTAAATGAGTGGCTACTGTGCACCAGTTCATAACTACATTTTGAGTGTGAGAGGAAGCGGGAGTACCTGGAGAGAACATGCAAACTGCCTAATGGCAGACTTGAACCTGACCTTCTCGCTGTAAAGCAAATGCACTGTCCCCAACCCGAATCACATTTAAACTTTATTGCCACTCTGGTTCTTCACCGGCTTCATTCAAGAGGTAACAAAGAAGATATATCAGCGCTAAATCATGTGAGTGTCACCTTTTTCTCAAAGAAAAATTAGAAAACCCAAAAAGCAACCCCCCCCCCCAAATTAAAAGAAAAAAAATTAAAAATAGTAGATGCCACTCGTATAAAACACAACATATCAATCTCATTCAATATCAAAAAACAAACACGCACAAATGAAGACAAAGCCTGAATTCAAGAATAAAACAGTGTTCATGTTTCATTGACATGACGAGCTGTAGGAAATCAGAGGGAGGAATTCTCAGAGGTTCTGACTTGGGGTGCACCATCTCTGCACCCCAAACATGCAACAGCTGATTGGAAAACTTCATTTTTTTACGCCAACAGCTCCACATGTGCTGCTTTGCGGTCCTTCAAAATCCTTACTTTACGTCACTGGAAACTGATTACATAAGCATTTGCCTAATGCTGATTGGTTGACAAGGGGCACAGATTCGGGAAGTTTGTTTTCACCATGAAAAACAACTTCAGAGATATGGCATGAAAAGCATAGACAGTGTACATTTTTCACTGTTTTTAAACAATCTGCTTCACTTCAGCTCTTTGTTTGCTCCAACTTCACTCTTCTCCATGGCCAATGGGCCAACAGTAGACAAGCAAGAGTGGCCCACAGACCGGTTATACCACATACTTTGTACACTGCCTCCATCTGACAACAAAGCTCACTGCAGGTAGACGGGCCATCCCTGGACTGCCAGCGAACTGCAAACACCCTACCCCTGCTGTCAGACTGAGGTCGGATAAAGTTCAACATAAATTAACCACTAGTTTTTGTTTTTTTACATCCGTTTTGAGCCACTTTAGGACAAAGGAACCACACCAAGGGGAAAACCAAGCCAGATTTTGATTTAAAGCTACACTTGGAAAAAATTACTACCATCTACAAGTCAGCTAGCTAAACGCTTGGCCCCACCAGACCTCAAATACATCTATGTGGGCTGCTCTGACATTCTCCTGTGCGGTGTGCTCGGACAGGGACAGAGGTTCATAAATAATGTTTGATCTCTCAGGATAGTGAAGCTGTGCTGAAGAAATAACAGCATGTTGTAGCTGAAATCCTCTGCCTTAAATCTGTGCTTAACAAATCATGATCTGAGGCTAAAGCAGGAGTGCACACAGCCGAAACCCCACTCACCCTGCAATCTTGTTACGCAGAGGTTTGCTAGGGATGATGGCGATCTCCTCGCACACCCTCTTGTTGGTGTGGAAGTCGTTGCCCAGTCGTGTGTAGTACTTCTCGATGATCACCCTGGCGGCCTTCTTGACCGTCTTGGTCCTGACTCGACCCTGGAGGAGGAGGCACACAGACTTAGATTTCGTGTGTATGAATTGCTGAAGAAGGAATTTCAAATATCTTCACTGATTCCCCCAAAAGACACGGTCTGGAGTTTAAAAACTTTGGCATAAGAGAAAAGGTATGACAGCTTTTAGTGGCAAAGTGTGTCACAGGTTAAAATTACGTAGTGACAGATCATATGACGGAATGTAAAGTGAGTTTAAACGTCTATAAATCACATTTAACGACTTATTTAACAAACGAAACTTACATATTTAGACATTAATGGCCAATAAACGTTAAAACATATTTTGAGTACATTGAACACAAACTCATCACCATCAAGTCACCGAGCAGCTAGTCCCCGTGCAAAACATTGCCACGGTAAAGACGGGTAAACGGAAGTCAAGTTGTCCTTATGAACAAACTTTCCTCCAACAACTAACGGACATTAACTCGGTATGAGAAGCATACAAACACGAGCGGAGCCAAACTGTTGCCGACTGCCCGTAAAGGTGCACCGCGAAACTGCGGCTTGGTGCCCGGTTACTTCGGGAGCAGTCAGTCTGTGTTTACATGGTTAACGCCACCAAAGTGCGTCGAAAACCCGCTTTTATAAATCTTCGTGTCGCCTGTGTGCAGACTGACGGTAGTAGCCGCTCGGTGACGGGACAGCCAGTGAGGATTGTGAAGGATTGTGGAGGACGACTAGATGAAATGCTTTCCGTGGACCCACCATGTTGACTCGGACCGGTGGAAAAGGGTTAACGCACGCTCACACCGGAAGTTTATAGTTTAGAGGCTGCGCTGCTACAGCGTAGTGAGCAGTCTCGCCGCCTGGCGGTGGGAGGAGAAAACATCACGTTACTGTGAACTATTTTTTTGTTATGCACATAAATCAAGATTTGGGTTTCTATCTCAAAATTTCAATTTAATAAATCAACATTAGAATTAGGATTAGTGTCAGGGTCACGGTTAGTGTTGAGCTGAGCCTTAAAAAACTTGAAATGCTGAGGAAATCATTCCAACTGATGCAAAAGAAAATTAAATTAAATCAACATTTTGAGATTTGAACCAAATTTTGTAATTTTGTCTTACAGATGACAAGTTGCTTTAACAGCACAAACATTCGTTCATATGCATACATTACTTTGCAGCAATAAAAAAAATTGAGAAATAACCAGTTACATTTTTTTTAATTACAGTCACCATTTCATGTTTTTAACTAATTAGACTGATACAGTAAATTAAAACCTGGAGTGCACTGCTCAGAGGTTTAACATTTTGCTACAAAATGAAATTTTTTGTTTATTTTCAAATATTTTCTGTGCAAAGCAGCCCCAAGGGACTAAGACTGTCTCAGTCCAAGATGAAATTTGATTTTTGAGCGTGAAATATATTTTAATATATTTTTAATTTGCTAAGTGACAGTTTTCAAGCTGTCTAGCAACAAAATATAAATCTTAGGAGTAAAGGGATTTATAAAAAACATTTAAAAAAAGAAATGTGACCCGTCTTTATTAAAACCATTTCACAACTTACATGATAATGTAGCTAAAACTACGTGCAATACCTTATTGTGACAGATGTAAAAAGGAAACGTTTGTCAAAATACCTCCAGCACCAGTTTGTTTTGAAATGGTCCGTTTACATTGGCCGGCCATAATGGTGTTAAAAACCTTTAAAGAGCAAAATCTGAGTTTGTTATGAAATTCCAATTCTAATTCAAAGCCTGCAGATTGACCTTTCCACATCTTAATTCAAGTGAGCTAATTTGTGTATTTTCTTTCCTCAGCTATTTGATGGTAAAAGCTTTATTTTTATGAGCCACATTCTTGTTTTGGCTGCTGTGACACAAATGTATATCTTTTATCAACCCATCCAACTTATTTGCAAGACTAATATTAGACATTTGCCAGTCTATAGGTATCAGCATTAATATCAAACCAATACAATTAAGAAAAAGATGGGAGAAACACCCTTCAACCTTGTAGGAGGTGGTGATGCACTGTTTGTCCACCAGAGGGCAGTATAAAACTTCCACATAAGGAAAAAAATATTGGCTGATATCTCTAATATTTTGGTCTCCTCTATCAGTCAAACTCTAAAACAAAGTAAAACTTGTCTTCAAACAGCTGACCTGATAGAAAACTTCAAAGATCCCTATACAGACACTGAGCTGAAAACAGCATTTCTGGTTTTTGAATATGAAGGTCCAAATCTGCTGGGTTTATAAGTCACACACATTAAAAAAATTGATCAAAGTCAAAACATTTCCTGAAGCAGACTTTACAAAAATCACGTCACAAGAGACATGCCCACAAGGTGGAGAGATCTTTTATTTTACATAAAAAAGGGTGCAAATTGGAGTTTTCCCTTTAGGTGTGGAGGGAATAAAAAGTGATTTTTATAAGGTTCATGTGTGACACATTGTATTATATGAATCCAAAGAGAAAAACAAAAAACAAAACACAAAATAAAATATAGGCATCTCAGATAAAAAGGACCTTTACCTTTCTGCAAATCAAAAATATGAAACCATAAAAAGAAATGTGGGTCCTTCATTCTTGAAGCCCTTGACTAACTCATTCAAATACATTTTTGAAGTGACATTCATATTTCAGCACAATAATATTTATTTACAGTTTTAAGATTCCTCTTAATCATAGGCTCTAAAAAATAAAAACAAACAATGCCGAGGGAGGAGGATAAACTCTGGAGCTGTACAATTTGATTTTCCACAGTCAGGGGAAAAAAAACACAAAAAAAAAAAAAAAAAAACCAGAAAAAGGAAAAAATGATCAGAGAATACGATTTTATATGGATTCCCAACAGAAAACGGACTACAATTGTGAACTCTGTACAATTTACAGTTCAAATAATCATCACAATATTGTAGCAAATGTCACCTCTCCCTCAAAAACAAAACAAAAAAAAATACAGTAAATCCAACACACAGTAAGTCTACAGTACAGCAACGAGGAAAAAGTGCCAGAGAACCCAAAGAGACCGAAGCCGTTCATTCACACTTCACACCGTCCTCTGCTTTGACTAAGTTCCACACATCCAAAGTCTGACTGAAGTGAACTGTGTAAGAAATAATGGCCGCTGAAAAGGAATGAAGACATGAAAATGTTTGATGTATTTTACATGAGGCCTGGAAGCCAAAACTGACTCACTGACCCAACAGTATACGAGCCCTACAGGTGAGGAAATTCGCTGGAGACAGAGAGAGAAAGATAGTCTCCAGGTAAGCCATGCAGATACAAGTCACGCAGAGCACTCCTATACCACTCTGCATGAGGCCAACAGTAAGAAAAGCGGATACATCAGAGTAACATATCGAGCATTTCAGCCGGGAGCTGAAGAGCTGGACAGCCTGCAAGCTTTAACGGAAGAAGAAAATGTCGCAAAGATGATCAGTCACAACATCCGACTCGGGAATAATAAACCTGGTGTCCGGTTTCTCTCCAGTGACATTGTGAATGAAAGAAACCAACAGGAACGACTCGTGAAACACTTTCACTGCAACGCTTTGCTGCGCTGAGCCACGTTTGCTCGAGGATTCTTCCCAAAAATGACAGCGGACCCCTTCAAGGACACATGGTGGAATGCAATCATCCAAAGACAGAAAAAGCTAAAATAATAAAACATTCAACTTCATATTTTCCTGGCACAGGTAAAAGGCATGGGCTAGTAGTAGTCTCAGGAAATGGCACTCAGGGAAATCCATGGGGGGAAAGACTGAAGGCTACAGTCTGGATATCCATATCAGAATACTTTGAGTTTTTTCCTCAGGCAGCTGGAATGAAATGGCCGAGCCGTGTTTGTCTGGGAAAAAATAAACTTTAAGAGGCATTAAGACATATCAGAGACATGAATACCTGTCATTCAGATAGCCTGGTTTTCCCACCGTTCCCCTCAAATCCTATGTGTGGAATTACTATGGTAACGCCCAAGAAAAGAAAAGGGGTAAAAAAAAGAAAAGAAGAAAAGGTCCCGTAGATTTTCAAATTCAAGTACTTTCAATAACACAATAACTTAGACCCCAGAGTAACCAACATGTCAGGGGTTAAAAAAATAATAATAAACTGGAAGCTATACAGTGTAAATACATATAACAAGCAGGTTTACATACTGATTCATTGAGAAATATCTGCAACATCTACAACATCATATTTCTAAAGATGATGGAGACAAACCTGAAACTCCACTCATCTTGGTCTTGGATGAATGAGTGTGTGTGTGGACAGAGGGAAATGGAGTGAAGGGAAGCCGTCATGGCACACACACAAACAAAAAAAGTGGGTGGGGCAAAAAAACAGAAGAGTGTGTGTGTGTGTGTGTGTGTGCGCATTCCCTGCACCCTATAGGGAAGGCCTAGCACACGAGGCAGCTACAATTAAAGTAATAAGCACATTTAAAGTACAGTATTAAGAAGGCAGGGTCTCGTCAGGGAAAGCCGGGGTCAACAAATGTAGTGCAGTCGTGGTCTCAAGCTTTTTTTTGTTTGTTTGTTTAACCTCTCTTACCCCATAAAACCATGGCTATTTGGAATGAAAAAAAAAAATTGCATTCAACAAATTCACATTAGCATAAGATGTAAAATTTAAAAGAAAAAGAACACACATATGGTAATTCATTCTGTTAGGAGGATAGGCAAGGTGACGTACTGAGGATTTTGTTTCAAGGCAGTCCTCCGTGACACTAAATAAAGAGTGAGAATGGTACAGACACGTTCACTTCTCCGCCCTCTCTTTTCTCCTCTCCCGGTGCTGACAAGGAGAAGGGGGTTCAGCAGTCGTCCAAACGTCACCACTTTGCAGCACGTGGGGTCTTCACACTGGTACGCACAAGGGTAACTGGGGGACGGGGGACATCTGGGGGACATCTGGAACACCGTTACACATCATTACACCAAAACGTTCCATTTGGCATCACTTTCTTGGGAATACATCTTCAGTGTGTCAACAAAGGGGAAGTCGTTAACTGCTCTCACACTAGCTGGGAACAGTCTGGTACTCTTTATTACACAGGATACCCAAAAGGGGAGGGGACGGGAAAAAGAAAAGGAAAAAAAAGACACTGAAATCTCACATTAACTATGCCGCCAACGTGTCATCCAAGTGGTGATGTGACTGCGGTCGGTTGGTCGGTCAGTAGGTTGGTCGGGGGGTTAAGGCATTGGACAGAAGCGTTTCAGAGGCTGTGATTCTCCAAAAGTGCCTCACATCACTTTTTCCTCATGTTATTCCAAAGCATCCCCCAATGTCTACAAGATCAACAACATTTAAGACCCTCCCACCTAGTTTTGGTCACCCTTTTTTTTCTTCTTCTTTTTTTTTTTTTTTTAAAACATTGGTCTCAGCTCCCCAACTGCAATTTCATTCCCGTGCACGTGACAGATTATATAAATGCTTTAAAGTCATTTATTTTACTGTCCATACATTCAGTGCGTATGTTTAAGAATTAGTAGGAAAAACTGGTGGAAACCGAGAGATAAATAGCATAAATAGCATTTGTTTTCCCACCCCCCTGCATCTACAAGTGTCATGTTGCTGCTCAGCGAAGGGTAGGAGCAAAAACTGCAGGAGAGTCCAAAGAGACTGTAGTGTGTTTTGACAGCAGCGAGGTTAAGGGAGCGCTTTAACCAAGCAGCATGAGCAGAGAACACTGTACATGAGGCGTCTCTGTTTTCTGATGTCTCAGGCCCCGGTCCCAGTGCCAGAGTTGACCTCTTTGGAGGACGGGGGGAAAAGAAAACAACAACAACAAAAAATATAACGTGCAGAGGCCAAATGGCAGACTGATGCTCTTTGTGCCTGTATGTGACGATAGGCGGTTACACTCTTGGCTCTTCTTGTGTTACATTCAGTTCCTACATCAGGAATCATCATAAAGGGCTTTGTGTCATAATGAGTTTGCAAACTGAGGGCAGGATGCATTTAGGAGATTAGAAAGGAACTGAAGATGATGATTTTATGAGTCAAGCAGGAATCGTAGTGAAGCAAGTTTCCACAGGAGGTGCCATCTCTTCCTCTTCAGGAGAAAAAAAAAAATACTGATGTTGGGAGTCTTGGGGGAGGAAGGAAAAAAGATTATCCTCTGCAAAATTCCATCAGAAAGGTGTTTTCCCCATTTGGCTGACTGACCTGCAACACAACCCGGCACAGCTTGACAGAGGGGTGGAGGGCGAAGAAGAAGAAAAAAGACAACAACAAAAAAAAAATCCCACAAGAAGACACAAGCATCTTGTACATCTCAGCAAACCGTTTTTAAACTTGTCCAAAAAACGGAGAACAATTCAATCAAGATCTCTCAGATGACTCCCTCTTCTATTCTGAACGGGACCTTACTGATTTCGAATAAAATCCCAATCGACTGAGCCAAACAGCTGGAACGTTTCAGGCTGGTGCTGCGTGATCATTTTTGCCGTGGCGTGTTCTTCTTCCGTTTCCGCTTGAAGAAACAGCAACACCTGCAGAAAGACGTGGACGTTAAATGAGCGCGTGGATGAGAGAAGCACGAGAAAGAACAAACACGGCAGTGTGTTAAATATCACAGGAGCCTCATCTGAGTCTTATTTCTTTGTCTTTTAAACCAGAACAGTAAGAACTCAGTAACACCTTAACATGGACACGATGGATGTGTTCCCATCCACCAAGCGTTTGCGTACTCACCTCCCACCATTTTAACAGACAAATGGCAGAGGAACAAAAACTACAAACTGACTCTGAAGGCAATACTTGTAGGTAAAATCTTTAAAATTAAAAAGGAAGCAGTGAACACAAAAGTCACAGGACACGGTGAGCCTGAACGGTTAATAAGAACATACAAAGACAAGAAAAAAGCAGATTAGGACATAGGACAGTGACTGGGTACCCTCAGATTCATTTAATATTTAACAAATAGTGGTGTTCCATGCAAAAAGGCTGTAACCTAAAGTCAAATGTTTAGTTATAAAGGAGCCATAATTAAAAAGACAGTTTTTCTTTCTGGCCTGATATTATTTATTAATGTTTGTCAGGCAGCAAGGTTTACTAAATGCAGAAAACGGGCAGAAACTTGGCAGTAAACACAGCTGACAATGTTTGTGGGCACTATATAATATGCACCAGTGAGAGTCTGGTTACATTTTGTAAATAACTCCACTGGGCCCAGCCTAGGCTGGTCCACTCCCTGTCCCATGAGTCTGATGTGGACGAGCAGAGAGGGACTCACCACAGGTTGAGCATTTTCACGCAGCTACAGAAGGAGGAGAAGGAGGAGGAGCAGGAGGAGAGTAAAGAGAAAAGAAAGATAGATTAATACAGCGAGACCGAGATGATGGGGCTGGGAACATGCCACACAAACATGCACACACACGCACCAACAGGACACAGGTGGACACAGAGACAGAAAGTTAAGAGAGGTTAAAAGAGAGAAGGTCACAGAGAAGGTCACAGAACATCCCTGCAGCTTATTATGTCTCCTAGAATTCCCGGGAACGGGAGTGATACGGCATCACGTTTTGAGCATGTTTCTAAAATGTTAAATCCTTTAATAAAAGCTGCTTGGTGTGTAGATCATTGTGTCCTTATACTTACTTCATTTTCTATGTTAAACACAATGAACCACAAGAGTTGACATTTACGTGCTCACTTAAACTGGGCAAATGTGCACTGTGGGTGGCTAGACTTTTTAATGCTACAACAAGTACTAACATAACGTAGTGCAACTATTTTTGTTTAGTAAAACAATTAACTAGATTTGTTCTATCCCATAAATAGGTGAAAATATTAATGCAAAAAACCAAAAAAAAAACCCCGAACATGTGGGTATTCAGTCACATGACCACTAATCATGTGACTTTAACTTGTCTCCTATTTTGGACACAGGATGCTGTAGAGTCTAATGGACCAGTTTCTAGGCCCACAGGCCTAGTTCCACTACAGCTCAATGTTTGCAGACAAGTTAGTTTCATGCAAACTACAAACGACCGTATCAGTATCATTAGCGCCCAAACCGAGGTTTTCACTGCGACGCACTCTTTGTGACTACTTTCACATGGAAAAAGCCGGCAACAGCCAGCAACTACTTGCCAATAAAGTTGGGGAGAATAGACATTTTTCCCTAGCAACCTGTGTTTGCCAGATGATCACCAACCAGTCTCTAGGGCTGTGCAACTGAGGCTTAACATTTTAAACTGGTCCTATGAAGACAGCCTTTTGTCTTTTTTAGATTGAGTCCATGATTGTGAATAAAAATGTCATATTATTTCAGCTTAACTACACCAAATATTTCCTATAAGGCCAATTTTAAATCAATTTGCCATCATTATGTCATTAAAAAAATAAAAATAATTTTTTTGTTTGATGGGGCATCAAAGAGGAGATGGGCACAAAACACACCAATCATAATATCACGCAATCGTGTGAAAGGAGACAACAGCAGCAAGGCCGGCCATCTGGGCAGAGACAGAAATGAATGCACATTAAAAACAGAACACGCAGCTCGGAGATTCAGGAGGCGACACTTTATAAACACTGTTGTTAAAGCTGGTTCATGGTTAATCGCTTCAGCATTAAACTTTCCCAGACAGCTGAACTGAACTTATCTAAAACATGTTCATAGGTAATTATATGTAAAGCATATTAAAACGCAGTACACAATGAGTGATTTTTTTCCTGGGGTGTTAAGGGGTTCAATAGTGTGCTCGCTCTCATTTTGATGTGTTACTAGAACACCAGTGTATACATAAACTACATGAAGTAAGAGCATAAAATGGACCAGCAATTCAGCAAGGTGTTCTGTTAAACACTTACTATTTATTTATATATATACACACTGTTACAGTTTGTCAGGGACGTGCTATGAAGTTCAGTCCTCACGACGTTTTAGCGGTCGAGCAGCTGCCCGAAGGCTGCGGCCAGAAATGTCTTAAAATCATCAAAACAATTTTGTTTTTGGGTTAACTACTTCATTTTTTTTTTTTTTAAGGCTCAGTTGGGCTGTTGCTGATTCTGAGGTTACTTACTCAGTGGGCCGGTTATTAAAAATTGATTTTAATTGAAGAAATTTGTGAATAATTGAAATTAAAAAAGTAAAAAGTAAATATCCTCTGCTCAAATTTTGTTTATTTGCATGTAAAATTAAAAGTTACGCACAATCTAATTTGTTTACTTATATTTCTTTTCTTTTTTTAAACTCCTCTATTTTTATTGGTCTTATTTGACTTTGTTTGATGTCTGGACTTTAATGTAAAGCACTTGGAGCTGAAAGCGCTGTATGAAATAGGCCCAGCATCATAAATCTTTCCACCGCAGACTTGAATCTAGACCAGTCAAGTGGTCCAGTGCTGAAGTTAAATTGGAATGGCTGCCTCCCTCAATCAATATCATAAAGCATGGTGGAGAAAGAAAATGTGTTTAAAGTTGATTCCTACATTTCTGTTATTACTTCCGTTTCAAACTATGCATCTCCTCATTATTATATACTGTTTAGTCTGAGAGCTGTGTGAATCCTAAGAGCTGCCCTCACTTCTTGTCAGTCAGACGAACCGTGTGATGCACAGCAGTTTTTTCAGTGACTGGCCAGCCATGCAGCGTGGCACCATTCCAGCTGCTGATGCTTAAGACTGGCACCATTTACCGGTTAGTTCCTGCTACCAGCTCAAACCAGTGCCAACACTAATTTCAATGATTTTTACACTACAGTGGGGCAAAAAAGTATTTAGTCAGCGACCGATTGTGCAAGTTCCCCCACCTAAAATGATGACAGAGGTCAGTAATTTGCACCAGAGGTACACTTCAACTGTGAGAGACAGAATGTGAAAAAAAAAAATCCATGAATCCACATGGTAGGATTTGTAAAGAATTTATTCGTAAATCAGGGTGGAAAATAAGTATTTGGTCAATAACAAAAATACAACTCAATACTTTGTAACATAACCTTTGTTGGCAATAACAGAGGTCAAACGTTTACTATAGGTCTTTACCAGGTTTGCACACACAGTAGCTGGTATTTTGGCCCATTCCTCCATGCAGATCTTCTCGAGAGCAGTGATGTTTTGGGGCTGTCGCCGAGCAACACGGACTTTCAACTCCCGCCACAGATTTTCTATGGGGTTGAGGTCTGGAGACTGGCTAGGCCACTCCAGGACTTTCAAATGCTTCTTACGGAGCCACTCCTTTGTTGCCCGGGCGGTGTGTTTTGGATCATTGTCATGTTGGAAGACCCAGCCTCGTTTCATCTTCAAAGTTCTCACTGATGGAAGGAGGTTTTGGCTCAAAATCTCACGATACATGGCCCCATTCATTCTGTCCTTAACACGGATCAGTCGTCCTGTCCCCTTGGCAGAAAAACAGCCCCATAGCATGATGTTTCCACCCCCATGCTTCACAGTAGGTATGGTGTTCTTGGGATGCAACTCAGTATTCTTCTTCCTCCAAACACGACGAGTTGAGTTTATACCAAAAAGTTCTACTTTGGTTTCATCTGACCACATGACATTCTCCCAATCCTCTGCTGTATCATCCATGTGCTCTCTGGCAAACTTCAGACGGGCCTGGACATGCACTGGCTTCAGCAGCGGAACACGTCTGGCACTGCGGGATTTGATTCCCTGCCGTTGTAGTGTGTTACTGATGGTGACCTTTGTTACTTTGGTCCCAGCTCTCTGCAGGTCATTCACCAGGTCCCCCCGTGTGGTTCTGGGATCTTTGCTCACCGTTCTCATGATCATTTTGACCCCACGGGATGAGATCTTGCGTGGAGCCCCAGATCGAGGGAGATTATCAGTGGTCTTGTATGTCTTCCATTTTCTGATGATTGCTCCCACAGTTGATTTTTTCACACCAAGCTGCTTGCCTATTGTAGATTCACTCTTCCCAGTCTGGTGCAGGTCTACAATACTTTTCCTGGTGTCCTTCGAAAGCTCTTTGGTCTTGGCCATGGCGGAGTTTGGAGTCTGACTGTTTGAGGCTGTGGACAGGTGTCTTTTATACAGATGATGAGTTCAAACAGGTGCCATTCATACAGGTAACGAGTGGGGGACAGAAAAGCTTCTTACAGAAGACGTTACAGGTCTGTGAGAGCCAGAGATTTTCCTTGTTTGAGGTGACCAAATACTTATTTTCCACCCTAATTTCCGAATAAATTCTTTACAAATCCTACCATGTGAATTCATGGATTTTTTTTTTTTTCACATTCTGTCTCTCACAGTTGAAGTGTACCTCTGGTGCAAATTACTGACCTCTGTCATCATTTTAGGTGGGGAACTTGCAGAATCGGTGGCTGACTAAATACTTTTTTGCCCCACTGTACTTGTGTGCTGTAGAGATTGTCGTCTATGTTAATGGTTGATTGGCTGGGCACAGGCATGAGGGGGTGCATTAGTTAATCTACAGTACTGTGCAGAAGTCTTGAGGCAACCCTTCATTTCTTTATTTTTTGCTGCCATGGAGCCAGGCTTTCCTGTAATTTTTTAAGAGCTCTTGAGCAATAGTTCTCCAGGCATTCTGTCGGCCAGTGGCTGCTTTTTTTCTTCAGTATGTTAAACCACTTAACACTGACCTATGAATCACTCAAGGATAAAATGGCACCTAACTCAAAGGATGAACTAGTGTTGTGTCTACACATAAACAACTTTGCAAAGAACTTTAGGCATATTGTTACTAGCAGCCCATCGTAAAAACAAAACTTGTTTCCATTTTAAGTTGAATCTAGGAAAAATCTTAAAGATAACATAGTTTGATAGATATAAAATAGTTTTGTATTTTTTCCTCCACCAGGGTGATTTCCAAAGAGCTATTAAAGAAATGAGGGCTGGCTTTTACTTTTGCACAGTACTGTACAATGGCTTTTTTTATTTTTACAGAAAAGGAAAATTCACTGAGGGATATAGAGACTGGTTGCAGATCGTAAACCCACACACCCAGACAGATAAGAGGGGCAGGTGGAAGATGACAGCTGGTGGCTGGAGCTGTCACAATTCCAGACAATAGCAAAAGGAGACAGAGGGAGGTAAAGAGGGAAAGAGAGGAAGCGACAGATGGACATGGAAGAGAGTCGTGGTGGCTATATGACACATACTTGGCCTCGTCGGGCGGATGCTCCTCTGGCGGAGCTGTAATTGGGGCGTTGGAATGAACAGCCAGCGGATCGTCTGCATTCAGCTCCCCGTTGGTTGAACTGACCACCTGTGACACAGACTGGTGTTAAGTTCAGTTAAACCACTTATGTTTGTCCACACAACAGATACGTATGGAAAAACCAGATACTGCTGTGACAGAAAGTTTACCTGGTTAACAAAGAACAAGTTAACACAAATACTCTAGTTCATTTAGTTTTGCTTGTATTGGGAGAAACTGGTTTCGTGGCAGCAAAAAAACAAAACAAAAAAACACCACAACATGAAGAAAAACCTGGCTTGCAGTCTGTGAATGGTTCTGCTATTTTATTTTTTTTTTACTATTTTGTAGCTTCAAGTCATACAAACATAGTCTTGTTTGTTATCAGTGTGTATCGATATTTGCCCCAAAACAGCAACGAGTCACCAAAGTTAGAATGTTGAAATGCTCCAGAGAGAAAAAATAAAAGACTTTCAAGAGTCAAAACTTAATCCCAAAAGACAGCACAGGTTGGGAGGGAGGCAAGCAAATTTCAGATTGCAGTAATTACAATATCACGTAAATACAGGGCTGTAGCTTTCCATCAACAAACAAGCTGTGTCCCTACAGTATACAAGGGCAAGGTCTCACCAGTGACCACACCTGAAACTAAAGTAAAGACTTCACCAAACATGGGCAATTACAACTACATGTAGAAAACTCATTTTAATAGATTTGTATAGAACAGGGGAGGGCAACTGATTTTCCCCAAAGGGCCCATGAGAAACTGGGACTACTGAGAAGGGCTGCACTGGTAAGCTAACAAAGAAATAGTTAATATTGAGCAGAACTGAGTTCAGCTTATTGGTGCAGTCCTCAACAGTCTTTGTTTATCATGTGACCCCTTGGGAAAATCAATTGCCCACCCCTGGTATAAAGCGAAACTGCACCAACATCTTTCTGTTGCTTGTGGAATCCATTCAGCAAACCTATAGACTCATTACTTAAAAATAAAACTAAATGAGTAAAATGACTTCTTAAACATACATAAGAGGATTGGGGCCACTGAAGAAAAAAAAAACATTATTATTTTTATTATAAGTATTCGTGGGTGATGACTCTTCCACCCTTTTCGGAATTCTAAAAAGAATCAGAATTTTTACTTTTCAGCCTCAGAACTCTGGCGTTTTCTTTAGTTCTGTGAAGAACTAATCAGGATTCTGAGATGAAAGTCAAAATTCTTAGTTAATAAAAATAAAGCAGGAATTCTGGGGAAAAAGTCACACCCCTTGTGACTGTAATCCTGCTCTGTAAAAAACCATGTTTAGATGAAGGACAAATCATAAAATCAAGATGCCAGTAGCAGCCATTTATTCTTGAACTTATGAGCCTGTAAAAAGAAGCAATGCTTTTATTTGTCACAAAAATGGGTTTGTGTGCGCCCACATGCACTCATGAGTACATATAGATCGTGAAAAGTGGAGTGAAGTGGATTTGTTGGCTTTTTGGACATATTTAGGAAAGCAAACATATCTTCTTTGATCTACCACAATGAAAATTCTCAATATTCCTGTCGAGGAGAAGTAAACACTTGGTTTCAAGCTAGTATTGCGATGTTAAGCATAAATAATAATTTCTTGTATGCATTCTTGAATGCAACTGTCCAGACATATTTCATATATGAAATGTGACTATTGTAGCCAATCTCATAACCCTCCATGTGTTCTTGCTCGGCCTTGGTGGATTTGCTGTGTGCTTACAATCATTACACTGTTAAAAGGTGACCTCCAGGATTAATAGTTCAATCGATTAGCTTTCTAGTCCCTGGGGAAGAAACCCCAAACCATATCTACCGACATGCTTCACACTGTGTGTGTGGGTCTTCTCCTGAAAAGCTCTTTGGTCTGTGCCAAACACATCTACTCCTACTGTCTTTGATTGGCCCAGGGCCTAGTAGGCACAAAAAGACACCTCATTCAGGCATCCTTTTTTCCCCAAATGTTTGAATTTATAAGAATCCTGACAGGAGAATATGCAAAGGATAGGACAGGACAGATAGGATAAGACAAACTAGCAGTGCAGATGGTGGGGTAGTAAAGTGTAGCCAGACTGTAAAAAATTAAATGTGACTGTACGTCTACTCACACATTTAATTTCATTTCACATCACGCACTTGTTGTGGACTCACTTTATCATACGCAATCAGTCAGCAGTATTGCTCACACATGTGAGCCAAGGCACCATAGAGACGAGTAAAATCAAATCTCAACTTGAATTCCACTCAGTGTGTCTCTGTTTCCCAGAAAGGCACATCCCAGATGCCTGAACGAGTGTCTAATTACGAGCACACCTATTCAGTCTTTTTTTTTTTTTTTACCTTCACTGAACTGAGAGAGAATTCCTGAGCTGTATAATGACTTTTAAGGAAACATTTTGTGCTAAAAAAGATATTAACTTGGCTTCCTTTTGTTTTTTCATGATACAGGAAGAAAGAAAAAAAAAAAGAAAAAAAACACAACAGAAAGTCCCTGCCTGCCTCTTTAAAAGCCAAGCCTGTCTTGCTGATATGCTGACTTTTTTCCCCCCAACACAAAAAAAGAAAAGAATTGTGTTTATCTGTAAACTTCCAGGTTTACTTGCCCAAATATATGAAAAAAAGCCAACAACTTCCCCTTACACTTTCACCTGATTGAATATGTACGCATCAGTAGATCAGGATAATATACCTGATTGTGTACGGAATGTTGGAAAAAAGAACATTTAAAAAAATAAATAAATAAAAAATCTTTCTGTAACAGTGTAGCAGTTATCTTAAAGGAAATAAGTTGCGTTTGCATTAAAGGACAAGAGAGATTTCAGTCTTTAATGATCTATACTTAAACGAGTTAAATAACTGATTCTGATGTGTAATATAATAAAGCCTGAAAAAGCCAAGTCTGATGACCACTGCGTTGGTCACAGCACCCTTTTCTCCACACTGTGTTCACAGAGTGCCATGCTTCTACCAATGGCACTCCAGGGAATGATCTAGTTTCACAATATATGTATAAAAATGTTTACATTTCCAAACTATTTTTAAGTGAATGCCATTTAGTAAAAGGAATCCCCAGAAGCAAAACAAACCCTGTTGAAGACCGAGACAGTCTTTGGAATGGGCTAGGAGACAAAATTACTAAAATATGTTCCTTTAAGCATAAAGGCCTATAATGGTTTAGAAGCATGCAATTAGCTAGCTATGCCAGGTCGTTCTGCCATGCAGAAGGCTTCTTGATCTTGCAAAGAATGTCCAAGCATCATGAAGAGTTGTAGGACCGGAGATCAAAATGCCCCAAGAAGGGCTGCTGTTTATAAAGCTAAATCACACTTTCACCATCTGGGGTGGGTAGCACCAGATGACATGCATATGGTGGAGCAGAAAATTAACATTTCCCAGCCAGGGGCAAAAGGGTTGGGGGGGGGGGGGGGGGGGGGGTATATGGTTGTAGATCTGTCTCACACATGAAGCTAAAACACTTAATAAATGCAATTCATGTCTGGCATAAAGCATTAGTAACTATATCAGTGTTTTGTGATTATAATGAGCTTTTAGATAATGAAGATGAATAAAAATGCCAGTTCAGTAGCAAAATTATTTGCAAAATAATATGAATTAAATGCTTGAGTACTTTGCTAAACACGAGTTTCCTAAGTATTCATAGTTGTTTAACTCGCAAATAAAATATTTGTCTCAAAATAAGACTAATCCCTTGAAAATATATCGTTTCCCCAAGCGGGGGGGGGAAAACAAATTGTGTCACAAAAATGCCTTTGCGTCTTTCCCTTCCATTTACAAGCCATATTATGAGTGTATTTATCTTTGTTTGGATTATTTGAGACAGATCTGACTCCATGGAGATTGGGTGGGGGCTGCCGGTTGATCAGGTGAGGGGTGTATACCTGCACTGAGCCCCCGTGCCTGTCCGCTGTCAGGTGGGAGGTCAGATAGGAGGAGTTTGCTTGGCGTGCGGGCTGCACCTCCCATGCTCCTCGTCGATCTGAGGCTGCTGTCTGCTTAGGAATCGGGGGTGGCGTCGGTGATGTGAAGGGAAGTGGGTTTGAAAGTGCAATGGGAAGGGGAGGGGGGTGAAGGAAAGATGGATATTTGGGTGTGCGAGGCAAGGTAACCATGCAAAGCAGCATGAGATATGGAGAAGAAAAAATAAATAAATGAACAAAATTGAAAAAAAAAAAAAAGTAAATCAAAATCATAGCAAGGCTTCAGCCATAAAACTGAATCAGAAACTAATGAGCCTGAAGCCTAATGGAGTTAAGCTCACAGGTCTCAAACTTTGGCCTCAATCTCATTACACCTGAATAACAAAAAAATAAGCATGAACCACTAACAAGTAACCTATTTAAATGCTCAGAGCTTTATAAAGCCAGCAATTTATTTTCCAGCTCATCTTCATACCAGCAATGAATTAAATTGGATTCAAAGCAAATGTGTTTACACACGCAAAACTGTAGATCAAATTCAACCAGACTAACTAACAGCTATTCAAGTCCTTCATTTGTAGCATAGACTGCGACAATTCAACCCTGGCTCTGAAATTTGCATTTAAAGCACCCAAATAGCATCGAAAAGCAGGTGCACTGACAACATGGGCACAAAACCCATATATACCCAAAAAAGTTCTCCCTAAGTGCCTCTATTCTACACTGTAGAATATGTGAATGATTACAAAGCTTTATTTCAGTCAGCCTTCATCTTTGTGGGCTGCTTTTAATTACCAGAATTTAGTTTCATTTAATTTATGGTCTTAAACACTTGCCAAAAGTTTATCTACAATATCTAAAGCGCACAGTAAATCCAAAAACACGAAGGCAAAGATGACTGGGATAAATTTGCCCTGATGCCTTAAAACTAATTTTCCAGCATTTAAATATACAGAGATGTTCAAAAGAATACTTGCATAGCACATCCTATTGTCACTGCATGCACATAAGCTTTGCTTGGCAAAGAGATCATCATACAGAGAGTAAAGGGAGTTTCAGGCTGTAATGCACCATGGGTCCATCCACTGGACCACAGCATGGCAAGAAGCAGTCTGGTCCCCATTGCTCAACCGGACGTACCTGGTTTCTGATTGGTGGGTGCTGTGAGGGTCTGTCTCTATGAGGATGGCTCTCTCTCGTGACTGCAGATGCTCCAGAGTCTATATGGACAGACCCCACCGGTGTGGGCTGAGGGGAATAACAATGAATTCAGCTCTGCAGTCAAACAGGTGAAATTACTGACATGTAAAATGTGATCCATTACTCACAATCTGCCTGCCAACCCAGTCGTAGGTGTAGTCAAAGGTGTATCCTTTTCTCTCAAACAGTTCCGTGAACAAAGTCCTCAAATATTCATAGTCTGGCTTTTCAAAGAAGTCCAACCGCCTCACATATCGCAAGTAGGTGGCCATCTCCTCTGTATTACACAGAACCAACAAGAATGTTCTCACCTTTCATGAGGATAAATCCGTACAAATTGTGTAGTGGGACGACATTTAGATCATTTTATCTGAAAAATCACGTTACATCACAGCCAGTATTCACACTATCAAGGCTCACAAGCTGATCCAAAAGTGAGATTACAGCCATCAATAGCATACCTGGAAAGTTCTCACAGAGGACCTCGATGGGAGTGTTTCGTTTTGTGTCTCCAATCTTCTGGTATCGTTCTTTCAGTGTGTCAGCCTGAAAAAGATTCAAAGCAAAGTGTTTTTTCTTGTTTAATGTGTCTGAAGTAAACGCTCTCTCTGAAAAATCAACTGAGCTTCCATGACTGGAGACACAGCATGATACTACTGATCACTTTATTGCCATCAAGACCATTTAAGGCAGACCTTCCCAAAGTGTGGGGCCCGCCCCCTGAGGGGGGGCGCAGAGCCATTGCAGGGGGGGCACGGTATGAAAAGCAGGGGGGAAAATGCTTGGACACTGCTAGCACGGGGCGCCCACACAAACGCAAAGCAGGAGATGAAGCAGGAGATGAAGCATCGCTGAACATGTTTCCAAACCAACTTCATTCTGAGCCAAAGACTAGAAAATATGGTGAAGCATATCTTCCCTTTGGCTTCACCTGCACAAGTGCCAAGGTAGGTCCCCTGCAGAATTGCTTTTCCCTTCGTCGGGAGCACGCGCTGGGCTCTTCAAATCACGGACAAACAGTATCCCACATTCTTGATTTTTAGGTCACACACACACACTTGTTGTAATGACTAACTACTCCTGACATTTTGGAGATGTTAGATTTTTATACAGTAAAGTTACAGCGGGATACAAATAACATCAGACTGATCCTGCCACGATTTGTTCCCTCGGTTCAAATCACGGACTAACAGTATCCCACAGTTGTTTATGTTTTTAAACCCATTTTGCACAGAGAGGCATTTTTTGAAAAATTGATTGACAGCAATGTTGAATATTATTACACAGGGAAAAAAACAACTACACGTAAAATAATCACACCGTTATGCCTTTGCCTTTGTAAATGGAGGGACAGTAACTGCGTGTGTATATGTAAGCGTGTAAAACCTGCAGATAGAGACAAAATACTGTTAATCTGACTATCTGCCATTCTGCAATTCTGCAATTCATCTCATTTAAACAATAACGTGGCGCACAGCGTGATGTGAAAAAAGGCACAGACCTTTGACGTTGCGTGACCCACTCTGAGATTTTTAAAACTCCTTTTTTGTGTTTACGTGTGGACGAGGAATACAGTTTTCGTGATTTGAAACGCCGTTTACATGTGGACGAAACAGCTGCGTTTTCAAAAATACCCGTGTAGGTGTGGACGCAGCGTAAAAGAGTTAGTAGTTTATTTTATTACTACCTGTAATTTTTAATTGTTTACTTAATGTTTGAGGTGTGAAATAAACCGCAATGGAGCAAAATAAGGGTGTGTGTGGTTGGAGGATGTGTTTGTGCGTGTGCGTGCATGCTTGCGGGGGGGCGGGGCATTTTTCTTGTAAAACAAAGGGGGGCCTAGCAAAAAAAGTTTGGGAACCACTGATTTGAGGTTTCTTGTTGCATGTTCAATCAAAGTAAGGAAATCTCAGAAAGCTGATTCTGTTCATCTGGACGTAGCGTTTTCAGTGGGAGAAACGTTTTGTCAAGTGATGAACAGAATCAACTTTCTGGGAGATTTTCAGGTGGTTAAGCAGAAAGGATTCAGAGTAGTAAGCAAAGAGGAATAGGAAGCTTACTGCTTCAATTAACAACCAACTGTACCACTCTGTACACATTAGCCTGAAGAAAAGCTTCTAAAGATTATGAATTTTGAACTGTGAGCACAAAATAACAGCTGGTTCATTTTCAACTGTAACCTTTGTTTAGTCTTTTTTTTTTTTTTAATATTCATTAAGAAAGACTTAAATGTGCCAATGGAGAGATAAACACAATGAAAGCTGAAGTCTTCGGAAGTACATTTTCTCAGTCATATTGAACAGACTTTCAGCACATGCCGCAGCTACTGATGGGTAAATAATATAAATTACACAGCAACTCAGAGTGTGTTAGAATTTAAGGTTATACAATGACTAGAGTCCTGATGAAAGAATCTCGGAAACTGTCAATATACTTTACATACCTTTAGCCCTTGCCAAGGTAGACTCCCACGAAGAAAATACATGAACATGTGGCCCAGAGCCTCCAGGTCATCTCGCCGACTTTGCTCTGTATCAATAGATATAACATCTCACTGACACAATTCAACAACTATGTCCCAAAGCATCCGTTTTACAAACAGACGTCCCAGAACAACAACAATAAAATCATTCTTACCTTTGCCTAAGTGTGTATTGATGGACATATATCGCGCAGTACCAGTTAAGCTCTTGTGCTCCCGGTAGGGAATGTGTTTTTTGGTCTCGGGGTCGATGTACTCTTTGGCCAGGCCAAAGTCAATGATGTGAATGATGTGTTCCTTTTTATTTCCTTGCCGTCCAATGAGAAAGTTTTCGGGCTTTACATCTCTATAGATGAGATTTTTAGAGTGCACATACTCCATTCGTGAAATCTGGTGATGAAGAACACATCAGTCATGGTAAATGATTGGCCACTAAATCAGTCACAGTTATTGAAAATGGGTTTTTCTGCTGAACCAAGTTGACATTATTTTCTCAGTTATAATGAATTTCAGCATTATGGTTTATTTAAAAAAAAAAAAAAAAAAGCACGACAACTTTTTAACACTTAAGGTTAACTTGTTGCACTTACAGTGGAATCACTGTCTTTTTTTAGGAAAAAAATTAAAGGTGAGCAACATAATAAATTCATAATGTGAGGTGGCTGCGATGCAGTCTTTAGGAAACCTCTGTGCTGAGCTTCTATGGAGGTCTTTACATTTTTTTCAGAGGATATCTATATTACAAGAGCACTGCAGTTTTTGTGCTGACAAAATGAAACGTCAGAAATTTTGATGTGCATGACTTTGCGCTTCACGACAGCTTCCAGTCTACCCAAATCTGCCCAGAAGAATGCATATACTAACAGATTGCTAATTTGCATACTCGGTAATAGGAGAGTCACTCTCCACAAGCTCCAAGAACCTCAGGTATTCAGGCAAGACTTGTAAAATCAGCTATATGGACAGTTTACTCAATAAGAATCATTTTGTACTGGGAATTCTGGAGCATACTATAAAATGTAAAGGCTTGGTGGATTAAGCCTCTGAAATATCCAGCCAGGATAGTTTTTGAAACAAGGGTTCATTCCTATAGTATGAAAATGGATTTTACTGAAAATATGTCATTAACTGGAAATGTAAATTGTGCTGAACTTGCCATGCAAATTGTTAAACTACAGTAAACATTTTATTTTTTGATTATGAACTTGTTAGTCTAACTCCAGCTACTATATTAAGTAGCAAATAGTTTTGTGCCATTTCTGCATATAGGCTGATGGTGATTTGAACCATTTCATAGAAATTTCACAGAGTTTTTATGTTCAATGTATTTGATTTCATCAGTCATAGTAAGTGAGTAGAAGTTTTTGTGATGGTGTCATACAAAGCTCCAAACCCACCAGCTGAATTGCTATCATTAACACGGTCTTCAGTGAAAAGGTCCGGTCGCACAGGTCAAAGAGGTCTTCTAGACTTGGGCCAAGCAGCTCCAGTACCATGGCATTGTACTTCCCACAGGGCCCAAAGTAAAACACCTGAGGCACACCTTCTGCTAAAATACGAGGAGGAAAGAAATAAAAATTACAAGGAGACACAAACCCAGTAGTTGCCTTTATATATGTTATTTATTTTAAAGTATCTAAAAGTAATCCAAGACAACTCTCAAAAGCTGGGGTACTAAACACGACATACAGAAAAAGCTCAGTGTTTTTCATTTGTATACAGTATTTAAAATCTGTTTATTATTCCCGTCTCCCTTGACTAATGACGTTTCCAACTTGGGTCCAAGGTCAACCATAAGAGGCCCTCAAATGGACCGATAGGAGGAGGAGCACTACGAGGTCGTTGAGGACAGAGCGCTGCTAGGTAAACATTAACCCTGAGGTGAAATACTGTGTCATTCTGCCTCTGCAAGCTGAAAACTAATCTTTTCTCTGGCTCATATCACAACCTCCCAACTGAATTATGATCTGTCTGCTCTACTCACTCTCACTGCTCAAAAATCCTGTCCATCTGTCAACCCGGCTCTTATTTTACCTCTTGCCACAGTGTAATTTAGTCTTGGGTGATCAGTCCGATGCCACTGGAACTTGCATAAAGGCTAGTGCTCTTTTAATTCTTTGTATGTGTAATCTGGGAATGAAAGCTCCTTCTAACAGTTAAACTTGGGAGGGGGGGGGGGGGGGGGAGCGCAACATGTGCACTGATTTCCTCCTGCAGTTTTAATTTCAATTATAGGCACGTCACAGAATCTAAATATATAGTCCATCTGCAGGATTTACAGTTATATGCACATGCAATCGTAATTGGTGGTAACATTTGTATTCTTTGTTGTTATCCTGACCACCGCCTGAACTTTAGTTTCAAAGAACAGGAAATCAGGTCAAACTGTTAACTGCCTTCAGGGAAGCATGACTCAAAGTTTGGCTGTGCTTACTTCTAGTCAGACTCCTATTAAAAAGGTCCTCTCAAGAAACTTCAAAGGGAGATCCAATCATAAGGACCTTGCTATAACAGAATAATAAAGTTATACTCAGTCCTTGGACATACAGTATAATTGCAAAGTTAAAAAAAAAAAAAAGATCCTAAAGTCAGTCTTTCAATCATCAATCATCTTTTGCATCAGACTTTGAAAGTAACCGTCTTCTTTCTTGTGTGTGTGTGTGTGTGTGTGTGTGTGTGTGTTGCGATGCAAGTATACATGTAGATTAGATACTAGAGCTGGGCGATATATCGAGTTTTTAAAAAATATCGATATATTTTTATACGAGATATAAGATGTGACAATATCCTTTATATCGATATAGTCTATGTTACGTTATAATTATACTTGCGGAGCCGCAAGTTTGCCTCTCTTTCGTCCACTTTCGTCTTTACGCAACGTTACTCGGCCTCGCCTCTCCTTCACTGAACACAACTCCCCCTCCTCCCCCATCGCTTCACCTGCAGGAAGCGACAAGATGGACACGGCAAATCCGTTAACGAGTTACTGCGCATCGCCCCGTGCGTGGGGCTGGACGGCGTCAACGTGTTAGCTAGCTAACCACGCTAACGAGCTAACCACGCTAACGCCATGCAGCCCAGAGGTGCTGCACGGACTAAAATCCTTTCATTTTCTCAAAAGTTGACAGCGCGCCTTATGTATGAATTCTGGTTGTGCTTGATGGCCGCGCACCGATTTTATGTGGAACACGGCGCTCAGCAATCTGTCAAAAAATGTTTTAGTACGACTTTGGTAAGCTACGGAGCTGCAGCGCTTGATGGATTGTCGGAGCATTACGGCTGAGCCTCGCGGAGTGATACGTACTGTGCTTCAACGTAATATTACCTTACTGTGTATAAGGACCATAAATGGCACCTGTTAAGAGACGTGGTTGCGAAGCGGATTTCAAACTCCAGGTTGTCAGTCACGCAGTACAAGTTGGGAACAGAGCAGCTGTGAAATCTGTCCTTGTTATAGTGCTCGTCTTTTAGTTTACATTTTGACTGCACATTTGTGAGCTTTTTGTTATGCACAAAAACAACATTGTTTTCTTTTATTTATGGAGCATTATTATTTAATAAATGCTCATAATTTATTTTTGAGTAAATTTTATGTACATCTGCTCTATGTTAATAAAAGTGCCTGTGTGACATCTGGGACACAGCTTTGACTAAGAACTCTCTTTTTGTTCTTACTTTATGGCTTTAAAAAAAATATATCGAGATATATATCTTATATCGCCATCCAGCTAAAAAATATCGAGATATGAATTTTGGGTCATATCACCCAGCCCTATTAGATACATATGTAGATTTAAAATGCATCCATCATTAAAACTCCTCTCATCCAAACAACCCCTAAGCAAATAATTTTATAGTGAAATCTAACAAAGCTCTAATAGTCCCTTTAAACACAACACTGAAATGTAAATTTGCATCTCTCTTTCAATGGACAAGCTTGAATAGAAAAGAAAAGAAAAAGTTATGGACAGGATGTCAGTCCCCATTGTAATGGTTTGGTTTATTATTATTATTATTATTATTATTATATGCCATATGAAGGTGTGACGACATTGTTTGTTTGTTTTTCAAAATAATGGCAAAACAAACCGACAAAAAGCTAAATACAAATAATACTCCCAAATTTTGTGCACTGATGTATTTATATTAAACATGTTGCTGGAGACATTTGGCTTGCCAGCTGGGTAATGGGAAATGCACTGCAGTATGAAAGGTGGCATAAATGCTGTCAGCAAGCATATGGGCATGTAGGAGTCATGCTGCACTCCATCCTGTGCTTCTGGACACCATTATGTAGTTCTGTGGGTTGCTAATTGTACCATAGGAATGAGTGGCTTGAAACCCTGTGTGCCTGTGGGAGGCCTAAAAATGTGTCAGATTGGAGATGTGCGGTAAATAAGTTGATAAACAGTTTAAAACAATATGGATCTAGCTTTTAACTAGCAATGGGGATGGTCAAACCACTGTTGTCTACAGCACAAAAGTCAAACAAACATTAAAGACTGAACCTTTTTGTCCACAACCACACACAGCAATTCCACAGGAAAACTCAAACGCTGTTGGAAGCTACCAATTTTGCAGGTACCACTTCTCTCTTTCAATTTTTGTAAACATAAAGATTGCAATGACTGCTCTGTGTGCTCACCTGGACTGTAAGAGTTTCTTCAGTATTTGCACAGAGCATAGACAAAGTCTGCATTTTCAACAAAGTGGACGGGATGCAAAAGTGACTGAATACGGAGAACAGCACTGAGGGATTGCCTTTATTAGAGCAATATTTTGAAGGAAATATGCACCTAAAACCTGCACAAATCTACACATTGCTCGTGAATGCATGATAAATGAAGACAGCTCATCCTAGCCAAGACACACTCCCCCATTTATTCACAGGTTGTGACACTGAAATCTGTATGTGCAATTTTTCAACCCAAAGTCAAGGATCAAGTCTTCCACAGGCCCAAAATGCCACATAACTGTCATTTCTTTGGTAGACATGCGTTGTGGACCAGATTGCACAACAAGAGTGCTGAAACGCATCACAGAAAGACTGTGTGTGAATGTGTGTGTGAATGGGTGGATGACTGGATATGTAAAGCGCTTTGGGGTCCTTAGGGACTAGTAAAGCGCTATATAAATACAGGCCATTTACCATTTGTAATCAGGTTAGAAGAAAATGAATATCTTACAGAAATTAATTTTGGATTAGTGTGTGACGCTTTCTCTGTGAAGATCGCATGTTCTCCTTATGCATGCGTGGGTTTCCTCCCACAGTCTAATATAACGCAGGTTTGGTGAATTCGTGACTCTAAATTGACTGTAGGCGTGAACTCCCTTTTCTCACTATGCTCTGTGTGTTTGTCAGTGTTGTGAGAGACTTTATTTGTCCAAGACTGTACTGCGCTACGCGTCAACCACTGTAAGCTAGGAGAGACTCCAGCCCGCCATAACAGGATAAGCAAATCAAAGACTGGTGGACAGATTTTTCCACTGTATATTACTAATGGGTGGGTTTTACTGAGAAAATTGTGAGCAGGCTCCTCGTGATGGTTCTACAGCAGCTCCACACCAAACTCCTGGAATACAGCCAGCTCCTGCCTGATGCAAGATTTTGCACATCGTGCAGATCCATCTTTGATTGGCTGCCTGCACTACTGATATAGCCTGCGATTGGTTGCTCAGCTCTACCCTCAAATCAACATCAAGCTGGCCCCTTTCAATTTCTAACAGACGTATTTGCTGGCTTGCTTCTGTTGTTCAGTGGCTGCTTTCCCTAAACCTGTGCAGATGGCTGTCAATGTGCTCATTTGTTGGACCAATTATTTGACTACTGTGGCATTTTGTTACACATATTTGCATTTCACCTGTAAAAGCTCAACAACCAGCATATCGTTTTTGCTGTTTTATTAATTAATTTGAAATAAAATCTGAATTCTTTTAACGGTTTCGTGAAATAAATATCATTGTTAACAAAAAACAAACAACAACAACAACAACACTAACATGCTTTTCCATATTTTCAGTCTACATACTGTTATAAATGGATGTGGACATATTTACCAATAATGCAGTATGAAATGCAAAGCAATAATGCAGAGCTAAGAGCAGAAAAAAATGGCCTTCTTGAGAGAGTTAACAGAGTTCAAGCATTACTCGCATATATGCGAGTAACAGAGTTCAAGCATTACTCGCATATATGCGAGTAACAGAGTTCAAGCATTACTCGCATATATGCGAGTAACAGAGTTCAAGCATTACTCGCATATATGCGAGTAATGCTTGAACTCTGTTAACTCTCTCAAGGCCATTTTTTTTTCTGCTCTTAGCTCTGTCTGATGTCATAAAGAGTAAAGAGCCAGATCTCTCAGGCACACAGAGAGGCAGCCAGTCATAAGAATGGAAAACAGGGAGGGTGGTCTTAAAGATGAAGGAACTAAAATGGTTTGTTTCAGTCAGAATGAAGTAACGGTCTGCACTCAGGTCCAGTACAAGATAAACAAGGGTAATTTTGAACTGAGAATTGTGCAAAGCCACTCTAGGAGTTTAAATGAGCATAATGAATCCCCTTGAAAATGCTGTGCTTCCTTTAAGTGACAAGAAATCAACATCTGTAATTATACAGCAACTATGGTGTTAAAAACAAACATTATACTCTATCATTCTATGCAAAAATAAAAGCTGCAGGAAAATCCTGTGGTTCTTTTCGATCTTTAAGTCTCCCTTTAAACACACTCAAGAACATTGGGCTCTTTAATTTCTAAAAGCACACAAAAACACCACTTTATGGTTTCTCTAATCCCTCATTTTCTCTAATTATTTTCACTCAAATCTAACTGTGTAATGAAAGAAGCTCAATTTTCTTCAACATATATCTATGATTTCCCATAAGTGGACACACACACACACACACACACACACACACGATAAAACCTTTGGCCTTTTCTTTACATGTCGGTAACATCTATTAAACTGTGTCACCATTGGACATGTTTACTCGTTGTGCCCTGCAGTGCTTACAGAGATGGTGTAGTGTTTCATGACGAGGTCTGCCTGCCAATACCTTTAACAGCTCAACAATCTCCACCCACCCCTGAACAAACCCTCACGCTCTTAGAAACATTTTTGCCCTCCTCACAATGCTGTGTCATAATCTCACTGGCTTGTAAAACCAAAGCGATGATGCACCCCTGATTGCGATGGCAAATATTAACTGCAAGATGATGCTTGATTTTTAATTGAATCATCCTCATTAATATCCAGTGATAGTTGTTTATGCATCAGATAACAACACCTGACAGAGCAGCTGAGTCAAACCACATTAATTCATAAAGACCCCATCATGCAGACATTGTGATAACCACATTGGCTGAGAGGAATGTAGCACAGTACACAGCCAAGAAGAAATGAGGTCACGTTATCCCATCTGGAAGAAGAGGACAGAGGCAGGTTAGTACTAAGAGAGGCAGACCCACTCTCTAAATATTTAATGAGTTTCCGCACAGTTGGCCTTTTCCAGCCCTTGCCTTTGCAAAACAATAGCCATTATACTCCCTGTCGGGTTATCACATATGCATGTAGAGCTCCAAAAAAGCACATCAAAGATCACCCACGACACAAAAAAAGGCTTTTATTTTCCATGACAAACTGTTACTGGGGTCATCCCTAAACACTGTAACATCCCTATGTTTTAAAGAGCACATTAGGTAACAAATTAAAACCAAACAAAAACAAAATGACCTCAAAAGCTCGTTTGGGTCAATATATCTGATATGTATCCATTATTATTGTACCCATTTTACCAAGACAACCGTGGATACTGTTTTAAAAAAAAAGATTTTTCCATAGTTCCATTGTTTCTAGCCTTCACACCCATTTCCTTTAGTACCAACACTTAAAAAATGACTTAATTTCATTCTCTGTGGTGCTCATTTGATCCTGCCAACATTCTTGCTAGTGGTTGCTGTAACAGTGATGCGTCAGCAAATCCTGACTAATCTTTTATGACAAACCGAGAAGTTGTCAGTTATTGCTTTGCATTTCATTCTGAAAGCTAGATAATAAGATTTGTTGGGCATCTGGATAATCTGGAAAAATAAAAATGGCTGGCAGTGTGGGTACCATTAAAACTAAAATCACTGTTTCACACTACAAATCAAACGGTGCAAGGGACAAATTGTAGGCATTATGAGTGAATAACAATAATAATAATAATAATAATATTGTTGTGTTTTGGGCTGCGGGGTAATTGGGGTTTTTTTTAGTTCCTTGAAGTTTTTTTTTTAAGTTAAGTCCATGACTAACTGGTCTAACTGGTTACAATAGGAGAACATTTACAACCTTAAGATTCACATTTCCCTATGAAACATCAAGACAGGCCAAAAAGCAAGTGCAAAGATTGAGACTTAGACTGGCCAGATTTTTGAAAGTACAGGTCTGAATGAATGTTATGCTGCTTTGCCAAATATGTAAATAACCAACTCATTGCTAAAAATTCACCATGTCAGCTTAATCAAACAATGCAAGCGTTTTCAGTTTTCAACTGCACAAGCTACTTAGAAAAAAGGAAAAAAAAAAAAACGAAATATATAAGACTTGATAATATATATAAATATATTAAAAAAATATAGCCTCAAAATTATATCATGATTAATGGTGTGATGGAGAAAGAATAAAATAGTGGAACAAGACAAAGATGAAGACTAGTTTGAGACCATTTCAAACAAAAGAAAAAGCTAAACTTCTTCTGATGCCAGTAAAAATATACTATACCAGTAAAACTAAGCCACTGTTGGACAATGAATTATTTGTTACTGTCCTTTTCAGTAAGTCACAGAGTTGTATGCAAAAAACTTTGTTCAGACAGCTGCACCATGTTCAGCTGAGCATGCTGCTGACTTGCATTTTGAACACTCAATGGTGGAAGACAAAGGGCTTCTGAATATAATTTCCACTTTCATTCCCAGGTACACAGTTACTTCAAGAACTTACTTCCTGAAAGTAAACTATGAAGAGGTCAAAAAACAAAAAAAACTGCCCTTTATGCTTGTTTCACACTTGAGCAGGGGTAGGGCAAAGGCAATTCGCAGGCAATTATGGACTGACAGTCCACCAGCACAGAGGGTTTGTTGTCATACAGCCAGTCTGTGGGCTACTCTTACTCATGCTGTTGATGGTCCATCAGCCAGCCACAGAGAAGAGCAAAGTTACAACATACAAAGAGCTTTAAAACAACGTATTTCTGATCTTTGATTTATTTTTTCCCCCAAGCTTCTCCCACTGTCACTCCATTCCCTATTTGAGCCAACTCGTCTGACGATTAGGTCAGTCAAATCCTGATTGATTAGGACATGCAGCAGAGATTTTGGAGGACTGCACTAGAATACGTTTGTGGTGGGTGTTAACCCCTAACTGACACTTCTGTGAGACCATAATTTAAGCTTGCAGGAGACTGAGCCTTGCACTCCCTAGCTTGAGCCTCGCTACAGAGGCGTATCGAGGGGTGATGTTTCACATTATTCGTAAGGATTGGTGAATAGAGACCCGCAGACTGATAACAATGCTTCTGACGAGAACACACGCTGCATATATTGGAGATTAGGGCTGTGTGATATGACCAAAATCTCATATCCCGATATAAGACATTTATCGTCCTGGCAACGATATAAATCACAAAAATGTAACATTTTATGTAAATTCTGTGAATCTCGGGCAACTTGCGTGAAGTGTTTCCAGCTGGGCGTCCTTTACATGGAGTCCAGTGTTTTAACCCATGCATGAAACGATACATTTTTAGACATAAGTTGTAACGGCCACCATTTTCTTTCAAAGTTTGAGTCTAAGGTTTATTTTTTAGCACCTGACGGCTCTTTTTTGCTTCTCATCCATAAACTCTCTTCAAAATAAAGAATCACGTGAAAGAGTATGCAAAGTCTCAACAGGATCTTGAGCTTTATTGTGAAAGGTTTATGTGGGAAAACAAACAAGCGGACAGCGGAGCCACGCGATGGTTTTACCGTCGTTGTTGCTAACAACACGCGCTTGTCGGTCCGTAGAGTGGTTATATTAAATATAAGAGAAAAGAGAACTTTACGAAATTAATATAGCCGCTACAGTGACCATCAAAACAATGAAAAAAATATTGCCGTAAACAGTTTATTTTACGACACCATGAAACAAACGGTAGCGTCATAGGAAACGATAGACGTTTTTATACCGTCATCCGATATATATCGTTATATCGAACAGCCCTATTGGAGAATGGCTTGAGGACGGTCTTGTCAACTTCGACATTCCACCACAGAAAGAAAAAGCTGTTGTCCATGACAATGGTGCTAATGTTGTAGCAGCTGTAAAGATTTTGGTAGAAAAGCATGGATGGGCATCAGCAATTAGACGGCATTCACTGAGCTAAAGGATAAGCAGCTGCAAATGAGCACACCACAGCACATGCTTCAAGAAGTAAGTATTCACTAGAATAGTATTTATCAGGTTACCCAGGCTTCTGGAACAAAGATGGCTTGTGACTACTGCACTGTCTGACCCAGCAGTGGTTCCACGAGGAAAACAACACTATCTTGATCTGAAGCCTAAACAGTAGAACCTGACTAATGAACTGAGCCAAGCCCTTGAGCCAGTTGAAAGGGCTACAGTAATCCTGAGTGGGAAACATTGTGTTACACTCTCTGTGCTTCAACAACTTGCCCAAAACCTGAAGACGTCCATATAGAGTTGAGTTTTGCGACTTCAGAAGCAAGGTTCGTTCAGGCTCATGTGCCTGAACTGATCACAGCAAAATACAAAAATTATTTTTCTGTTTCAACCTGAATCTCTAAACAAGTTCTTGCCACCTAATGAAGCATTATAGGTCCAAAGCACAGCACAGACTCTGGCACTCACTGCCAAAACAGAAGCAAAGCAGCCCAATGGAAGTGAAAATAGAAACCACCTTTCATAGTGAACTGCACCTCTGGCAATACTATTTTCACCCAAGGTCACTGTTCAACATGCTTTCTATGCACGTAGGCATTCATCCAGTCATATACACACTCCCGGAGATTAAAGTCAGCTTAATTTCAATATGTAACCTGAGAAGAGTAATCACTTGTTGTGGAAATGATGCAATCTTTAGGCCGATCTTCCAAAACAGTCAAATCACTATCATGAAGTCACATAAAACCACCAGACGGGAGTAGAAAACAAATCTGTGACCTTACCTGCAGTTCCAAGTGTTTTGTAGAACCGGTACTCTAAATGCAGCTGTGGTGCCCTCGACTTCACTGGTTCCTGAATGGTAAACACATCAGACCAGTGTTCAATAAATCGGACTTAAACACTGGAATAAATGCAGTTTTAATGCTATGAATTTCACCTTGCAAATGTTTGTGTATGGGTCAATATTCAGAGCAACACTTCAACAAAACATCACATTTGAGCTAAAGAAAAATAGTTTGAATATACTTAAAAATATACCTAAAACAGTCACTTTGCTGTGCCCCCAAATTCTAAACTTTATTTCCAGTTAACTGTTCTGAACTTTCAAACTCAACACACTTTAAATTGAAACTTCTTTTTTTTTTTTTTTTCCAGCTCAAGTGTCAGCACACCATACAATAGAGCGAGTAGCTAAAAGCCATTTGGTTGGTAAGCTTAATACGTTGATTCTGTAGCAAATTACAACTCTCTGGTGAGCAATAATAAGGGCATGAGTCAGGAGCCATGATTTCCAGTCCAGCAGCCGCTGGAGAGACACGCCTAGCTGAGCATCTACACCTCACTCACATTTCTCCTCAAGAACAGTTACAACACTACGATTGCACCACTGCAAATTGCAGTCAAAATAGCCCATCTGAAAATCACTTTAATATCAACACCTAATACTGAACACGGAGGAAAGACTAACAGTAAGCATCTGTTTTATTCTGTTTTCAATGTGGTAATCATCTAGTTCAGACTGTTATATTCAAGCAATTACAATAAAGCAAACCATGCTTTCAATGTTTTCTGTACCAACATTTCTGATCCTACTATTACTAATTTCCGTATTGGACCTTTTTCACATAATGAAGCGCTTTAAAAGTAATGACTTTAGCATTAAAATTGATTCTAAAAATCATCTGCAGATGTGAGAAGTCAAGCAATAAAAGCAAGAGTGCACTTACCAGTTTAATAGCTACATACTCATTTGTGTAGAGATTTTTTCCTGGAATAAGACAGGAGAGCAAAAGCATGGTTCAGATGTTTTAAAAATAAATTACACTATTTTAGAGAAAAGATAACTCTGTAATAGATTAGATGACATACTTCCAGCAACCTTTGCAGCATCCATGTCTGCTATGTCTGCTAGCAAATCATGTCCTGCATAAATATTTTAACATCTGATTGAGATTCAGCTTACCAAGCTTCAATTCGCCAAAGTTTCCACAACCGATCTTCTTGCCCACACGAAAATTTGGCCCCACCATGAGAACCCCAGAGGAGCTGGAGGAGCCAGATGGCCGCGACGGGTGTCCGCTGCGGCCTCCCTGGGACACTTTAGCGCTCCTTTGTCGGTCGCCATACTTGTCTCTTTGCTGATCCATGGTGAGAGCAGCACAGGTCAGCAGGAGCCTGGAGTGATGTACAAAAAGGCCTCCTGGGCCGGGCCCACCACAGCCACAGCCCTGGTCACTGGAGGTGCCTGGATGGTACAGTCACTCTCATGGGACAAAACTTGATGCAGCTGACCGACACTCCGACCTGTCCTCACCCTCACCTCTAAGAGATGTTAGGCCTCAACATTTGTCACAGGAAGGAGAAGGTGAAAGACCTGTAACAAACAACATATGGCAATACTTAAGATATTACCCTTTAATAAAGAACATTTTACCCTGATTAAACTCTTAAAAACCTCATTGCATCAAAAAGAATACAGATGATCACAGATTAAAATGAACCAGAAAATGAAACTCTACTGCTATTATTAGATGAAAAATCTAAAAAAGAAAAAAAAAAAAAAAAGAGAAAAAAAAAAAATCACACTTTACTTCATGGCGTTATAATACAAAAGGTTTTTTAATGACAAAATGAAAAATCCAGACTACATGTTAGGTCATAAAATTTCACTGATAGTGATTCCTCAACAACAACAACAACACATAATCTAACTTCCCCATAAGAGACCAGGTTTAACTCTCTTTGAAAGTCGTTTACAGGCTGTTAAAAAAGAGAAAAGGAAAAAAAAACAAAAACAAAAAAAACTGTGTTTACAAGTACACAGTGCTAAACAAGGACAAATGGCTCACTCTAACAGGCTGCTGGGTGAAGAGATAGTAATCAGGTCACAGTGGTCATAGAAAACACAGCAGGTAGTTTGAGCATCAACACAAAAACCTTAAGTCATAGTTTGTGTTTCTGAAGGCATCTCACTACCCACAGCTAAACCCCGCCAGACAAAGTCAGAGGAGAATATTATGTAAACAATTATATAAAGCCATGTTGGCTTGCAAGGGCACCGAAGCTCAATTTTATGGACACTGATCCGATTGTTTTGAGCACTCAGTAGAATCCTTTTTGGTTTTAACTTCTTTCCTTACATGATTACATTAAATTATGAGAATTCAGAAGAAAAAAAAAGCAGTTAATATGCATTGAACAATTACTTATGGCATGTGCTTTTTATCAACTGCAGGCCTCTTGGGAAAATCCTGTTAACCATTCTCAACAAATTATAACACTGCTGAAGCACGACAAAACGTTGCCTGTTAATTAGGCCGATTGACTATTCTGCTAATTATTTACTCAAAATACCTCTTCAATACTGAAAACAACTTTTCGTGTTTTGAGGAAAAACATCAGCTACTACCGTTTTCATGACAATGCTGTAATTCCTGAGCATGGAAAAACTGCTGCTGAAAGTATTTGTGTGTGGGCTTCTGGATGACTCACGCTCAGTGTTGCCTGCACAGATCTCAGCATCAAAGACAGCTAGTTTGCTCTCAAGGGCAACTGTGCAGTGTTACTATTACATAAAACCAGGAACGGCGCAACATAGCTATAAAACAAGCTTGCAGCAAGGCCCAATGGTGAGCAGCTTCCATTGTGCAAATAAGCATTTTTAGGCCTCACTAACCCAGCATGCACCAGGGTTTACACCAGCTAAGCTAATTCGAGCTACTTAGCTGTACCTCTCAACTGCATCTGTTATGTTGCTCACTTTTACAGTGTTTGTAATGAAATGATCTAACAGATAATACATTTTCCTTTATTGTTAACTGCACAAAATGTTTGTAACTCCAGTTTAGTTGAACTAAACTGTAGTATTTAATTTCTGTCTATAATTATCACTAATTCGCTGGTGTCTGTCAATCCATTTTGCATCCGCATATGGCCACTTCTGGCTCCATGAACAATAGTATTACAAAATGTTAACTAAATCCTAAGTATTTAAGTCAGGATTTCACAACAGTTGATGGGGGTAGGTCCATCTTTTATATACAGAGTGTGTGTTCACGCGAAAACAGCTGCACTTTACTACTTTACGTAAAATCACAGATAACTACAAAACTAGCCTGAGCTAAACTGACCTTTGACCATTCAAACCTTTTATACCAAGCTTCAATTACAGTAAGCTAAACTGTATTCAAGTATAGCATGCTGTCCAAGTAAGAGAGCCATATTTTCGCTTATTTTTAGTCAGTTTATATGAAGGTTTCAAAACTAAATTTCCAGAAAATATAACATCTACAAAAATTAACCACATAACAACATTTGAATTCAAAGACATGGGTGGCTATGTGAATAAATGGTAAATGGCCTGTATTTATATAGCACTTTACTAGTCCCTACGGACCCCAAAGCGCTTTACATATCCAGTCATCCACCCATTCACACACACATTCACACACTGGTGATACAATAATACACGTTACACTGATGAAACCAACTTGAGCTGATCTCATCAGTCTGTCAGTCAAGAGGACAGCGCTCTGTATGAAACTTGAACATAATTTGATCCTAACTGAGTAAGTTTGTTAGTTTTTTTCTTTCCTTTTGTTTCATTTTTTTGGAGATAAAACATAAATGTGGTCTGTTTTATAAATGTATAATTTATTTTAGCCAGGTGCACTAGACTACCATAAATCATCTATGCTATAAACATGCCCTGGCATGCCTAACCTGAGGATTACCATGTAGAAACATCAAAGGCACAAAAATAATTCACGCTGCAAAAAAGACATTCAATCTTTAACAGCAAAGATGCACAGCACTAAATACTGTAATAATTAGCATTTAGTTTGGTTTATTAACTGTACTGCATGTGTTTTTCCTGATTAAAGGAAAAAATAGCTGAAGAGGAATAGGTCACATTATTACAAAGGTATCTCTTATGGGTCTAAAAGGACATACAAAATAAATCTTTTTATTACACTGGACACATTCAATCTGTGTAGATGAATTTTAGTCAATCCCTAATTAATAAAGACGAGAACAAATTTAGGGAATCTACTGGATTGTGGGATACTGTGGAGAATCAACCACTGTGAAGACCTGCGGTCTGAATAAACGGAGTCTTTAGTTGTGATGTAAGGATGGGAATCCCCTACCTTTATCCCGCTGGAGGCACAGTGTCTACTGATAAATGAAGCTATGTTTGAGGATACACACCTTCTGGCATCCTATAAAAGTAAATGTACTTCTTAGAAATAGATGAAAGGAAAGGAGTTTATAATATCAAATCCCAGATTACTGATTGAACTGTAGCAGTCAAAGATGTCATGTATTGAAAATAAACAAAAAAAGTATAGGTTGCTGGTGCTTCTTCAAATGTATTCTTCTAAATAAATACATAAATGAATGAATGAAAAAGAAATCTCCTGTCTACAATAGTTACTGTCTCGTGCCTCATGGTTCTTGGCAGAGATCAATAAAAGGAACAGATATTTTCAGACCTAGGTGACTAACAGACACCAGTCAAATCTGAAACACTCTTAATGAGAACTGATTCTTGTTTCCCAAACGCAACATTTCTGGCAAGATGAGAGAACTACTGAACTACAGTGTACATGTAATATTATGGATGTATATATTACATCTAGAGCTGGGCGATATGAGATTTTTTCATATCACGATATGTTTTTTTCATTTCAGGTGATAACGATATCTATCACGATATAAGCCAAATAACTATATTTGTAAGATTTAAATGTGCCGTTGCTCACAAGTAAAATGTGAAATAATCAGCAGCTTGTTTTTAAATATTTATTTCCCATAATAAGTTCAACAGGGTAGATGTACTTAAGGAACATGAGACTTTTTCAGATAAATAAAGGCAAATATTGCAAACTACACAAAAGGCAGCCGCTAAAGCGTTTAAGTTTCAAAATAGAACAAATGAAACAGACTAAATTGTCAATTCCACTTAGAAACAAAATATTAATTCTAAAAATAAATCTTAGTTTGTTTTACAGAAGAACAGACAAAACTGACTAACTTTTGTCAATATCAAATAAACTGAGAACTAAAAGGAAATTCTCAATCTCTCCTTGTTGTATAGCTGAGCTTTTCAAACAGTTTTAACAGTTACTTTAGTCTGACAAAAGCCGAATGACGAATTAGCGCTTCCAGTCAGAGACTGAGGCTACGTCCACACGTACACGGGTATTTTTGAAAACTGAGATTTTCTGTTTTCGTTTTAAAAAAAATAATCCCGTCCACACATAAAGGCAGAAATGAAGGAAAACGCTGCTATGAACATGCCAAAGCAGCAGGTGGCGCTAGATTCCTAACCGTGCAGAAATGTTGGCCAATCAGAAGTCTAGAAGCCTCGGTGGGAAAAAGTAAACAAAGCTGCGGCATAGAAGCAGAACCGAGTCGTATGTGTGGAGGGACAGTAACTGTGTGTATATGTAAGCATTTAAACACTGCAGAGAGTAGAATTAACAGTAACAGTATTGTAGAAATTCATTTCACCGAAACAATAACGTGGCGCACAGTGTGACGCATGCACCAGTTTATTGTATTTCCAGACTTGCTTTCAGCACAATTTACAGTGCATGCTACTCTGTTTTTTGTCAGACTTGAAATAGCCGAAATACCTTCACACTACGGAACTTCTATGGCTCTTCCGTTCGACAATCTCTCCGGCATTGGAACCATCATCTGTTTTCTCTTCGGTCACGCTCGGTTGATTTTTCTAGTCGGGACACTCATTTCCTCCATTATGCGCTGGCTCCATTACCCGCTGGCTGCTTCCCAAACAAACACACGTGCGGCTTGGCACTTGTGCTGTGCGTAGCAAGTCACGCGACGTGACGCTGCGGCTGTGATTGGTTCGGCTCTGCGCTACTGAATTTGGATCGGCTGACCTTTTTTTTTTTTTTTTTATTTTTTTTTTTAAGAGGACAAGAGCGGCGAGGTCTATCGCGATAGCTTAATTTCTCTATCGAGTAAAAGTTATATCGCGATACATATCGTTATCGTTCTATCGCCCAGCTCTAATTACATCCATAATAAACATACTACAGTTTCACAGTGGCTAGTAGAGATGGGCTACTGTATGTGAAGATCTGATATTGCTAACAATTAGCACTCAGTTGTTTGGTTAGCCGATGCGGGGCAGCCTGTGTGGGAAAGTCAGACCTTTTGTTACAGGTATTGATAAGCTTTTATTGGTAGCAGGGCCATTATCAATTCTGTTTACAGGTTAGGTTCTTCATCAATGACCTTGTTGATTCCTGATCTTTGTACAGTAAAAAGTAGGCCTAAAGGAGTTTTCAATGACAAAGCTACTGGGGGGGTTTTCGTTGCTTTTTAAAAATCTCTTAAGATGAAGAGAGAAGAACAAAACCAAGGTGTATAAAAGCTTCCCTGTCATGACTTTCACATCAGCATTTTGCTTCTCTATTTTAGCATAAATGTGTCTTGTTGCAATAGATTTTTTAAATGTAAGATATCATTCAAATAATAAATACTGGCGACTTGTCTAGGGTGTAGACCATAGGGTCTTGCCCTAAAGTAGCTAGCAAGCAAATAACCAAAAATCATTCACTCTACGTAGCTTTACCCCAACATCAACAGTCAGGCCTTGTGATCACACAAACGCAAAACTGGATAAGTAAACACAGAGGTTCCAAGTCTAATATGAAACACATTCTTTTAAAGTGGTATTGCTGAGTATGACCAATCAGAAACATTGATAATTCTAATGAAAAGCAGCAAATAATTTTACACAGGAAAATAAAATTCTATAATTAAAACAATAATAATTAAGAACTTAAACACATGGTTCTGGGCAGAGAACCATTTGAAAACAATACAACTATTGCCCCAAAGCAGGGGACCAAGTGCACATGAAAGGAGTAGTTTAACATTAAAGGCAATGTATGAACATGGGGGCGTTAAGCTTTGCTCTGAATTGAAAACATCTACGACATCAATAAATTTGGACTATCTGAAACCAGGAAGGAAACCTGGCAAAAATAAAGACTGTAAGTTATCACACTTATCAACATTAGATCTCTTTAATTATTATAGAAGAAGCAGTCGGATTACAATTGTTATTCCATTCAATTAATCTTTAGCCTCACTCTTTCATCTGCAGCCTTTATGGTGTTTAACAGTCTAAGAGCAATTCAAGAATAGTTATAATTCAAATGTAAGCTTAGTCTACATGAGAATTTAATATAAGGTTAATAAGTACAGATCGGTGTCCGGCATTAGGGTCATTAATTTAAGGCATACAGTACAAAATTATTTAAATGTTTTAGGCCTAAAAGAAAAAAAGCAGGTCACTCCTAAGAATCAATATTTCTTACTGAAGCGCTACTGAAGACAAAGACTTATCAAAAACCTTTCTATCTGCGCAAGGAGGTGGTCTGTGATATCATCAATTTGTGGTGACACCATGTTCTGGAGAACTGAGACTTCTTAGCTGTTAATCGCTTATCTCAAGTAAAAGATCAGGCTAGGAGGCAAACAGTGAAAAACCAGGGTAAACCCAAAAGCTGTATCACTAAGCCACTAATGTTGCATCATAGTACCGTCACCTGCCAGGTTGTTAGGCCCTGACTGATCCTGAGACCAAGGTAGGCGGCAGCCTTCAACACACAGGTTTAGCTCTAAAAACCCTGTAAGGTTTTCTTCCTGTAGCTGGAGCTGGTTAACAGGCGGCTCTCTTTCAGTAATTTCAGCTAGAGCTAAATTAGGGAGCATGAGCTTTTAGTCAGCAAACCACTGAAAAAAAGGAAGGGGGGTGCAATTGATTTGTAGCACAAAAGAGTAAAACAAAAACAGCTCCTTATCATAAATGAATGCAAAATAAGTAATCAATTACCCCAAATATTTTGTTCTCAGTTATTGGATGCTAAAAATACTTTTTTTTTATTATTTTATTTAAATCATTAAGCAAATTTAGGAACTCAGCATCCATCTTGAAACAAATCAGGTGGTTACTTTGAACCACCTACCTAATGAAATGAGCCTTAATTTCCATAGTTATTGAGATGGGGCATTCACATGTCTATAATCATAAGTAAAATCCTTAATAAAAACATAAACCCATACACTTGCAACATCTCTGTAGATAGCATGACGCACTGAGGCAATGTCACACTAATTCACATTATGGCGAGAGTAAGCCAAGAAAAGGAAAAACAGCACACTATGCTAAATATTTACTACCACAATGGATAGAGAGTTATACCTGACACCACACAGCTGAAACAGTCATGTAGTGGCCTGTCTTGCTGCTTGGGTACATGGATCATCCCAACACCCTGACTGACTGACTTGATAAGCTTGGAGAAACACATTAACAGTGGACTCAATGTCCCTCTGGACCTAATGTACAACTTCTTTCGTAAACAGAATAGTGGCGAAAGGTCTAATGTAACATGTCAAAAGAAGCTCAAGATGTAGTCTGAACATCTGAGAGGACACTTGATGCTAATCATATGATATGAGTTCAACTACATATATTGAGAAAATTATGATTTTGATTGATCATCAATCAGTACTATTTTTTGACCAGATGGCCAAACTCCAGCGGATGCTATATTTAGTTTTATCCTGCACTAGAACAGATTAGCAGTAAATGCAGCCTCCCTCCTTATGAGGGTATTGACTTTGTCATGGCACAGCCTATGTTTTATGATGTGCTCATTTGCACAATGGCATTTCATTAGACTGCATTAAAGCTGTCAATATTGTAATTATTCTGCTCTAATTATTGGGTTCAATAAGAAAATTTAAAAAACCTCATAAATATTTTGGATTCTTAAACACCAATGTACAAATTAGATTTGCCACTTCCTTTTTAGCTGAAAATAAATAACTGCAGTCACTTTGTAACCACTAAACTAAATCTCAGGATGCGAGACTTACAAACGATCCATTTAATGTACTTAAACCTTTGCATATTTTGAATACTTAAATGCTACTCTGTTCAGGTAGGGCAGACTGTCTCCACAATGGGGATATCCTAAATCTTTACAACTCTGAATGACGCTCACTGTGCATGAAGAGGAAATGTGTCATATTACTGGAGATGCTTTCAGAGTTGAGTTGTTGTTGCTGATCTCACATATCTGTCACATCACTGATATTCTCTCAGCTGAAAATGTGCATCGAGGCATTTTATTTTCTAGTTCTAATCCAGAAATGATGAAGGAGGAATGTGGCATTTGCAGAAATATCTAAGTAATGTATTATGACGGCATGTTTTCAGAGCCGCTGAAATATAGAAATGTGGAGAGAATCAAAAACTAATTTGTCTGCAGTCAAATCAGAAGCACAAGATTTTATTGGATTACCATTTACTGGCAATCAAAAGCTTAGGAAACTTCATGCAATTGGTTAATAGGCAGCTTTAACACTCAGAACTATTCAAGAGTACTTTTCCTTCAGTATCACAGTCAGGAGGCACTGAAAATATATTTGAAAAACCTTGATTACAGTGCACAAATGTGCCTGTCAAAATACTACGAGAAACCGAAAGATGCTTCAAGCTGATTAGCATCTATTAAAAATTACTAATCTGTTGACTTTTTTTTTTTTAAACCATTTTTTATGGAAACATAAAGGCTCTCAGTGCAGTAATTAACCTTCAGTAGAAAGATCAGCTTGAGAGGGGGGCCTGCCAACAGTGCAGACTCCTACTGTGGCCGTGCCAGCTAAAGGCTGCTGCCTCTCTCCTTAAAGGCAGCAGCTCTAATGAACTAGAACTGAATTGAATTTTTATAGTCCATGCTCTTCCTCCTCTGAGAATTCACACAGTAATAACAACAATAAATAAACACATAAAAATAAATTGTAAGCATGGCAATGTGATTTTTTTTCCTTAGGTTTGAACTAATGATTGTGCAAATACTGCAAGATCATCAAGAGTGTATCATGCAATTGTAAATTCACCAGTTTGAACAAACATGTTCCAGATGCGAAAACAAGTTTTTAAAAAAAAAACCTAATCTATTTGCACTTTGCCTAAACGTGGATCTTCCTAAGATGTGCAAACAGTGAGCCTGAGCTCTACACAAACTATTTCACATCATTTATTATGTTCTCACGATGACTTATACTAGACAATTGTTCAACTACTAATATATCAATAAAATGTGACCTTCAGAGCTGCTTTACGGAGCATGACACGCCGTTATTTTACTGCAAAATACCGATCACAAGTCATCCCATATTGATTCAGTAGCAAGACACTTTACTTTAAGACGGTCCACGTGTATTAAAATATGACTAGTAGCAAAGAAAATGTACACTGGAGGTACACACAGAAGTAAAATTTAAACTGACTTTAATCCCGAGCGTGCGCACCTGGGACGACCAGACCAGATCCAGTCCAACATTTACAACTGTGCCGACGACGAGCAGGCTGACAGGGGCCCTGGGTTCAACCTTTCCTATTGTGAGCATCCCTCACCTTGTAGTAAGCAGTCAAGGCACTAGGTTTTCTATGTGAGGAAGTGCTGGTTAGAGGCAGCTGAGGCTGATCGATCCTTTACCAGCAGGCCTAAGGTTAAATCAAAACAAGGAAGAGAGGTGGCAGCTGCACGTCAGCGTTTCAAAGCCAGCCGTATCATTAGTGTCGGTCACGTCGAGTAGTAGGTAAACGAACCATCAGCTTAATAAAATTACCTTCACGCCACCGTCAAACCAGACTGATCAGCCATAAAGCTAACGTTAGCAAACATTACTTAGCCACAATGGTTGGACTGGCTCAAAATATAGTGTGAGAAAAATCACAGGATGGACATTTTCATGTTAATTATGAAAACAGAGTAGTTTTAAAGGGCAGCAAATGTAGCAGCCCCTCTCTCTGCCTGGTGTCAACGCCTTAACTAGCACCTACTGATGGCTAGGTGACAGCTGGACCGAGTGCAACAAGGAAATTAGCTCCGTTAGCAGCGAAAACATTAGCCAAGACCCAAAAGCCTGCAACTAAATGCTGCTTGGCTAGCAAACACCTCAGGCTCACCTTCGCTGTGGGAAATCCAGACAGTCGGGGCACAGCTTGTCGTTTTTCGCAACAAAAAACGCCGCCTGTGATGGGGAGGTTTTCTGTGCTGCCCGTTGTTGCTGTTGTCTCAAGCTAGAACAGCCGAGCGGCTCTCTCCATTCTTCGTCTGCCTTCGCTGCTCGTGAGAGGTTCGAGCATACCGGATGTAGAAAGACGGCACCGCCCGCTTCACCACGCACACTTCCAGGTCACACTGAGATTGGCTAATTAGCGATGAGACCATTGACTGTAAAATCAGTCATTGGTCATCTTTATCTAATGCACAAATACATACTTCTATAGTTGTGTACCCTTATACACATGCTCTACAGAGAAAAGAAAGTTTTATAGTTTGAAAATAGGGGCATCTCAATATCAACCATATATATAATTTGTGCTATATACTGGGATATTTATAATTAACCTATTTACGTATATTAGAAGTATTTTATTAGATTTTGTAACTTAGTAATATTTAATTAAATTTAGTCAGTTACAGTTATTACTGTCTGGGACCAGCTGTGACCACATTACTTTGTTATCATGGATTAATAAAGTATTTTGATTATTTTATACAGTCATTGTGTAATGCATTACTGTTTTTAGCGATGGACTTGCACAAATTCTGGTGCTTGAACTTCCACAATATGTGAAATATAGAGCAATTTCAATTAAATTCGATTTGATTAACTTTCATTTAAATATCACCAAATCATAATAACAGTCACCCCAAAGTAAAAACACTACAATAATACACACACACACACACACACACACACACACACACACACACACACACACACAAAAAAAACAATCAGACGGTCCCCAATGAGAAAGCACTTGGTAACAGTGGGAAGAAACCTCTGGCAGAACCCGGCTCAGGGAGGGGCGGCCTTCTGCTGTGACAGGTTAGGGTTGAGGGGAGGAAGACGGGACAAAAGTCATGTTGTGAAAAAGACCCAGAGATTAATAAGATTGACAGTTCCATTATTTTTGTGAGTCTAAACAAATCCAGCATAAAAAAATTGTGTTGGTACTTTTGTCAATCAGGGAACTCAGGGTTGTTTTATTCCTTGAAGGAATAAATAAAAAAGGATGTAAGTTGTCTTATTACAAGGATGCTAAAGAGGGTGGTGTCAAAATATTGTGGCACTGCTTATATGTAATTTCTGTGTATTTTACACTCTAACTCATTTTAACCCTGTGCCATAACCTTCTACGTAACCTGATATGCACCTCTCAAGCAATGTAACTACATGTCAGATTGATGCATACCACAACGACTTGAATGACATGGTTAGGACGTAGCTTTCCAGCAGAAGTCTAAATCAAGCTTTACAAGCCAAGACTGGAGCCTAGCGCAAACTTATTATACAGACTAGCCCCACTCTGACACCAGCCCATTGGTAATTTTTATTACACTGTATTGCCCAATCAAGTCTCTTAACACAACCCTCCCTTACCTCGCTTGTGCACCCTGTAGAATTTGTTTTAGTGTGGAAGATATGGCTGATAAAGATGGAAACAAAAGCAAAAAGGTGGAGCTGAAAAGCTAAAAGAGCATATTAAAGCATATGTTGAGCATATGTTTTATAGAAAATGATGCTGGACATTAAACAAAATATGGAGTACTTAAAATGAGCTCAATCTGAAACATATGAAGCAGTAATATTAATTACTTTAACATCGATTGGGAATGTATTTCTGCAGAATAATTACTTTCACTTTTGATATCTTATGGAAAATTTTCCAATAATGCAATTCTATGTCTACTGAGGTTTTTTCATTGTGGTTTATTGCATCATTTCTTAAAGGAATGATTTGAAAAGTTACCAAAACACTAGTCGTTTTCGGTTAATAATAAATAATTTTGGTAACATAGTAGATATTTATTCAACTAAAAAAATTATTAATATTTTGTAATTCTTCAGCCAGGAAGAAGTGCGGAAAGTTGAAGATGTCCATATACAGTTTAACTTGTTAAATTGCTGAATAGGGCAGGAAGATGTTATGTGTGTGAGAGAGAAACAGAGTGTGAGCGGGGCAGGAGAGGGGGTCATCTTTGCAACCTATCTATTCATCCATCCATAATTGGATCTTCTACAGTCACTGTATCAAGACTCCAACATGTCTCAGAGAAAACACCACAAAAAAAAGTTTCCCCTGACTCTCCTCTCTGAGGTGACCAGTTAAATTCCCCAGAAGACGTATTATCCATCTGAAGGGCATTAGCTGAAAGTAAGAAAACCACAATCTAGAGAACAGGGTTCAACAAATGCAAGCAGAGAACATTTAACTAGAGGAGAAGTGCAGACAAATGGAACCCCAAAATAAACACTTGGAAGAAACGCACAATGAATTTCTCATGAACTGACAAGACCAACAAATTAACAATACACAATAACAGCCCAACATTTAGATTATAAATGAAGGCTGGGAAATAATATTTGGATAAGTACGGCAGCAGATTATAGACCTGAGAACAAGAAATAAGAACAAGATAAAACACATAAAGACCTACAGTGTACGCTTCAAAAAATGCACTGGAGAAATCAGGAGTTAGAAGACATGTACAACCAAGTACAACGGAGGAATACAGACACGAGGCAAAGCTAGTACAGGAGGCAAAATAAAAAAAGAACTGAAAGAAAAGCTTGAAGAAAAACAAGCAAAATTAGAAGAACTGTAGAAAAGATGCAAGAAAGTTGAGAGGGGAAACGCAGAAGCAATCGATGACATAAAAAACCTCAGTGCTCCAGGAACAGTGACTGAAAAAGAAGAAAAAAAAGCTTCTGCTTTTTCAAAAGGAAGGATTCTCCTGCTTTCTCACTTGATCATGAGGAGGCGTAGTCTCGTCTTCCTCCACCTTTTCTCTCCCCTTCCTCTCCGATCATCTCTCTGTTGGTCTCCCCTCCCTCTTCATCATTTTTCACCCTCACACCCCAACCAGTCACGGCAGTTGACTGTCCCTTCCTGAGCCTGGTTCTGTCAGAGGTTTCTTCCTATTTAAAGGGAGGTTTTCCTCCCCACTGTCACCTAGTGCTTGCTCAGGGGGAATTGTTGGGCTTTTCTCTCCTATCTCTTTCCTTCTTTTTATTTGTGTTTTTCATTTTTTTTCATTGAGAACACAGGGTAGGGAGATAGGAGGAAAAAATAAAGACAAATGAATCTTTTTTTTCTTACATGCATCAAATCAATGTCTTCATTCAAGAATAATTTAAGAAATCAATGCCAAAATTACACATCTCCAAGTCTTAAAGACAATCCTAAACCAAATAGAAACAGCTCTGCACTGGACTACACCCCCTGTAACTAGGGCCCCTGAAAATAAGCCACTATAACTAGTCTCTATCATGACCTAGCACACAGTAGTCCTTTAAGCTGCATACCAGATACTACTCACCAATCCCACCATATTAAACTCTGCAGCTTCACTCACAAAAGACGGGCTACATCTGCCAAAACATGCAATAAACATACTGAACTTTTTGCCTGTATTCTGCACTTGTGTTCACGTCCAGCCTTCTTCCACGACAGATTCTTTAGTGCTTTTGCAGGTATCAGGTTAGATAGAAATGATTTTTAGACAGTTGTTCCATCACACTTCAGCAATAGGAAAACATCAGTTAATCTCAATTTCCATAATCTAGAAATTTGAAGTCACTACTCAAGAAATCTCTGTATCACAATCTCTTTATGACTGCGCATGGATAAAGGAAGATAGTCTAGGTGTAGCATAGACAGCATGAGCTAGAAAATGAATAAGTTGATTAAGTTAATCTTATTCAAGTAAGAGCAACCTTTTTAAAGGGTAAATTTAACTTGATAAAAACTTCAGCGTATAGGGATGTGCATTTTGTTTTTTGCAGAAGTCAAACCAACCTTCAAAATCTTTGTAAAGAGGACAGTGCTAACCAGTGGTCAATGTTACATGTACAGTATAAGTCTAGAAGATCACAATTTATCTCAGTTCCCCAGTGAAATGGAAAATCCCACCAAACACATAAAAAAACCTCACATAAACAAAAACAAGTGTCCCAAAGCTGAACTAATGATTTATTTTGTACATCTACATGTACAGCATTTTCAGGAAAACGTGTGTACTAATGCAAAGTGGTTACAAAAATAAAGCACATTCTTACGTAAATATGACATGACAGAAAAACTACACTTACAAATGCTGATTAAGAAAATAAGGGACCATCTCACTTGAACGTCTTTCTGTCATTGTTAGACAAGTTTCTCAAAACAAAAAAGAATGGTTAGCAATCTGCACAAGTTCTGTTCAGTGCTTTATATGTGCACACTTGTACATGTCAGTCACTTTCATGGTTCTAGACAAATCTCTGGAGCAGTTCCCAGTGGTTTCCTTTAGGCCTCCACGTCTGACAAAATAGGACCAAATATATACTCTTGAAGAAACTGACATAAACATAACTATCATATGTGTCACTGTAGAAAATACAACCAAAGCAGAGGTTACATTTTCACACCCTGCGCTTACTGTAACAACTTATATCATTTTGTAACGCCTCTGACAAGCTTGTAACCTTGTCAAATCTGCCTCTATCATCTAATACGTAATCTATGATATACTGTTTGAATGTGCTAATACTCCTGGTACATGGCCCCAGTTATCAATAGTGTTTGTTTGATAATATCAAAAAAAACTCTTGAAATAGAACAATTCATTTTAGTGCATCAAAACATTATCTGACATGCATCAATCTGTTAGTGTGGAATGACTCACATATGCCTATCTTCTAATGTAAACTGTAGGCAATGCTACCTTGGGACAGTACCTCCATGTTAAAATAAACAAGAGACATAAATATATATCCCACTGACAGGACGGTGAGTTTTACAGACACTCGTGTCCCTGTTAATCTCTGCTGGATTCTTGCTTTATACCATCTTAAATCAGAAACATAAACAAGGCAATATACCAGAGAAATGCTGTGGAAATGTGGCGCTTATCATACTGAAGTACTGTACAAGATAAGAGAAGACGATGTCATTAAAAAGACAAAAGAAAAAAAACGGACGGAAGTTTCTTGTGTGTTTCAAAATTGTCCTCTCAGTTCCTGCTTATAGAGGTAAAGTGTTCAAAAAGGCAGTCGGGGTCTTTAAAGAGTCTCCCTCTTCATCAAGCTATCGCTTTCGCCTCAGGCAGGAATGCCTCCCAAAACTTTATGAGCTGGAAAACAATCAGAGTGAGAAGAAGACAAAAAGACTATTAAAACATTTTTTTAACAGTAAGATGTTAATCGTTACCGAAGTTTAATAGCCATGTTCGTTATCCTCACAAATACTTGTACATGTTGGATATGATGCTTAATATAGTTAAGTGATTACCCGCTGTTGGGACTGCAGCATTGCTTCCAGGTATTTGATTATCTGGCTCTTGAAGTCCTTGGCTTTCTCTTTCTGAAAACACAAGAGTTGTCACATCTAAGGTTCAAGCCGGCTGTAGGAATTTCTGGCAGAACTTCCCCTGTTTCTGAGGTCAAAAGGAGCTGAAATCCAGCAACTTTATTGTGAAGAACAACCCACTGTAGCTTTTGGCTTTCATCAGCTTTCACAGTCCCCTAACATCATTTATTATTACCTGCTCTGTTCTCACATTCATATGAATCAGTGCAATCTGAAGCACTGAATCTGAAGAATGTCAAGAAAAGTGCAGGGATGAAGTGCATGTTTGAAATCAACTATCTTGAGTTCACAATGAAGTTGCTTGTGCTACTGGAAAAACCGTAAGTGTTCACCAGGTCAAATAGATACAGTAGCACTCTTAACATTCCAGCAGTGACAAAATGAGACACAATCATTCTACTTTGATACTAACTTTTGGTGACACATTAAAAGAAACCCTTCCCAACATACCTCAAACCTGAGAACCTCCTTGCGTACAGTCATGCCAATTCTGTCAAAATCTCTCTCGTACTGAGTAACCCTCGCCTCCCACTGACGACACAAAGGGAGAAAAAGAAACAAATCACCACAACTTGCAAAAGATGACAAAACACAAGCTAATAAATACAGAGAGACTACAGATGACTGTCGACATTGACAGAAAAGGGTGAAATCCACTCCTCGTAGTGAAATCAAAGAGGTGATTGAAGTGTAGACTTTCAGCTTTAATTCAAGGTATTATACAATAATATTGTCGTAAGAGTTTATACTGGCTCAAAAGCAGTTGCTGGTTTCCTTCGTGAGTTTGAGTTCATGACAAATTGAGGAAAGGTCAGGAATTTGATATCAGTGGTGATGATGCGAGTGAAGGATGCCGTCAACAACAGCTTAGTGGGATGGTAACTGTAGGAGTGGAAAAATAACCAATTCAGTACTTTCCAAAACAGAATGAATAACCTGGGCCCTATTTCAGGAAGTCGGTTTAGAAAACTCAGAGTGAAAAACGATACTCAGGGTTGAGTAACCCCGAACTGTCCAACTCGGAATATTCGGTTTCAGAAAGGCTGATAACAAGTAGTTCAGTCAACGCGGAGTTGCTTTAACCCCAAGTTAAGCGTTCGCACTAGGATACATAAAGCCATGATTAGTGGAGCACAGATTAAGCGAGTCACCATGGAGACGGAGGGAAAGAAGGCGCGGTCAATGTATTTTACAGCGCTTGAGGCCGAAATTCTGATGGCAGCATATGCCGATAACATGCAAATTTTGTGGAAAAAAAGTAACACAGCCTCAGCTGCAAAAGAAAGAGAGCATGCATGGCAAAACAAAGCCGACAGAGTCGATGCGTGAGTGTTAATTTAAACATTGATCTAGAGATTTCCACCCATTTAACACGTTATTTCATTTTATTTTATTTTATTTTGTATTTTATACATTTGATTTTGTGATGTGATTTGAGCGCAGGTGCAACCCAACAGGCCCCAAACGTTCCTGGCAGCAAGTAAAAATGAAATATAAAAATATAGTCCAAACAGGTAAGGTGTAATTGTATTATGAGCCATAGTGCTTGGTCTGTTTGTCCGATGTAAATCAATTGCAGTTAGAGGCTACATTAATTTCCCCTCTGTAAGCACTTATTGAAATTATCTGAGCACATTACAAGTACATATTTGCTTACTCTGTATGCTCAAATGTGACCCGTTATAGCCAACAGAAAAAAAAGCGGAGGCCCGAAAAACAGGTGGGGGTCCTCCACCACCACCACTCACAGAGGCTGAGCAGTTGGCTTCCACATTTGTGATAATGTTGGCAGCATCACATATGATCTTCACAGTGCAGAGAACACAAATTAGCATCCATTACTATAATGAAATAATTTGTTAGTTTGAAATGCTACAGGGAACTATGTACCTGCACATTAATGCTGTGGAAAGACTTCCTGTTCACATAGTCTCCTTCATTTACTGAAGGAGCAATGATTGGAATGTGAGTGCCATCTATACAGCCAATCACGCCTGGGAACCGTGAGAATAAATGTAAAATTTAAGTAGTAGTTCAAGTATCACCACATCATGGATTAAGTTTTGTTCATCCTGATACCTGCAATTTTGTGGCATCCCTCTTTGATAAATCTTGTGGGTCTGTGACCGGGGAACACCACAAACGAGTACAGGAGACGTTTCAGTGCAACTGTAACATTCCTGACTGCCCGACAGACGGTAGCCTTGGAAACGTGCTCAGCGTCACCAATATTATACAGAAAGCTCCCGTTTGCAAAAAACCGAAGTGCAATACAAATAATATGTACAGAACTGAGAGGATGTCCACGATGTGTCACATGAGCAATATTAGGCCTGAGGATGTTATTCAAATAAATTATAGATTGTGCTGAAAAACGGTAACGTTCACACAGAAAATCATCAGGAAATGATAAAATGTCCAAACGCGCTCTAATCACTCTCTCCCAGCGGAGAGCTCTGCGGAGAATTTGGGCTTCAACATCTGCTGGCTCTTCAAGGAAGGAGCACGCCATGTCTGACACTTCCTACAGTCAGGTTTCTGACAAAGAGGCGGAGAAGGTCAGGGTTAGTTGAAGTAAACCTGCTAGGGGGCAGGTTAGCTTCACGGAGTGTGTCGTCATAGTAACTCACTCAGAATTAATCTAAACTCGCTTTGTGAAACCGAAAACCCAGAGTTTTCGTTAACTCAGGGTATACTTACTCAGAGTTTGCACTAAACCGGCTTCCTGAAATAGGGCCCTGGTGAGCTACCAGCACCAAAAGAATATGACACACAAAGTGAATTTACACACTAAACTGCTTCACAACATTGGGCCAGCAAACAACACTGTAATGGAAGAATCGAACAAAAAAACCCACAAAATGAAACAAGCCAAAAAAACAGATGTATTTTCTAACAGGTCAATGCAACAACTTGTTAAACCCAAGTGTAGCTGACAACCCACACTTCAAATTAAATTCCTTCAGTGTCGTACTGATGTGAAATCAATTCCACTAATGACAACACTCTAACAGATACCAAACTATATTAGTGTTGGAGCAGTTCAATATTAACCAATGTCAGAAATTGGTGAAAAAGCAGCTTCACAGTGCCATCTTACAAAATAATCCACAACCATACAGCAACTTGTTACATGGATTTTCGGTTTGCAGCTTTTTTTGCAATCTTGCTGACAAAAAGAACTAAATAAATGAACAAAATTACTCTTACATCTCCACTTTGATAAGAAGCTGATAATTTAATAAAAGCAAAGAAAAAAAACTAAATGTTTATATATTTGAAGAAGCTGACATGTTGGTAATGGGAGTGTCTCCGAAATCAGAACAAGATGTCAAAGTATTTTAAATGAAACTTTTTTGTTTGGGTTCCTGTAACCTGTTTGTCAAACTGGCCTGATCAACAATCTGCTGCAGGAGAAATTTAAAAAGAAAAGAAAAACCTTTGAAGTTCATTTTGGTGTAAACTAAAGACTTTGAGTGCTGCATTAACTGTGTGCTCACTGCCACTGTTACCTCAGTGATCTCTTCTTTGGCCTGCTGCAGTTTGTCGGGTTTGTTGGCCCACAAGAGCTTGGCCTCGGCCTCTCTCTTCTTTTGGAGTGTACTCTGAGCCTCCTGCCACCTCTGCCACGCCCGCATGCGCTGGTCAAAGCAGCCCTGTGGACATCCATTTTTAGATCAGACAGTGGTAGTAGCAACACCTGATCTTTCCACGAAACACAACAGACAGCTTGTCTGCAGTAAAACTGTGACCTTGCACCACGTTAAAGGTTGGTTACAGATCTAAGGAGAGCCCTTATTGTTGTCGTTACTTCCTCAAGCGGTGCGATTCGAACATAAAGCTGTGCATATCGCATCGCTCACTTGCACAACATTAAATGGCCCTATTCAGACACTTGATCGTACATGTATAGGTTCTTCTGCACTAATGATACTGCCTTCTTTTCTTTTTTTTTAAGATTTTTATGTAAATAACTTCATTCAGTTTATTTAGTTTTACGAGAGAAATGCAACATAAAATACTCAAAAATTACCAACATCAGGAAATTCTCAAATCTTACTTTCTCTGGGATGTCGCCCTCATTTCCCTCAAGAAATATATTTCGTCCCATCTACCCTATCCTATCCACCATCCTAACAGTACAAGTAGAAGGCTTACCCGCACAGCACCCAGCAGACGGATGTAGTCACCAAGCAGTTCTGCAAAGATGAAGAAGTCACTGGCTGCCTGCTCCTGATGCAGCTGCTCCATCTTGTCCTCCACCTCTGCCAGCTGCGAAAGGGCCCGTGACAGAGCTGTATTGTCCTCAGAGTTCCCAAGCATGGCCAAACTTTTGGCAAACACTGCTGTGTTCCCACATAGCTCTGGTATTAAAGGCGGAAGCAGAAAATATATTCAGACTACTTGTTTCACCCTGAAAGAACTGAAAGACAGTTGGGCTGAAATGTTTTCTTTCCCTAAATTAATTTGATAAACGATGCAAAGAAAAGCTCAAGTCAATAAAAAGCAGGTGAAGCTCACCTTTCCTGTGAATGACAAGGGAGTCAACCACGACATGAAGCTTCCTGAGCTGTTGCTCCTCATTCTCCACCTCCTGGAACTTGTCCTCGAACCACTGAGACACAGAATAAACATCAGCAACCTCTTCATTGTGTTTAGAATGGCAGATCTGTTTGATGCCTTCTGCTGGCTCCACAGATCTATCAGGGTCTGTTCCTACTCATCCTTATGCAAATTTACATTTGGAGGCCACATGTGGAACGGTATGTAAAAACTAAACACTTCAGCCCTCTTTTCAGCCCTTACAGTGTCAGACTCATTCATCTTGATGGTCATCTTGTTGACAGCATCTGATGCCTTATTGATCATTTTGAGGAAACCTGCTCCACTCAGTGCTTGGGTGTTCACGGCTCTGGGCAACTGAACATAAAGCATTCCAAGAATTATACATTTAAAATTCAGCAGTGACCAGTCAAGTATTTGTCCCATTCCTACTTTTTATATCTTGAAATACTCACGTCTTCTCTTTCCAAGAACTCACGCACATCAGGATCCTGTAGTAAAGATGGGTGAGACACTACTCTCTGAAGATACCTACATAAAGCACAGTGGCATCAGGGATGAAGTGTGTGAAGCAGAAAATGTAATAAAAAAAAACAACAACAAAGAAACTAGACATGACGTTAAAAATGTCACTGTGTAAATCATATATGGATCCACACCTCTCCAGAGCTGCTCTTCTCCTCTCCACAAACTCTACTGATGATGGATCATCCATTCCCACCTTCACTTTGGTCATTCCTGTTGAACCAAATGACACGTGTCACACAGCAGGGAGAGAAAAAAAAAGTGCAGAACCAAAGAAAAAAACAAATGCCTGGCACCCACCTACAACACTTTTCTCTGGTGGTAGTGGAATGATGCATCCATGGAGTGACTGCTTGACTGACAGCTTTTCATAAAGGCCCAAGAAGTCACTAAAGCGCCTCCTCACAGAGAAGACCTTACTCCTGAACATGGGCAAGGAAGTCTGGTGGAAGATCAGTGACAGGACATGAGAAAGGCACAACAGCAAAAGCTAGTGAAAGCCACGAATTAACACAAGCTGGATTATATACCCTGGTGGATACTTTGTAGGCCACATATGCATTCATGCCATCCCCTAAAGAGGACAAAAACATCACACAATTAGCTACTTTACAATTAATAACATTAGTTTAATCTACAAAATGTAGAAGGTTGTATGATGAAAAAAAAAAGAAAAAAAAAAAGAGACTGACCGATTTTCTCTGGGTTTGTGACAGCAACATCCACATCAAAACTGTCCTTGGCTTCTTCCTCTTCCAGCTACAACCAATAAGAAGACAGCAACACAACTCATACCTTGAACACACCTAAGCCTTTGCAGCGCAAGCATTAGAAAAGCATTCACGCTACTGAGATTCTCACAAGTTCTTAGAGGGCTCAGCCGTGGCCTGTACCTGCTCCAAGGAGGTGGGCTGCATGGCTGCGGGGCTCGGAGTGAATGTGGAGGCATGTCGAGGACCAGAGGGCTCCTTCCGAGCGGAGCTGCTGGACTTGTCTGTGCTCAGTTCTACGTTTGTATCTGGAGAAAGAAAGCCTTTTCATTCATGTTCCAGACTTTTACAGACTGGCTGTCATTTCTTGCTGCAAAAAGTTTCATAAATTCAAATTCAGATTTATTGTGGTAGCTTTTGGTGACCAGCAGCATCTACATCCAGCCTTAAGCCTCTTCTGATGACTGACAGCTTATGTCTACTCATAACTGGATTTTCATTTCAATTTTTTGTGCAGTGTGGTTTGGAGGAAAGGTAACAGATACTATATGAAACTAACCAGAACAAGCTTTGTGAATTTTGTGAGGGAATCTTGATTTCTGGGAAAAATATTCAGGAAAAAGGCAGACATCTCCCAAACTGGGGTCACAGATGCATAAAAATGGTCAGCTAGTAAGCTGTGGTGTTTAAACAGTGCTCAATTGCAGAGGTGGGAAGTAACGAAGTACAAATACTTCATTACTGTAATTAAGTAGAATTTTCAGGTTTCTCGACTTTACTTGAGTAGTTTTTTCCTGACTACTTTTTTACCTTTACGCCTTACATTTTCAAAACAGACTCATTTGGGTAGAGTTATTATTTCGTCACTGCGAAGCTCCAAACATCAAACTGATTTGACCCTAAATAGAAACACGTGGAAGACAACCCTGTTCATTTATTCATCACCAGCGGATGTTGCATAGAAATAGACAAAAGAGGCAAAACTGTGCTATAGTCTGGGATTAAAGTGGGCCAGTGGTTTTTTTTTTTTGCCACAACACCGGAACGACTGCGGGTGTCAGTGAGTTGCAATTGCAGTACTTCAACATCTAGCTGGCCCTACTGAAGACAAAAGGTTTGGCGCACAGTGTATTGCTAGCTGAAGGTCCAGCTGCTGTATTTCAAAGGGAGAGAAAAGAAAGAGCTAACTTCACTCAGAGATGAAAGAAAAGTTGCATAAAAATCATTTGCAGGTTAGTGTATTATAAACAGGTTAGTTTGTTGTACTGTGATAATTTAAAGTAAAGAACAGTGTGTGACAGTGGTCAGAGTTAGGTACATCAAGGGTAGCAGGGAAGAATCTGAAGTTAAACTGATGATGCTTCGGTCATCGAATTCCACCTTCATTCCCCTGTATAGTGTCTAATATGACGACAGCATAAACAGTGTATTGTCAGTGTAGAGGATGGAAATGAGCCAGAACAACTCAAACTTAAACAACTGTTAAATTCAGGTGTGTAAATCCAAAAAGAGCAGCTCAGCAGCAGGAGTTATACAGTTCACCTGATCACAGTCTGCATATTAAGAACATCTACTGGAGCTCTCAATAGAAATTATTTTGAGTTGTGTTTCTTTTCCCATATTAAGTCATTACAACTGATTTTAGAGCTCCTGCTGAATCCACTTTAACCTCTTCCCTACTCCCAAAAATTTCTGTTCATCTAGATGTAGCATTTTCAGTATGAGAAACGTTTCCTCACTCATCCAAGTGACCTGCAGTCAGCTGAGACTGAAGAAGTCACTTGGACAAGTGACAAAACTTTTCTCCCCCTAAAAACGCTACGTACAGATGAACAGAATCAACTTTTTGGGATTTCCTTACCTGGATGATTGAGCATGCATCGGACTCTTCCCTACTCATTTTCCTGTTTAGAGTCAAAGCCATCCTCTATACTTTCCCCTTCTCTTCATTGAGCTACTTTTATTCTCTTACTTTGAGTACATTTCATACCCTGTACTTTATTACTTTTTCACTTCTACTTGAGTAAAGAAGTTGAATCGGTACATCTTTTCTAACACTAGTATCTACTGCTGTAGTCCATCTGCTTCGAGGTCTTATGTGTTGTGCATGCAGAGATGCTCTTCTGCACACCTTGGCTGTAATGAGTTGACTTGTTATTGCCTTCCTATCAATATGCAGCAGGGTAATTTTCCTCTGATCCGGTCGGATCTGCAGTTTTTGAAATACTCTGAACTTTCTGGCACCAACTACTATGCCACATAAACTTAAATCATCAACATGTTTGCATAATCTTGAGTTGAGTAAAGCAAGCTGTCACCATGCTTGTTTGTTGTTGTTGTAGTATTATGTTATCTGTGCAAGATCGCCATGAAAAATGATACAGTCAAGAGCAAGAAGCTGTGGATGCTGCAGAGTCACGAGTGAACTGGCAGATGTTGTTAGGGGGAAGTGTGTCCTCACCAGCAAACAGATCGTTGTCATCGTCGGAGTGAACTCCGTTGGCCTTGGCCGCTGTGCTGCTGGCCGCCTCCTCGCTGAACAGATCTGAAGGCTCCTCGCTGACGCGGTCGGGCTGAGAAACTCCCCGGCTCACAGACACGGGGTTACTCTGCAGACAACCACCACAGAGACGAGCTGTCATTACAGTTTGCAGCCCGTTAGGACAGGGGCTGATAAGCAGGGTGGAGTCATGTGACTAACGGAGCTCACCAAATTTTGATTTATTAATTCTGCTAAAACGATAAGTAAGAGGGGCTTGACTGTGAACGAAGCCAGCGTTTTAATTAACAATTAACCAACGGGAACAGGCCGAACAAGACAAAAGCAGTGATAAAACCTATTACTTGGTAATAAAGAGAGGCCAATTTTAACTCTCAGCCAACTCCGGACACCTTTACAAATCACTTTCGCTGCTTCCAAAGAAAACCTGCCCGTATTTCGCGACTGTCCGTCAAAGCCTCAGCGTTTTGGGATGCCCTGAATGCAGGTCAGTTGAGATATAAAAAAAATGCAGGCTTTCTGACTCTGACTTAATGCAAACCTAAAAACACACGTCAATTTGTTACTGGTGTCACCGAAGCGGGAACCTACGTTACTAACGAAGATGTCCTCGCCCTCGTCGCTGTCCGCGTCTGCCATGTCACACAATCCCGGCTCTGACTCCTCTGCTGTGGGGAAAGGAGGTGGGTTCCGATCCGAGCTGGCCGCCATATTCCCTGTTGTGAGCGCAACTGGCGTCCCGGAAGTGAAGGGGGGGCCGGCGGTTGAGCGGCTGCAGCGACACCTGCCGGTCACTTGGTCACATTACAGCCTCGGAAACCACTGCACGTTGTAACCCAAGAGAAACAGTGTCTTTGATTTCAGATTGCAGATTTTTGCTGAGAGTGTGCTTCTTAGACAAATATCTAAAAACACCCCCCCCCCCAAAACAAACAAACAAACAAACAAAATTTCCAAACTGTTTGCTTATTTGGCACCGTGAACAGTGTCTAGAGCGCATATGTCAAAATATGTAATTTTATGTTCCTCGCAAAAGTTTGTGCATGACCGTTAAAGTTTACTTAAAGTTTACTGTATGCGGCTTAAAAGCGCATGCTGACCGTAAACTACATCTCCCACAATGCATTTCGATTGTTTGAACCTCAATGCCCATGGTACCAGGAGCTAGAGGGACATGAGGTACCGCCAGATCTGTTATTTGATTATAGACATGTGTGGTATCCACAGAAACGTCAAAGACCAAAGACCACCAAAAAAGCAAAAACGGCTTAACGATTAACAAGCAGCTAAACAGATTCCGCAAAAAGATGTAAACACAAAGCCCGGATCTCACCTATACAGGATATGCCCATAGGGTGTGAAAAGCTGACATCCCACAGATTCCGAAACGGCAGGTTTTGTCACCCTCCAACCAAAACTCACTGAACCAGCAGCAAAACAAGACCACTACACTTCACGTTTGAAAAACACTGTAATGAATTTCCACTTACTTTGCCTGCCTTGTTTCCACCCATAAATTCGCACTTCCTTCACAGCACCATCTCTCAGTGTGCTTCAAGACCATAGTTTCCCAAGAAAATTCTCTATTTTCTGCCTTATTTGCTTGCTTATTACGCACCAATCTTCCGTTGTATACAGTGTTGTCGGTCGCTGCCCTCACCACCGCCCCACACACACACACACACACACACACACAAATTATATCTGACAAGAAAGCCTAATTTCTACAGTTCAGCACCAAAGAAATTTCAACTTTCAAAATTTATACCAAATTGCGAAACGCTTAGCTATGTCTGTAATAAAACCTCTGTAACGTTGTGAAAAACGGAAGTTTGTTTTTCCACTTTCTACTATAGAAATCTGTTTTTTTATGACTACAGTTTTAAAACAACAACAACCACACAACAAGGAGAGTCTGGGCAATAAGCTACCAGAAAGTCTCTTGTAATTGTACACATTTATATCTTACAATTTAAGTCCAAAGAGTCATGCTGACAGAGTTCTTTCTTTGTCACAGAAGCTCTTTCTTTAACATGTAGAAAAACAGTTAAATGTGTGACTTCTTTACATTGACAGAAAGGGCAGTTTCACTGGTCCTGCCGCTTAAGATCCAAGTGGGCTGTATGTGGCCCGCAATGTAAAATTAGTTTGACACTCCTGGTCTACATTCAGGTGACATGATTTTACCTGTTCAAAGGTGTAATTCCCATAGGAGTGCACTTACCACGTGACCGCTGATGATCAAATGTCAGTGTTATGTGGCTAGATCAGAGGGCAAAAACTGAACTTATTAACCTGAAGGTTGGGTGTTTGTACTGAACTGTTGCATTAGACTGTTTTAGTAGTAGTGAAGCAGTAGCAGGAGACTGTCAGGCAGGTGGTGTTCTGCAATTCAGGGCACTTTGTTTCTTAAATGTCTAGAACAGGGATGTAAAACTCATTTTACATTACGGGCCACATGCAACCCACTTTGATGTTAAGTGGGCTGGACATGTTAAACTCACCTTTGTGTCAGCGTGCAATTTCAACAATATATCTCAGTTTTTATACATGATATAGAAAAGTTACTGTACAGACAGCTCATTGCACAGACTTTTCTGTAATTATAAAACAAAGCTTTTGTTAATTTACAGGAAATAACCTGTTTTTTTCTTTTACCTTATGAATACTCATGAGTGAGGTCTTCATTCGCAGCAATGCTATAAAAAACTATTAAAATACAGTTAAAAGTCTAAAACCTCGGCGTCCTTCACTTGTTCCAAAGCTATACAGTGGGCTGAACCCGAGCCTTTGTTGGGCCGATTTTGGCCCCCACCCTCATGTTTGACATCTTGATCTAGACTATATAATATTTATCTGGTCTGAGATGAACATAGACAAACTCAAATGTCGGCTTTTCGCACCCTATGGGCATATCCTGTAGACAAGATATCACAGTTTACAACTCTTTGAGTAAAGTATTTTTAGCCTATATATTTTCTTTTTAGTGGGTCATTTTTCTACATGTCTTTGCCAGATCGTAATATTTCCCAATACCTAGTTTATGCACACTCTTACAAATGCGTTTTATACTGGCTTTGCACGCTTGGACTGTCCTCTCAGTGGAGATCAAAACAAGTAGTTTTATTTTGCTTTTTTTGTTTTGCTGCGAATGCTGCAGAAAACAGCAAAAAGCATGACTAATAGACATGTTTTTTTAAGTAAAATCCACAGCTTTAAAAATGCAAAAATAGAGAAATTTCATCATAACTGCACTGACTGTGGAAAAAATGACTTTCCGTCAGCTGACCTCACATACAGGATGTTGTCACGTCTATAGATGGAAGAATTTTTGTCACGTGTACATAGATTCAGGTTCACACTGTGAATAAAACCCAAATGTTTTTCCCTATCATGTGAGGTGAATCCATCTCATAATAAACACATGATAGAGTACAAACTGACATAGGCAGTCCTTTTCTATGGATTGTTAAATTTATGAGGTGAAATGACAGCTGCCCTGCTTTTTTAATGAAGGATTTCAATGTTGTAAATCAAGCCTGAATAGCAATCTTTGACCTGTCGTTTACCGAAAGATATGTAAAGCCCAAGGTTAGAGACTCTTCGGTGTTCGCTCATCTCTGGAGTATGTATGTATACCAATGATGCCTGTCGGGCGTCATGTCTGATGAAAAGAAGACGAGCAGACACGGTTACTTTGTTAGTATTCATAATTGTTTGTATACACAATGTATAGGAGCACCAATAAAAAAAACATCTTTTTTTTCCTCTTTTTTTTGTCCAAACATTTTTTCCGACATTTTTTAAAAAGCCACAGATTTTTTTTCTCCATTTCTACAGAAAGCAAAGAAAGCTCTGTACATGAACAAGCAACAACAGAATTCCTCATCGTGAGCTGCAGAGTATAAACCGCCTGGCCGCTCAATCCATATCATCTCTGAAGCAAAAAACAAAAATAATAATAATAATAAACATTAAAAAAAAAAAGAAAAAAAAAAGACCAGCTGCCTGCTGCTTACCTAGGACACTACGTTACACAAACAGCTTTCGATATTTAAAACACAAGATATGTAAGAAATGTACTTTCCAAAAATTGTGAAAAAGTGCAATACAGGTTCAACTGTTTACAACTCAATAGATTATTTCCCAAATGGAGTCCGCTCCTCTTTCTCCCACTTTTGTCCGTCAACCCCCACCCTGGTCCCTCCCGACGTGCCGCCCCACAAAAACTTGTTCCTTGTTTGTATCCATAGTTAAAATCTCTTACAGTTATATTGACATTCATGACGATGTACATGTATGAGAAACATGGTATTCACAAAAGTAGAGCAAATTACTATGATCGCAAATGACAAGTTTCTTTGGGTAAGAGAGTAATGAAAAACTAGTTTCTTTTTTTTTTCTCCTTTTTTTTTAAATATTGGATTTGTGTATAGAACAAGCTTCGTTTTTTTCTTCATACAAAACCATGTAAAAAAAACAAAACAAATTGGGAGTCCCCTTCAAAAAGGCCAACATCTTTGCATCTGATAACATCTGTAGAAGAACCACGGTGATGGAAAACCAGCAAACACACTCCTGCGCTGCCGGGGATCGGGGATGCACGCACACACACGTGGTTCAGCAGTACAGATGCTTGAAACCAAATATTGTTTTTTTGGAAAAACAACACACATTCGACTTAACTTCTGGTATAAAACACAACTCGACTGTTGCTGTAGATGTTTTTTTTGTAATTTAGGTGGGGTGGGGGACCAGCGCCCTGAGTCCTCGGTACCCCTGACCTGCGAGGAGATCCTGTCAAGTCCCACTGAACGATGAAGAAGCAGCTGCCGATGGTGACAGCTGAGTGACACCATCCACGCAGAGCAGAGTCGTCTCCACGGCGCCGACATACCTGCGCGTTGGTAAGGTTTTTTTTTGTTTGGTTTTTTTTTTTTTTTTTTTTTTTTTTAAACGGAGCTCCCGTGACAAACCAAAAACTGGAAAACACTTTCATGTACAAAGGGTGGCAACGCGACCTCAGAGAAGAATGTACTGTAGAAACGCACCAGGTCTCTCTCTCCTCTGCTGATATGAAAAACTGAGCTTCAGGACTCATTCATTATCCCACTTCCATCCCAAATAATAATAATAATAATAATAATAATAATAATAATAAAAATAATGAAATGATGGGAAACATTAAAAACATCAACAAACAAACAAAAAAACATATGTACATGTTTATAAGGATATTTATGTAAAAAATAATACAATAACATAAAAAAACCCAATGAAAAGTCATATGACACGTGGGTAAAAGACAAAAGACAAGTTGATGAATAATGTAGGCTTGGTAAAGAGGAGGAGGAGGCTGAAATCCAACGTTCACTTCACTGAAACTGTCCAATAGATATACAAAATGCACAAAGAAAACACTAATCAAACAAACACTGTGTGTAGACTGTGCCTCATGAGCACCATACATCAAAAACCAGCATATTTTTTGGACTTGACACTGAATCAACCGTCTCAAGCGAGAGTGTTCGGCACCGAAAAACAAACAAACAAACAAAAAAAAATGACTACCATTTTTGCTGAGGAAAAAAAAAAAATTCACAATCTTCCGGTTGAACGCGACCAATGTTTGTTTGTTTTTATTTTTCCTTTTTAAAAGTTCATAGTCTCTGAGAATGGTTCTTCATATAAAGATGAAGTTGTCTCACTTTTTCTTCCCTCACATGGCAATCTCCTTCCTGAGACTGAGCAAGGTAAGCTGGGGAAAAAAGGAAAAAGTAATTCCTACGTTTCAGTCTGGAAGTTTTGTTTTTCTCTGCAGGGGGAGACGCGAGAGTTTTTTTTTCTTTTTCGTGGGGATGAGAAGCCATTTTGTGTCCAGCAGCCTCTGGCTCCGAAGGTTTTGTTGATTTGTTTTGTATTGTTTGGTTGTGTTTTTTTCTTTAGGGTGTGTGACTTTCTGTATGTGTGTGTGGGGGGTGACAGAGAGTGTGTGGTTGTGTGTGTGTCTGTCTGTGTGTGGTGTTTTGGTGCAAGTGCATGCTCATGGCGCTGTGGTGATGGCGTTCAGGTCCTTCATCAGGCCCTCGAGGTGGGCCATCTCCTCGGTCAGCTCGTCGGGCTCGTAGCTCTGGGGGAGAGGAACAGGGTTACTGCGGGGGGCGGGGGAGGGGAAGGGGGGGAGGGAGGCAAGCACCTGGAAGGAGGGAAGGAAGAGAGCAGAGGAAAGGAAAGGAGAGGAGAGGATCAGTCAGGGATCTTTCACAGAGGACAGGGAGGAGTTTGGCAAAGGGGGCGCATGGGTGAGGTGAGCTGGAGGGGGGGGGGGGGGGGGGGCTGGGTGGATCAATGAAACTGAAGGGTCGGAAAAGGACAAAAACAGAAAGAGGCAGCAGACAAAAGCATGACGTCGAGGAAAAAAACCAAGAGAAGCCAACACCAACATACGGTCAACAGCCAATCAAGGCAGAGAGAAGGTTCAATGGCAAAAAATTAAAAATCATTCCAGTTATGGGTTTGTTTGTTTGTTTTTTTTGTTAAGATCGGTAGTTAACGGTTAAATGAAATGACCAAAGGAGAGCCGACAACGCCACAAAAAAAAGAGAAAGTAAAAACATGGTGAGATTGAATTTGGAAAGAATACAAAAAAAGAAAAACAGAGAGAGAGAGAACAAACAGAAAATGTGGTTAAAACCAATGTTCAGCTGAAAGTAACTGTATCATCCAGTGCCCAAAGTAAACCTGACATGGATTTGGAAGGAATGTGATTGGTATCATTTAAAAAAAACAACCCAAAAGAAGCAGCAAAAATAATATCAAATATTCACCACCATCATCAGGCCTACCAAAAAAAAAATCAGACTGCCTTACTACAAGCAGCCAGTGTGGGGCGCTGTACTCACGCTGTCTACATCTTCTAGCATCTTGCTGGTCTCTGGTACATCGGGGGCGTTGGGCACGGTGACCACCATCGGTGTTCGTGTCCTTCCTAGTGTTCCGATGGAGGCTGTTTTCACAACATGCGGGTGAGTGGGAGGCCCTGAGTGAAGAAAGGTCACACGAAAATACTACACTCAGTGAACGCAACACACACCAGTGCTTTAAAAAAAAATTTTTTTCAGCTCGCAAAGACCTTTTTAAGAGCTAGTTAGAAAAATTCTGATTCAACTCTGTTTAGCTTGGTGGGTGTCAGTGATATGAGGGCTCACCGGTCTGAGCGAGCAGGGGAGTGCTGGGCAGGGCGGGAGACTCATAGGATGGGTGGCTGGAGGCTGGGATTGCAGGTACAGCGAAGCTCTTGAGAGGGTGGGCGTGGGCATGCGGGTGAGCTGAGCGGAGTGGGGGCAGGTTGCTGGAGTAGCTAGGCTCCTCCTCTGTGGTGGTGGAGCCGTGGTAGCTGCCCTCTGGGTCAGCCAGGATCTCTGAGGGGCAGGAGGCTTGGGAGGAGGCGGTGGCAGGAGGGGCGGGCTCAGAGCTGGGAGTATTCCTCACAGACTCTGGAGAGGAGGCAGCAGGTGGGGACAGTCAGAATACGGGTTTGCAGGATTAAAACATTTTTCGGCATGCCAGTGCCTGCCAACCGGCTTGTAGAAAGTTACCAAGAAAATGTCATAATTAATAATTAAAGCTGGAATTTTAGGCTTTCATTTTTGGGTTTGCTGTCGCCAATCTAAATATCTGTCATGGAACTTTCTATTTGTGAGTCTGTACACGAGAAGCTGAGAAACCTGTCTTATTTAGAATCCTGTAAATATACATATGAACTCAGGTTTCAGTTCATCCTATCCCAGTGGTCTTTTCTTTGCGTTTACATCTCACAGTATCCCAGTTCAATAGCAATATCCAGGTTCCTCAAAACATGAATAAGAGCATGCAAACATCTTAAGTGTTAAAAAAATAAAATAAAAAGAAAATAATTTCAAAAGCTCAGTAGCAATAAAAAGCAAACATCTTAACATTTCTGAAGCTGCAACTTGTGGTCTACCTTTATAAATGACTTCAGGTCAGTTGAACACCAGTTCAGCCTTCTATTTTTCTTTCACTATAACTAGTTATTTGTGCATTATACTGCCAAAAGTATTCACTCACACATCCAGATCAGTTCAGGTGTTCCAATCACTTCTGTGGTCACAGGTGTATAAAATCAAGCACCTATACATGAAGACTTCTTCTACACACATTTGTGAAAGAGTGGGCAGCTCTCAGGAGCTCAGTCGTAGGTACCGTGATAGGGTGCCACCTGTGCAAGTCCAATCGTGAAATTTCATCGCTGCGAAATATTCTACAGTCAACTGTGCTACTATAAAAATATGGAAATGATTAGACATGGTACAGACCTCCAAACTTCATGTGACTTTCAGATTAGCTCGAAAACAGTGTGTAGAGAGCTTCGTGGAATGGGTTTCCATGGCCAGGAGAACGGTACTTGTCTAACTGCATTGTGCCAAGTGTAAAGTTTGGTGGAGTGGGGATTATGGTGTGCGGTTGTATTTTTTAGGAGTTGGGCTCAGCCCCTCAGTTCCAGTGAAAGGAACTCTTAATACTTCGACATACAAAGCTATTTTGTACCATTTCATACTCCTGACTTTTTTGGAACAGTTTGGGGACGGCCCCTTCCTGTTCCTGTTCCCTTCCTGCAACATGACTGCGCACCAGCGCATAAAGCCCAAAAAGACATGGATGAGAACTTGACTGCCCTGCACAGAGTCCTGACCTCAACCCCACAGAACACCTTTAGGATGAATTAGAGCGGAGACTGCAAGTCAGGTCTTCTCATATAACAGTGTCCGACCTCACAAATGATCTTCTGGAAGAAGAAACACTCCTAAACCTTTTCGAAAGCCTTCCCAGAAGAGTTGAAGCTGCAATAGGGTGGAGCAACAATATATTAAATCCTATGCATTAAGAAGCTCATATCCATGTGAAGGCAGACGTGTGAATACTTTTGGCAATATAGTGTATCCGACTGCATTCCCTTGTTTATCTTGGTAAAGAGCACAGCCAGTATGTTAGGAAGGAAAGCAACAGTGGTTAGTAACACTATGGAGAACTCAAATATGAACATAAGGTGGTAGCGGCATGGGAATGAATAAGCAAATGACAAATCTGTGAGTGGTTATGACATAAGGTAAGAGTGCCCTTGTCCTCTTTGTTATTCCTCGTGCTGTCCAGCAGGGGGCAGTGTCTCACCTGTGGAGTCCACCCTGTCTAGATGAGAGATGGGGGTGCAGGTGTGCGGCCGTGGGTACCCGCTGCCCTGGTGGTAGAGGTAGCTGCGTGTCGCCGACGACAGGCTGCCCATGTGATAATAGTGGTGATGGTTATCGAGGGAATGGATGGGGTGAGCGCTAATCACGGCTGTGAATGGAAATGGACATGAATACACGGACACACAAACACAACAAGATGTTTAACCAACTGGTGATGAGGATGATGACGATGAGATGTACACATGCAGTTTTCTGTGACACACACACACTTCAATATTCTCTGTCAGCTTAGTCACTAAACCAAAAAATCCCCAGAAACATTAACATGTCACGAGAAGCATGAAATGTTTTCTAATTAGACAACCACAAGGAACATTTGGAAGTTGTTAACTTAAGACTTTGTGTGCTCTAGTTTCATATTGTTTTGTGAGGAGTTTCCAAATCGACTGCACAAACACACACACACACACGCACACACTTACGCTGAGGCGGCTGCGCATCAAAAGGCATCATCATTTTAGGCCTCATCCCTCGTCGGCCTGCTAGTGTAGACATGCTGTCCTCTGATTCGTGGCCTAAAAGGTACGGTGGACACCAGCCAATCAGAAAGAGCTGCTACCCTATTGATTGTCGTTTTTTTCCCCCCTTTTATTAACGATCCGTCTGATCTCAGGATCCTTAATCAATGCACTAATTGGGTTTTGATTGTATCTTTAAATGTCACAGTTACATTGAGTAGCTTTACTGTACTTGCAGAAACCTGCATCATGACGAGTAATGGGCAGCATGTATGAAAAGCATGAAATGTTTTGCATGATAATCACGGGAAAACAACAGAAATTGAACAGGTGTTGACTCATGACACGAAAACCTCTTCAGGACTCCTCCAGCAACCTCCTGAAAGCAAACCTGAGGATATTACCTCATTCCTACCTGAAAATCATCGTTTTTTTAAGTCACACTCTTAAAATGTAGTTTTCTGTCTGCAGCCAAACTAGAGAGGTCTACTCAATGTTATTATGCATGTAAGCTCAGGCAGCAAGGGTAGCATTTCGCTTTCATCCCTTTTCCCAAAACATCACATTTTAAGTCTCCGCCTTGAGCAAGACTGACCACGGTAGGAGTTGCGCCTCTGCTGCAGGTGGGGGTTGCTCTCCAATCCGCTGTCAGCAGGGGTGATGTCCTGTGAGGTGCGGGGAATGGGGGTTTCAGTCATGACTGGGTTGGGGTCTGGCGACTTGTCCATGGGTTTAAGCTCCAGCCTCTCGTGGTGAATCCAAAGATCGGGTGGCTTCAGGTCTTTGGAGTTCCCCTTGTATTTGTGAGAGCCGTTGGAAGATTTTGAGGCAGCCCGCTTTCTATCAGAGAGAACACAGAGCTGTTAGCGACAGCAGCAAAACAGTCAAAGATACTGGAGGGAGCTGATCTGTAGGTTAATAAAACAGAGTGAGAAGATCTATATTACAAAGAGACAGAAAGAGAGCATGCAATGTAAAAGCGGGACAGTGCGTCTTACTTTTTCTGGTGGGATGTGGTGCGCCGCGTGCACAGGAAAGCCCCCACTACCACCACTATGATGGTGAAGGCTCCCACTGAGATGATTATGACAATGACCAGGATATGATTTTCCCCATCTTTAATTCCTCGGCAAGAGAAAATCAAAGTTAGAGTGCAAACTTTTACGCATTAATGTCTGTATGAACTTCAACAGAAAAAAAAATTAAATGCAAGATCAGAATAAATAGTTTTAAATTTGTACTGAAACAAATATGAGGCTATAGTTACTTATAAGTCACGTCTAAGTGATAAATTATTAGTCTATGATCATTTCTAAGAGTTGGTTGAGTTACATTGTTCAGTCGTGGGGACACTTTTGGGAAACTTTGTCCAGGTTACAGCACGACTGTAGTGTCTGACAACATGACAACTGAGCATGAGCACTAAATAAGGCAGGAGGAATTATAATCTTACTTGGTGGAACAGGGTCCCGTGGAGGTTGGTTTCCTGAAGGTCCCATCTTTGGTGTGAGATTTGAGGCTGAATCAAGATAGGTGAAAAACAAAAAGTCATTCTAATGGTCTTTTCTATCACCACATAGAGCCTGTCAAATGTTTATTATCTTAAAAACTACACAAGCACAGTCACACGGACTAAGTTTTTCTTTCCTTCTTTCTTTTTTTTTTTCTAATTGGCGTAGAAGATGGTCCTTGGAAAAAGAGAAACATTAGGGGGTGCGGTCCAGCAGTGATAAAGTGTGGAGAGCGAGTTTACCTTGGTCATTAGCCATTTTGTCAGAGGACTCAGCTTAACAGGCCAAGGGAGAGCAGAGAGGGAGAGACAATAAAAAGCAAAAAAGTGGTTAGCTGAAAACAGCAGCGAGGGAGACAGAAATAAAGTGAGAGATGGGGATTGTGAGGAGGAGGAAGAGAGGGGCAAAACTATAGGAAGGAAAACCAGTAGGAAAACCAGACAGCAGCCAAACAGAGTATGCTAGAAACAACCAGACTGACATTAGAGGAAAGTATATTGAAAAACATATACAGAAGTTAAAACACACACTGATATATATAATACCTTCCTACAGTCAACACACACTGACTTTATGCCCTAAATATTAGCATTCTCTAAAAAGAGTGGATGCTTATGAAATATATTCAGCTAAAACCTAAATCAGCCGTAAGAAGCAGAAACAAACTGAACCTACAATATTCTTTACAACATTTGCTTAGCAGACTCATCAGTTAGCAGCCCAAGCCAAATTAATCAAGAAGGTTTGAAAAGCATCCTTGTTATAGCTCACGAGTTTCACGCAGCAATAGAAAAAGTGCTCAAAGGTGTTTGGAATAAAATGTATTTAAGCTTATATGATGTGTTGAATGTTCTATGGAAAAAATCCATCTGTAATTTAAATCACATCACATAAATACGCCGGTGCAATCCGAGGACGGTCACTGTGTCTGAGAAAACAAAAATCTTGAAGGCCCATTTGTTGATTTTTAGACAGCTGAGGGCAGAGTAACACCACGACTAACCCAAAGCCCTGACATAACGGCAGCCATGGAAGCTGTGTACTGTGTATATGTTAGCCAAGAGCTGCCTATTTACACATGCATAAAGCTACGTGATGACTAAACATCTCACAGTCCTCATTTCTTTTTGTTAGAGAGCTTAAACGTCTATTTAACCGATGGACCTTTGACTTTGTTTAACAGTCTGTAAATGCTGCCATGTGAAAAACGTGCGTCACATAAACTTACTTTTTGGAGTGCGGAACTGCACGGGCTCAGACATGGGGCCCATGCCTTTTGAGTTTCGGGCCTGAATCTTGAAGTAGTAGGTGGTGTCCAGCGTTAGCTCCTGGATCTGGTGAGTCAGACGATTGCCCACCACTGGTTCGATAACCCAGTCGTGGACCACGGCGTTTACATCTGTACTGTAGTAGATGATATAGCCTACAAAAGAAGACGCCAAGAACAACGAGCAATTGTTTAAAATGTAGTTTTAAAGTAAGATCACGGATATTGTTTTTATTCTTAAGAGCCCCAACAGGAGAGCAAGAGTGATGCATTTACATACTTTTCTGAAAGATATCTACTTTTACAGAAAAAATATCAGTCTGCAGCTGGGTGATCAGACAGCTCCCAGACATATTCACAATCTGCACATCAATTCTTCACCTAAATGTGAGTCCATTGCAGTGCAGAGATGCTACAAAATGGTCAAAATAATAAGTAGTGAGAAATCTGTGTGAAGGACAAGAGAGGCTTTGGGGCTCACCAGTGATTTTTCCATTGGCCTCAGAGGGAGGCTGCCAGTTGACAATTATGGTGCGTGGTTTGTTCTCTTTGCTCACCACAGTCACATCCTTCGGGGCGGAGCTGGGAGCTGTGACAGGGATGGAGACGAGACATTGTTCGAGCTGATGAGAAGGTTAAATAACACACATGCACATGTTCCTACTACTAACTTTCATTTCAGGATATAAATAAAATGTGGAAAGTTTTATGCTGATAGTATTCCCCCTGGACTAAAAAGCTACAGTTTTTATATACTATACTTGTGTGTGTGTGTGTGTGTGGGTGTGTTGATGATGCACACGCACACAATAGCATCCATTTCCTCAGCTGTGAGACAAACCCCGGGTGGGCTGAAATAAAAACGCTGTTCACCTTTCCTTTAGAAAACTCAAAAATATTTATGCAAGAGATTAAAAGAAATTGTTTTTCTTTTAGTAATCTCAAAGCAGGTTATTATTTTTTTAAATATTATCTTTTTTTTGGCATTTTGCCTTTATTTGATAGCGATAGTGGAGACAGACAGGAAAGCAGAGAGAGGGGGTAGGAGACGCTGCAAAGGGCCCCAGGTTGGATTCGAACCTGGGCCACTGGCTTCTGGCCATATGGTTGCCTGCTCACCCACAGAGCTAAAGTCGTACAGGTACTGAGAGTTTGCTTGTTGGTTGATTACCTGTTAGTTATGCAGCCAGCTTTTTTAAAAAAAACAAACAAACCCACACACACAAAGGGAGTTTATGGCTTTTCAAACAGGCTACCCCTCCTGAATGAAAGACCAGCCAAAAGTAGTCTAAGGGAGACTGACTGTATCCATGAATTTTTTACTGCTCTTCAGGCTGAGACACCTGGTCCAGAGTTTAATATAAACTGTATTTCTATTAATATTATTACATTTTGGAAGAATGGTTAGTCCCTACCTACTCTCCTTAAATTATCACCTGCAATTAATCCCCAACTTTGCTGCAGTTTTCCTTAATTTCTATTTTAGTTACTTTTCACTGTTTGGGTTAATGGCAGTCTTTGGTTTTTACTGGACTACACTGTGGAGTCACAGCTTGCTTGATAATCTTCAAGCATTGCCCCTCCTCCTTCCTTGGTCGGCAAGAAGTACAATGTCACTCCTGAGCCAGCCAGGGGGGCTCGTTACACCGTAGGTGTCGTGTTCGTGTCTTTGTACTCATGTATGTGCTGTGTGTGTTTATGCGCGGTTGTTTGTGTCTGCGTGTCTGCAGTGCTCCTACTGGTCTCAAAGGTGGTGCCCTGGGCTGTCATGCTCCATGTGCTGACACGGCGGCCTTTGGTCACCATGACGGAGAATTCGTACAGCGTGTTGGGCTTCAGATCTGGCACCGTGTAGCTCAGGTTGGTGGTGTTGACCATCTGGGGAAAAACGAGCAAAAGCGGCAAACAAGAAATCAGTTTGTGAGACGGCAGAGCCGCCGAACAACCCTGGAAACTGTTTTCCGGCAGAGAAAAGAATAGAGCTGTGTGATTTTTACTAACTGAATAACACCTGCAGATGTCTTGCTTTTCCAGACTAACAATCCAAACACTAAACACGTCAAGTTTCAAACTCAGAGAGAACAAAAACATTCACGACTGAGAAGCTGAAGCAAGGCGGCGTTTCAGAATCATTTAAATGCTCCTTCAAGTATAAAACCAGCTCCACAGATCAGTAAGACCTGTTTTAGTTCTAAAATAAATTACCAGTGTGAAGCATTCACATTCACGAGGCATTATGTGCACTATCCAGTGTTTGGAACCACATCCTTTCCATCTTTTGATGGTTTCAATCATGTTTATACGAAATACTCAGTTTTCACTTTATTAGGTACGCCTTGCTAAAATGAGTAAGGTCTGATGAAACAGTCCCGCAATAATTTCCGTGTTTATAATGCTTGGGTTTTTGTTGCAGCTGTTCCGAAGAGGTATTAATTCAACCTCACAGTTACAGCCAAAACAGGGCCTATTTACATCATTGAGAGTAAATATGGCAGGTAAACAACAAAAGCAAAAAAAAACAAAACCTGTCAATTTAAAAATAAATTACATTTTTAACCACCAACTAATATCCTGAACATTAAAACCTTCATGAAGTGGGGTTTTATTGCAAGACTTTTGCAATGGACTGAGTGCACAGTGCCACAAAGAAAGTGCATCATTTACAAAACATCTGTATACGTTATTAAGCGCTAGTGAACTATTTAGAATCTGAAGTTACGCAACATTTATCTCGAGCTCCACTGGGATGAACCAGCATGAGAAAAAAAGTAGTCGTAGCAGCACAGAGTCAGGTTCTCCAGTGTCCTGTCTATAATGTTGCGTGCTATGGCAGAAGTGCAGCTCTCCATTGGGGGCTGTCAAACAGAGGGCAGTAGGATAGGAAATGAAAACACCCTGTTCTTTAGAACCATGCAGCCTGTTAGAGAGCAGTCATCCCTTCAATAATGTACAAGCGTGTCTGTGGACTTGCACTAAGGGAGGCATTAAGGTGAAGGCTTTACTGCTGGTATACCTCTTGAGTACAGCTAAGTTTACATACACGATGTACTGTAAAGTTTCAGAGCCTCTCTAATAGACATCATAATATATTAGATTGGTGATGAGCCTCAGTGACACAAAACGTTTTAAGCATCCATTCATGGCAGCAAGCTGAGCAGTACTCCATATATCTGTACTGTTGTGGATTTACATTGTGTTAATGAATCTGCTGTGTAACAAGGCATCGCTCAAATTCTCCCTCCATTTCACTTTGAGTGACAACAAACCTTTGCAGTTCAATGGAAGCCTCAAACAAAAAACACTGGGTGCCAGCATCCGGTGCAAGACCTGGATACTGAGTCTCCGTACGTTTGTGCATACACCTTTCAAGGTGGCGGTATGGAGAATGCACCGTCAGATCTACGCTCTCTTTTTCTAGTTCTCAGTTCGCCTCGTCCTTGTTGAATAATTTATCGGGAAACGCCGGCCTTTATCTGAGCTCTGCTCGGTCACAGGTTTGCACACATGCATGATACAAGGACCACACACACACACACACACACACACACACACACACACACACACACCCGCTGTGCTCTATTATTTGGAGATAAGTAATCATCATAATTGAGCTGCAGCTCAGGAATTGGAATCGGAATCTCAAACAGCCTGTTCAAGGCTCGGCTCACAGTCACTACAAATATTTTAACTCTTCAGAGAGAGTGCCTCTTGATTTGCATCTGTTGGACACTAATCCCAGTAAATAAATGTACGATTCTCATGTGGTGTTCTTCACTGATGAAGAACTATTGTTAGGATTTTGTAACAAACCAAAACAAATTTTTTTTTTAACACAGGAAAATCTGCTTGTTTAAATTCCTCAAATGAAGTTTAGTTTAGCTGAGCTGTTCAAGTACAATCACTCACTATCTTTGTATACATCTCTTGACATTGTTACTCCCTCATTTTCATTTCTCATGTTCATGACTATTTGTTTGGCCACTTACGTTTGCAATCCTGCCAGTCCTTGAACTGCTTCAACTCAAAGGGTGCTGTTCAAGCGATTAATTGATTAATCCAATTCTGTGCCAATGTCTGTTAGTTTCGGGATCTGCCTTAACCACCTGCTTGATTTAAATTTTACAGGAAATGCAGCATCATATGATCCAGTGTTTGCTTTCACCCTCGCCCTTTGCTGATCGCTCTTCTGAGTCATTCTAAGTTAAGCTATTGCTAACTCAAACTAATATCTCAATGAATCAGCTTTTTTAAAACTGAAAGGAGCGATGGAGCTGCACACGTCTGACTTCCTATGGACGTAACTGACCAACTTTTTGTATTTTCATCCAGCGCAGAAAGGAATCAGACTGTAGCTGCTTGTGGAAAGATGGGGGGAAAACCAGTTGCTGACAGGCTTCTTTATGAAAGGAACATGAGTGTGTGAGGCTGCACTGTAAACAAACGCACCAGCTGCTCTTCTGCTTGACAAAGTAGCTGCTAAAGGACTGTTTACTCCAGCCATTGATAACACAAAGACTTCTACTTAGAATCCAGCTGTTTTAAAAAAAAGCTAACTTCATGTAAGAGTAACGAGCCTAACGAACAGGACGACCAATCATGTAAGAGCAAGTTCTGAGTTCTGATGATCATAAAAGTGCAGAGCAGAGGATCAGTTCCTCTTTATAGCCCTTCAAAGGTTGAATGAAAACAGATCATCACACTTGTACAAATACCATGCTGCCCCCGAGCTTGGGAGCTGCTGTGGGAATACTTAATTATATATGCCCTCATATGACATCACTTTTTATTTTCAGCGCATCAATACGAATATGAAGGGATGCACAGAAATAAACTGAAATCGTACTATATTACTGCATCACTAATGTTTGGACACAGCGATCTGATTTGACTTGTTCTCCGTGCTAAATGTGTTGCTTATTTGAAAGCGTTGAACTGAACCAGAAACAGTTGAATGAGCTCCAAAGATTAAAAAAACCCAAAAACAATAAAAGTCTAACTAAACCTGCTTTGGTTAAAGAACTGATGTTGAATTGTAAATCTGATAAACTGAATGCAATCATGCGAAAGAAGAATCTCTTACCTTCACTTTAGTGTTGGCAGGGATGTTGGTCTTCCATCGCACTGTGTAGTAGCGGTTATCTGTAACCTTTTGGCTCTTGGGCAGCGAGTTGTCGGCCCAGGTCACCTTGATGGTGTCGTGGCTCAGCACCGACGCCTGAACGCCCACCGGCGGCATCATGGGGAGAGGGTCTGGTACTGGGGTGTATGGAGCATGTAAGAGGTCGTACAGGTCAACATCGGGGTCTACAGGGCCAGGACATCAGGCCATAAAACCCAACATGCATGCGCACAAAAAATTAAAATGAGCAAATTAAAACGGAATGTGAAGCGTGGTGGATCAGACAGTGGAGCCAAAACAGGACGTGGGGAGGGACGCAGAGGAAGAAATAAGGTTAATGCGTTAAAAATGCAGGACGATGGTGAGGGAGGAGGGGGAGGTGGATGGTTAAGTGCAACAGGGATGGGATTGGGAAGGGTGAAAAGAAGGAGAGAGAAGATTCTATTAGAAAAACAGACACTGACCTCTACAATAAGACCAATCTACAGAAGCTACAGTACAGTATGTGCTGCTCTATCAACTGTAGCACTACGGAAAGAGAGGAAGAGATACTCTATTCATTAAGAAAAGATTACAGTAAATGGAAAACCGGAGTGAAAGAAGACACCCGTAATCCCGCTGCCAAAAGTTACATATTAATGTCAACCCAGTCATTTCAAAGAAAGAGTCAAAACGCATTTACAGATGTTTACATCATGGAGCTTTTACAACATTTTAAAGCAAAGTGGATGAACAGACGGGACACTGAGTGCCCAGGAATATCTTCCCAGAGAGCTGCCGAGAAGGCGCATTATGTTCTTGAAAACTGAAGAAGGAAAACTGAGGATTTAAGGAAGAAGCCTGGAGGCACAGAAGAGGGGAGGGACACTAACAAATGGTCCTGCGGTTGAGGGCTTGTGTCATATTGCTGCTTTTGTTGTGCGGCTCAAAGGTGGAAAGCTTGCTGCGAGAGGGCGAGGTTGGTTGCTCCCTACTTCCAGTTGCAGTCCCTCTTAGAATCAATGCTAGACAATGACTTGTATACTCTTTTAAAAATATACAACTGAAAATATATGCGACCAAACATCTTTAAAAGTGTTAGATTCAGACAGTCAGCTTTGTGCTTAGTGCCTTTACTTAATATGGGTAATTTTATACTAGGATATACACTCACCAGCCACTTCAATAGGTACACCTGCTCAACTGCTAATGCAAATATCTAAACAGGCAATCACATGACAGCAACTCAATGCTTTTAGGCATGTAAACAAGATAAAGAGCCCCCACCCCAAAAAAAACAAAAAAAACAAAACAAAAAAAAAACGTGATGCTCATCCTGAGTATTTCAGAAACTGCTGAGTTTACAGAGATCAGAGGAGAGTGAGCCGATTGCCCAGAGCTGATAGAAAGGCAGCAGTAACAGTACTCCTAGCACTGATTACAACCAGGGTGTGTAGAAGAGCATCTCTGAACACACAACGTATTGAAGCAGATGGGCTACAGCGGTGAGGACCACACACTTCTCCCACTAAGAACAGGAAACTGAGGCCATGGTTCTCACAGCCTCACCAAATTTGGACAGTAGGACACTGGAAAAAACGTTATGAGGTTTATGAGCCTCGGCGGCTGATGCGACATTCAGACGGATGGGTCAGAATTTGTCATAAAGGTGGGGGAACAGCAGATTGGCTGTGTGATGAAGTCATCTTAACAGCATACAGGACTATGGTCGTTCCGGCACCTTTCCAAATGCGTGTCAACAGAATTAGAGCAGTTTTGAAGGGAAAGAGGGTCTAACCATTACAAGTGTGATGTACCAAATGAGTGTCCGGTGAGTGTATGTGTGGTGCATTTTGGAGAAATGCATAGATAATTCAGTAAAAAAACACAAATACTTGAATACTAACAATATCATAATACTACTGTCTCTCCAGTTTGCACAATTCTCAGCAGTACTCAACCAGAGGTAATTAAGTAAAAGCTTCCATAGTGTAATATTAATATCTTTTTAAATGTTGAGTGGGGTTCAAACTAAGGGTCCAACAGGCAGCTGCTGGCCATCATGCTGAATGATAAACACTTTAAGATGACCTCGTGGCCGGTGAATTCACTGCTCACAGCTCTGTCCTTGGTTTAGCTGTGACTGGAGAAAAAGCTCTGGTCCGTCACCCGTGATGACACTCCTCCTCAGCCTACTTGTTGGCCCTCTACTCTCTGCCTCGCTCCATTTGATGCCTCTGTACATAGCTGCCCTCATTATACGCCCAAGACTGAGTCACAGAGTTTGTGTGTGCGTGATGAAGCGCCAAGCATTCATGCGGCTGTGGAGAGGCACTGAGGTTTTGGAGTGGCATGCAAGCTACATTTCTTTACCCAGGCTGGAAGAATACAGCGTTCAATATTGTGAAGGAGAAAAGGCTGACTTGCCCTTGTGGAAAAAAACACCTTTTTGAAATAGAGGTGAAATATTTCATTTCCTGCTTTTCAGTTAAGCGTCGTATTATAAAGTATTCAGCCTAGCACTTTCTCAACCAAAGTTCACCAAGTTTTCCTCAGTTTTTTTCAAAAGTAAAAGTACTATGTAGGTCAGCTTGTCTTTTTAATCCCGACTTGAACAAACTGGCAGGAAGGGAACGCGCCCCCGAGGATTCAGCAGCAGACGATGGTGGTGGGCTTTGGTTCTGCTTTGAGAGGAAACGTTTGGATCTGACGAAGGGTTGCCAAAGCCACCACAGGGGGTCTGCGTGTGCACAGCTCTGTATGTGAGTGTGTATGTGAGAGGATGTGAGGAAGCGTCATAGAGAGAAGGGTACAGTATGACAGCGTGCGCGCACTCCGGCTGCCACCCCCCCTCGACGCATGTTGACGTGATTCATGTCATCCAGCATCCAACCCCTCCTCAATTGGTTGGTGCAATAGTGCTGCAGCAGAGACAAACTGAGAGTGATCAAGGCTGAGCGGAGAGGTGGGAGGCTGGATGGGAAAAAGAGGCGGGTGCAGCCCACATTCTGGGACACCCCAGGGTGCATGGGCTGGCTGTCTTCTGACACTGTCACATAATCTGTGTGAACTCCACGAACATGCAGTCTAACTGGCAGTGCCTCACGCTTTAAGATCATTTGTCAAGCACCCAGGATTGGGACTTAAGTCCTACTTTTAATTGTGTGGCTGGCAGCCTAACAGGACTGTCCATATTCTGCGGCTGTTTTTAGTCTGCAGCACAGAGAAAACTGCGTCTCAGAGTTCGACTGATGCTGGATATTTCAGGTCAGTGCTGATGTCTGCCAAAATCCCATTACGCTAACATTGCATAATGAACATTTGTGATGAGGCTCTTTTGAAGTCGGTTATGAAAGACTTCATACAAACTTGTCGCTGCATAAAATATTCTTCTTTTGCCTGATGAAGGTTTTTTTCCTTCTTTACTTAAAAAAAAAAAACCTCAAGTAAAGCTTCTGCCGTTCATCCTGGTTAAAATATCCATAATCACTCTCACATCAGGACTGATAGTCTGGGATAAAAAAATTAAGGGGTTTGCTCACTTGATTAAAAAGAGACTCAAGTATTCTGGGGGCCATGATGAAGAGAGTTAATTAGAGCAGTGAGACTCCCCGATGACCCATTATCTGTCTGGTAATTTGAAGTCGAGACACATTTTTTCTGATAATGACGGCGGATTAGAGAGAGCGAATAACTGTAACTCAGAATTATTATTTTTTTTACAGCCACACGGTGCAAGGAGCACTGCTCACATTACATGTGATCTGAAGAACAACAAGATGAAGAGACTAAATGTGACCACTTCAAATGTTGCCTCTGAGCACTTCAAGGTGTAAGAAATCCACTATCGCTTCAAATACGAAAAGCCATTCGACATGTGGATGTGTCTGGTTCCTACCTGACTGTGCTCTGGTGACGGCGCTCTCGTACACGGGAATGCCTTCACCCACGTTATTGAAGGCTTTTAGTGTGATCACGTAGTGGGAGCTGGGGTCTGTGAGAGAAAGAGAAGGATGGGGGGAATAAATTGATGCAGCCACCTCATCAACCAAAACTCTTGAGACGCTCAGCTTGAGATTGCAATATTAGCAGAGCGAGTATTTCAATACAATCAGTCCTATTACAGCCATTATAATAGAGACCTCAATTATGCACATATACAGTACTGTGTAAAAGTCTTGAGCCAACCCTCATCTCTTTACATGTTTCTTCTTCTATCAGATGGATCAGCTGAAAGGCCAGGTGTATGTTTGGTGGGTCTTTGGCGGATTTGATCTCTTAAAACATGATTCAGATGCAGTTCATCTGCTGAAGTCTAAGAAAAGCGTCTGGACTTTTCGCCTCTCATCGAGGTGAAAAGTCTTGAAGACACTTTTCTTTCCAAGCTCCTTAGACTGCGTCTGCCGCTTCTTTTGACCCAACTAGTCCAGTTTTTTTCAAATGTTTTCTGTTTTAGGGACACACTTCACACCAGCTAATATTCAGCTAATAGCCCTTTGGGATTCACATTGTTGGGTCAACAATACCATTTTAAGTATGTCAAACTGTTATCTTTGGCATTTTTCACAGATTCTACTAAAGAAATAGGAACAAATTCTGTGTTTTTGTGACAGGCTGCTAAGTAGCAAAGTGCCTAAAGATACAATGTAAAATTTGTTCTTCACCAAGTCATCTGCTATGTGTAGACACAACGCTGATCCATTCCTTTAGTTAGGTGTCTTTTGTATGCTTGAATGATTCATAAGTCAGTGTTAAGTGGCTAAAGAGACGAAACTCTGAAAATGGTCAGGTTCAAGGGATTGGACTAAAAATGACTGAAAATAAATTGATGTCCAAATAAAAACTGTGAAAGGCCTTCAGAAAGCCTCATTGGAAGAAAAATATGAAGAAATGGTTGAAAAATTCCTCCCTGTGTCTCTTTTTTCTATCCATCTTCTAGGCCCCCTTACTACAGCATTTAGACAGTGATCAGCTGTGGCAGTAGAGTGTGATGATAGAGTGTGATGCGCATTATATACTTAGAAGAACAAAAAAAAAATCAAATGTTTCTTGAACGGTGGTTCTATCAGAGCAGAGCTTCCTGAGGTTTAAAAGGAATTAACTTTAATTTCATCATGTAGGCTTTAGAGTCAAATACAGTTTGTGTGAGCTTCCCAAAGGCTGCATTGATCACATGCGGAGAAATGGCCCTCATGCAAAAGAAGAAGCAGAACATTTTAATGAGGTAAAACTGGTTAGATGACAGCGAGTGCTAAAACCACCAAATATTTTATTCAAATATCATGACCTTTAATTATTGTGTGCCCATTAGGCCAATCTGTATAATTAGCAGCTCAGGCGTGTGGTGGAGAGGATCTTATTAATTCTCTAAACACTCACTGTGGGGTACAGATGAATTAATTCAGTGCTTGTGCGTCTGCCTGTGTGTTTGCTTATAATACACAAACCATTAATTAAACTTAGCGTATAAAGTATCACATCAAATAGATCACATTAACATTTTGTCTGATAATGATTTGACACGTGGATCATTAGTATTTGATCCTTATGTGTAACTATTTTGGGGACAAGAATGTGCACACATCGATACAAAAAGCTGAAAGAAACACATGTGAAGAACAAAAAGGGAGCGACCGTTCTTACCGAGGTTCTCGATAGTGAAGTAGCGCTGCTTGTAGTCCACTTTGATGGTCTGCGCGTGTGGACTGCCAATGCCGTAGCCAATCGCGTAACCGCGCACCATAATGTCCTGGTTCTCCGGCGGCGTCCAGCTCACCACGATGCTGTTGACCAGCGGCCGGACGTGCAGCGAGCTAGGCTGGTCCGGAACACGGGACTCTGATGGGGGAGAAGCAGGAAAAACTTCAGATGAGGAGGAAAAATAAATGTTAAAATAAATAATTGCTCAAAACCAAGTGACAGCTTCCGGTTTAGTAAAACAGCTGACGTTACCATCCAAGTCGCTCTCAAACGTCTCTGCCGTCATCCACTCGGTGGCCGGTCCCGTGCCATTTACCGTCATGGCTGACACTCGGAAGGAGTACTCCGTTCCATGCTCGAGACCTGGACGGGCAACACCAACACATCAGCCTGAGATTCAAAACTGGAGTATTTAAATAGAGCTTTGGCCAAAATGATCCGCCAAGTCAACTCCTCCATTAAAACCTCTCTCAGTCCTGGTTTTACTACTGGTGCGCTCTGATTGGCTGGGTCAGTTGGGCTTTCAATAACACAAATATTTTAAAGCAGATACCTGATACGTCTCTCCACGGCTTAAGGAGAAAATCCATAACTCGCCTAATCTATATTAAAGTTGATTACATTTTATTTTCACATCTGATGAGTACGATTCAATGGGATTTAAAGAAAAACACAACACTAGCCTTTAAAACAAGTTAAAAAGAGAGTGTCTGATAAAAAGTAGCACAAAAGGAGAGACACTAAGAGCAGAAGTTTAAAAAAAATGGTAGTCTGGATTAATTCATATTTTAAAGCTATATCTCCCTTAGAGTGAGCTGCAACACCGCTGGGTGCCAGCTTTGGTATTCAGAGAAGAGGGGAACGCCTGCTGACAAATGATGTGTTGCTGTATTAATTTGCTGCAAAATTTTTCATCATCGCCGTATTGTCCCATTTGCACGCTACATGCTAATCCTGTACTCTCTTCGCTCTGTACCCACTATTCTGGGCCGCCCTTGGGGGTAGCTTCTGAAGACTGCCTAACCATCCGTGCCTCCGAGGCTACAACATCTTCTTCTAAACGCTTCTGAACCAACAAACACCCCTGTGTCCCCCCCCCCACAGAATGTTCTACAAAAATCAACTTTTAAGTGTATATTCTCTTTGATGCAGCACACAGCGTGAAGCCGGGCCACTTGAAAGTTGCTGAGACGACATCTAATATTAATCACCGCTGCCGTGCCTCTCTTGCGATATTGTGCATATTTTGCTGATAGCGGTGGGTAATGTTAGGGTACAATAGGACATGTAACTCAATTGCAATGGGTTTAGAAACTGATGTGTGGATGTTGAGTAAATAAACAGGCCCGCAGTTAGTCTGACTAATCCCATGAATCATCCGATACGCATCTTCAGGCTCAAGATAAGAGATTTATAAAAAAATTTTTTTTAAAGAAAATCCTGCACCCCATCAGACACAGCTCACACTTTCCAAGACGCATCAGATAAAGATACTAAAATATAGAGATGACATGGAGTCTGATAGCATAAAAGTTTGAGCTTAGGGCTCAGTGAAAACGTCAAAAAGGGGAATTCTTTGTGGATCCATCATTTTAAAATCTGATTCGATATGTAAATCTATGCATCTGTATCACTTTTGGGCTTTTAGACGAGGGCATAAAACCATCACAGTGATGTCATTGTTTTTGTGTACAGCTCTAAAAACACCCTGCAGACGTGCACAGTGATGCATGTGTCCATAACTGTACAGCAAAGTCTTTTGCTCACAGCACTGCCTGTTAAGAAAACTGTTCATGTCTCCTCTCCAACTTGTCTTTGCACTTTTTTATCTGGTGATGGGATGACTTTTCGTAGCTGCAGGGCGTGTATAGCTCTGATCCGTCTTTCAAACCCGGTTCTGAACCTGCGTATCCAGGGTGGTTTGGAGACTTTGTTTTCAAACTGGGTTAAAAGGCCAAGCACATACAAGAAACATTTTACTAGCAGATGTGAACTATGGTGGCTCTCTTCCCACACCTGAACACCCACTGAATGTAACTGGAGGTAAATTTTATAGCTAAACTCTTCCTGTACACATGGTAATAAATGCAATACATTCATAAGCACTTCCACTGGTCTGAGGGAAGAGGACGGATTTATTCAAAAAGTCATTAGTCACAATTTTTTTATTCATTACCATCCATGAGCTTGTAAAGCTGGGTGCCTTCAGTGGTTTCAGATTCGCTCCTGCGGGATCCTTTCCGGTATCGTATCTTGTAGCCGGTGATCTTCCCGTTCTGGCCGCTCAGGGGCGGAGGCTGCCACCGAAGCATGATGCTCTGAGACGGGGAAAGGTGTAAATGAAACAGAATGTCATGTTTAGCAAGTACTTTTGGGGCCTGTAGCTGTAAAGGTGACCTCACAGTTTAGCAGGCGGCATCGCACCTTCCCACGCACCTTGGCGTGGACCTTTGTGTTAACAGTGTCACCGCGGTCCAAACAAGAGGGAGACCCACATCGAGCAAACACCCCCGTGAGCGCGAGAGATGCAGCGCAAACAGATGCATTAGGAAGAGATGACTATGAATAATAAAAGTTGCGATGATAAGCGAGGTGTGTGGTCAGGTTAAGCCTGCAGAGACACCGAGGCAGAGAGATGAAGGCAAGACGCTCTGCTGGCGGGCCCACGCTGCACTCTTTTGGGATGTGCGCTGCTGAGTTTTTGTGTGCCCATGTGTGTTTAAAGAGATAGGTGGGGGGTGGCTCAGCGTGGGAGAAGAGTTAATTAACGCTTCCCCACTGTCACACTGATGCACAAAAGCCCAAGTACACGCACAGGGCACGCGTGCGCTCCTCCCCAGCAGAGTCGAGGGAATTGCACAAATTAAATTTGTGTGAAGTGTGTTCAATTATTTCCATTTTTCTTATTACACTATCGGCCCCGGCTCGTCATGTCTGTTGCGTTTCTACCTTCCTGGCGCTAATGACAAAAAACAGTTTAATTGACTTTTGTAAACTCACAGGGGAAGGTGAAGAGGCTGATGCCAAAAGCAAAAAAATACAACAACAACAAAAAACCCAGAGAAGTAAGATCAGAAAACACGATGATCAGGTTGCCTTGTAGGTGAAAGATGCACCTTTCTGCTTGACAGGACCCAAAGAGGAGACCACACATGAAATGAATGTTAATTAGCTCTTTTCCACTTTGGTTGGGTGTACCGAACTAATTGCATAAATGGTTTGTATCTAAATAATTGTACTGTAATTATTCTTTTAATGGCTTGTTTACGCTCAAAGTGAAAGACAACGACAACAAAAAGAGAAAATGAGATGAATTACTGAATGACACTTAAAGGGGAAAAAAAGAAGAAATCTGTCAGATGTTTGTTTCACAGCTTTAAACCGCTTGGTCCGGGCCAAAGTGAGGAGGGACAGCTGGCCTCACGCACACTATCCTCTCAGAAAACTATTCATGTCCCTTCCACAGACTGAGCCCGCTTCATTTTACTCTTAAAATTAGCATGAGAGCATTTTCTCTCTACAAATCTCAGCAGAGGATCCCTCAGCATGGGTGGCTAGCTCTAACTCAGGCTGGGAGTGTGTGATAGGATTGTCTGTCAGTGTTTTCCCTCACTTGTGCTAAGCATCGACCCGCAAAGGGCCAAAAGTGCTGGTTGCCGTTTTTGTAGTCAGTGCACACACCCCGAGGTTTTCCCTATCTCTTCTTTTTTTCTTTTTGCAATTGCTGTCTCACATGTCATGAGTGAGAAACATCTTTTGTAAAAATTAATCCCTCACTCGGGTGGGAAAGTACAATAAACAGGCCTACAGCTCTCTGTTTGAAGATCAAATGGCTGAGATGATGGGCAGCCGAGGCCCGTTTCCTGTTTTAATCAGGGGCGTGTTGTGCAGCCAGCAGCCACCTCAGCAGCCTTATCAAATAAAGCGCGTCACGCGAGAACTGCGGCATGTCTCGGCTGAAATAAACAGGATTTAACAATGAAACTTAAAAAGACTGAGAGGATGCCAGGACTTGTTGGCTGAGCTGTGGGGGAAAAAAAAGAAATTGATCCAGTTATCTCTGCTCCAAAGAGAAAATTGAATCCAGATAAAATGAGATCTCACTTTTAAACAAGTAAATCTTTTTATCACGTTGCCTATAAGCCTGCTAACAAAAAAAAACAAAAGGTGAGTGAGAAAGTGAGATCTCTATTACAGAGGGTGAATTGGAAACTGGTAAGTCATCACACTTCTAACCGTTTGCACTTAATGAACCGATATTGGTTGAAAAGTTAACTTTTCCAACTTACATTCATTATGAGTTGTGTTATGTTGGGTTTCAACTAGATGTCTAACTTCATTCGACCTATAAATTCTACCTGAGTATCAGTTTTAGTTAGCCCGCATCTTCCTGTATCCTATCAGATTTGAGCTGTAGGCTCCCGTGCCAGTTTCTGTACGGATGGAGTGATACTGAGGATAAAACCTTCTGACAGGCGAGTCTCCTGCCGAAGAGAAGATCGATGAGGGTTCACACGCCCTCTTAACCAGCTGGGGCTACAAGGATCTGACGCAACTAATAACACAGCAACAACGGTGCACTGGCCTGCGGGCTATGTATCTGTTCAACTGTTTGTGTGCGCGAGTAAGCGAACGAGCGGGCGGGTGAAGGCGGATTTGCTCAAGCAAACACATAAACGCAATTGCTGTACAACAAACAGTCTGCAGGCAGTTTAGGTGTACCTGTAGCTTAAGTCCTCAACAAGGCAACAGAGAAACCTAAACAAGTTAAAAAGGTCCGTCGACGCTCCCTTCAGTCGAGACAAATAAACCTCACCTTTGAGTTATGGACCTCGATGGTCAGGTTTTGAGGCGGGGCACTTGGTACTGTGGAAAAATGAAAACACCAACAATTTGTTAGTGTAAAACTAAAGAAAACATAGAAATCTACATTTTGGCAGAGCTCAAACAATCAAGTTATTAATTAACTGGACAGAACAACATTGTAAACAGAGCCCCATTAACTGAGAACCTCAAGTTTTGGACTGCTGATTGGACATGATGTGGAAGCCGGGGTTGTCTTCCTTCTTTCAGCCGCTTCCTTTTCTGCCTTCAAGTCACCTTATTGTTAGAATCCTGTTTCACATCAACCCTCCTTTGTCCTCCTTTGCTAAATCCACATTAGCTCCTTTAATACAGCAAGGAAACGGTGTGTGATGACACATTTACCTCACCAGATGTATTTTATAGTTTCAATACTCTTTATACCCCAACTTTTCAAATGCTTTTGTGGTGGCTGTAGCTCAGGAGGTAGAGCAGTGATGTTTGATTACTGGCTGCTCCAGCCTGCGTGCCAAATATCCTCGGGCAATGTACTGAACCTTGAGTTGTTCCCAAAGAGTTTGAGTGTGAATGTGTGTGAATTTAAGGCAGAAAAGTACTTAAAAAACCCCCAAAACTGTTAAGTGAGACATGTTAAGCAAAAAGCTTTGAGTGCTCAAGAAGAGCAGAAAAGCACTATATAGGAACATTTCCAGTTACCATTTCAGTGGTGTTACAATAAAAGTCAAATTAGTGTTGGTACATTTACACTTCATCAGTCCACTAACCGTCAGACAGGGTGCGAACGACAACGTCCTCAGTGGAGACGCCAGGACCGTGCCTGTTGTTGGCCACCACACGGAAACTGTACTCTGTGTTCTTCTTCAGCCCCGCCATGCTGTACGACTGGCCGTCTACGTCAATATCCTGAATGAGAAAAGGAGGGAAGGAGAGGAACTTGTCAGTGAATTGAGAATCGTGCGACTTCCCTTGCTTAAAAAGCAAACACGCCTCTACTTTCACGGCTGCTCACCGACATCTCGATGTTTACGAACAACGGGAAAAACAAAAACCGAATATGTGAAGCTTGTACGAAAAGGAAACATTTATGATTACCTGCAGAAAAAGACAAAAACACTGATAGCACTACAGTGCAGCATTTTTATAGTATTTCACAGCCAACAGCAGTCTGATAAACGCAGACATTTAGGACCGTTCCAGTAGCTTCACAATGTGACGCCAGCCTTCATCGTTTCATCACGCTAACATTTGTGTTTGTAATTCGGTGTGAAAATGTCGTCTTCCGCAGAGACGCAATTTGTGCCTTCTGTGATTTTGACTTGCCTTGCTTTACAAATTGGGCACGCTGACACATGTCCAATTACTTCAAGCCTATTTGCATGCAGCTCTTTGGTTGTGACATTTGGAGAAAAAAAAGGCACTTGGAGGAAACTCTAATCTTGCTTCCAGAGCGGTCCATTCCTTGACCTCTGAACTTGGGTCAGCTGATTACCTCTGGCCACGTCACCCTTGAATTTGCATCATATGTTGTCCCCGTCTTCCCTCTGCCCTTTCAATATTTAATATCGGTTCAGCACTGTGTCTCTCTCTCTCAGTCCGCTTCCTTCACCTCTCCTTTACTACCACTTCATCTCTCCCCGTTTTTCACCTCATCTCTGGCTCTCTCCTCCAAGGAGCTGAGGCATCATTACTCAGTGCACCGGCTGACGTTTCATCCATTATCATATTAAAGGCTTTTTAATGCCTCACTGGCTTGCACACTGCTACTGCTGGGGTTGACTCAATATCTAAGCAGCTCGATTCCACTCTTGTGACAGAGTTAGTCCTGCAGAGAAGCACCAAGTGAATCATATCTGCTTTCTTTTAGCACAATGCCCTGCTGTTTCTGTGAGACGATGAATCATTAAGAACGCCGCCAAAAATCAGCACAAAGGGTCTTGGCAAATGATTAGGGATTCTTACCTCATCACAATTTGTATGAGAAACCAATCAGTTGTACGCATTTTATCTAATGGGCCCTGCGAAATCAGGCATCAGCTTCACACACTATGCCTCGCTCACAGGGTAAACTGTGAGCAGTGAGCACACGCTGCATCTGTTTAAAGTCTGCACTTATTTCAGGTGATTTAAGCAATTTATCACCGATAAAAGAAAAGCAAAACACAAAGACGACGTAGCAAAGCAAGCGGTGTGACATATGTTTCAGGACAATCTTGTTTAGAATTCAATAATAAAAAAAAACAATCATGCAAATCTTCAATTTTACTTTAATTTCCGACTTATTTCTCCGATTAATGTGTTTTTAATTCATTGGTTTTTAAAATCTATTGTGAAGCACTTTGTAGCTTCATTTTAAGAGATGAGCTGCAATTTAAGGCAAAAGGTTTTGGACACCTGTTTATGTCTTTGCTACCTGCAAACCTTTGAATTCAAAAAAGTCATCGCTAGGCGCTCGAGCAGCGTGAGTTTGTCCCTGGAGTGTGGTTCACGCCCTACCTGCTCTTTGCCGACGCTCTTGTCCGTGTAGTACAACTTGTACGAGAGGATCTCTCCATTGCCAGTGAGGGGTTTGTCCCAGCTGAGAGAAACGGAGGTCGGCGTGTTGGACACCCCCTGCAGGTTAGGAGCCGGGCCGGGTACTTGGACTGGTGACGAAATATCACAGGTGGACAGAAATTAGAAAAGCAGCAAGTGTGACCATTTTGTTCTCTTATCTTGAACCGTTCTTCATTTTTATTGTGTCTCATCTGGGAGAAAGAAACTAATTTACCAATTCCTAGTTCTTACCACCTAAGACATATTCTTGGCTACCTCACAGTCACATTTCCCAGCGCTAACACTGACGCCAAATTGTCCCCCTCTGGACTGGGCTGCCAGCGTGCTGATTTTCTTCCTATTCCCAGAACAAAAGCGGAAGTTTCAACAAAAACATCAGTATGCATCTAATATCCCATCACCGCTGGGATCCTGCTACCTTTGAATGTGGTAGCCTGTTTATTGTATTGCACTTGATTAGTAAATTAAGGCAGCAGAAACAGAATGTATATTTATATGTGTCTTATCCTGGCTTCATAATATGCTGGTATACTAGATGAATATGGGATGTAGTCCACTTTTACAATTAGCGCTGAGTTATTTTTGCAGCGGGAGCTGATCTGCTACATAACTCTGGTGCAGGAGGCTATGGAGAAACAGAACTGCACTGGTTATCTGGTGCAAACGTAAATGAAAGCAGACAGGAACCTCAAACTAAATATTTCATGTAATATGCAGCGTGCTCAAAGACGCAGCTATCGTAACAAAATGTGTATCACCGTTCTAATAATCTGTGACTACACTGTGTCTACGTATATGTACATGTTACTTGTTGTGTCTGTACTGTGGCCCATCGGATTTAAAATCAAGCAGTGACTCTGAGGTTCAAGTGCCAGCTGTCAGACATGCTATATGTCTGCTCTGGATACATCTTGTAGACATTAGCTGCAGGTGTTCCTGCCAGAAGAAAGAAGCTCCCATTTGTTAGCGTGCACAGATGTTAGAAGGGTGAGAGACTGTGTGTGTGTGTGTGTGCAGGTGTGTAAAGCCCGTCTCTAAAGAGAAGTGATACAGAGGGAGTGTGGTTTGCACATGCTTGGCACTCGGATGCAGGTCAACAGTTTAAGCTCCAGTTCGTAGCATGTTCTTACATTAAAGGCGCGCACACGCGACAGAGACATACGGCACAGCTACAGCCCGCCCTCACTGCTATCCCCCTGGGTGGCTGTGCTCCTGCTGCCGGGCATTAAGATGTAGCGTGTGTGCTTTTGTGTGTTGATTCGTCCGCCCTCCAACCAAGGACACAAGTAGAGAAACAGCAGCTGACCTACAAAGTGACAGTGACTGAGCTGTAGCTTGGTCGAGAGGAGAGGGTTGTCCACAGTCTGACAGTGTGCTGGGAAATCCCCTTCACAGCACTTTCAAGTGATTTTGGAGCAGCAGCCACAGAGAGGTTTACACACTCAAACACAAAGAGAGAGAGGAGAGGAAGGGAACCACTTTGCTACTCCTTCCTACAGTCGGGCTTATGTGTCCTCTATTCAAAACATCCTAATAAGTTTCTCAGTAGACTGGAAGAGGAGAGTGTTGGAATCTGGAATACTAATTTCCAGCATTCCTCACTCAAGTAGGCATGTTTTGAGCCAAACACACGGAAGATTCAAGTAAATGTAAACAAAAGTAAACAAGAAGCGGCTTAAAAGAAGAAAATGCAGCGCTTCTCTGGTCTGCTCTTGGGTGGTCTGCCTTAACGAACAGCACTAAACAGCCTTCTCTGTGTGTGCCCATGTGTGCGGGGAATATGGGATGTCTCTGTTTGAATTGAGTGTATACTGCATATGAGTGAATATTTGTTTGTGCGAATGTTTATTTGCCTCTTGTGTGCTTCCTTTGAGTGCATCCTGTTTGCATCAGTGTGAGCACGCTTCCGACAAACTGGCTAGAGTGTGGCTTTGTGTTTATGTGTCCTGTTTACCAAGCATATATAAACGTGTGTGTGTGTGTGTGGAGTAAGTGAGCAAGAGTGTTACCTTCAGCTTGGGTGGCCACTTTGAGCGCTGCAGAGCTCTCGCCCTGGCCGTTGCTATTGTGGGCCACAACCCTGAAGCGATATTTGGTGTCTGGCATGAGGTTCTGGATGGTGACCTGCATCTCCCCTGGACGACTGGTATTCACGACTCGCTCCCTGATAGGGGGGGGTGGGGGTGGGTCGCACGCAGACAGGTAACAGAACAGTTAATCATTCTGACCTTAAATTACCCAGAAGGTTTTGTTTAATGCTGGTTTGCAAGAAACAAAGTGAAGTGGCATTTAGAGCACCTAATATCTTGGTGCCAAACACATGTGCATAATAATGGCATCCAACTTTTTGAAGAAATCCTTATTGAGTTCACTCTTCCTATCAATGAGATAGGGAGTGTCCTCCAAAACTGAATGGTGTTTTTTTCTTGTATATTTTATATATTCCTGTATATTTTCTTGTTATTGAGATGCCCAGATATGTAATTTTCACATAAGTTATTTTAAATGGTAGAGATGCAAGCCACTCACTGCTTTCAAATTTGATGGGCAATACTTACTTTTTCCCCAGTTGATCCCTTAACCGCCAAAGGTGCCAAAATTAGTCAATAACGGAGAGAGTTGCTGGGATGGAAGTTTGGGGTTTTGTTATGTATAGTAAAATGTCATCAGCATAGAGCAATATAGTATTAGAGGTATATGCTGTGTCATAACCATGTATATCAGCGTGAGTGCGAATTGTCCGTGCCAGGGGTTCCAGAGCAAGAGTGAACAGTAATGGACTAAGAACACATCCCTGTCGTGTCCCTCTGCTGAGCTTAAACTGAGTGGATAATGTTTGGTTTGTAAGGATTCTGGCTGTGGGATTCTTATACAGTAATTTTATCCAGGAAATAAAATCTTGTCCTAATTGAAATTTCTCTAAGACAGCAAAGAGATGGGGCCACTCAACATGATCAAATGCCTTTTCGGCATCTAAGCTAAGTATAAGTAGGTCCTGTTGCGCCTTAGAGGAGTAAATTATATTAAATAGACGTCTTAGATTGTTAAAGGAGCTCCTATCTGGTATAAAGCCTGTTTGATCTGAATGTACCAGTTTATCTATTACCATACCGAGTCTACTCGCTAGTATTTTAGCCAGGATTTTTTTGATCCGAATTTAATAAAGAGATAGGTCTATATGATCCCACTTCCTCCAAGACTACCGTTTTTTGGGAGTACAGTAATAACTGCTTTATTCAATGTTGGTGGTAAGGTGCCCACATTGTATGCATGGTTGTACAGTTTAAATAGATATGGAGCAAGTTTGATCTTGAGCTGTTTGTAAAATTCATTCCCTAACCCATCTGGGCCTGGACTCTTACCATCTTTACCATTTTATAATACACAATAGATTTAGTAATTTCTTTAGTTGTAATTTTGGCATTCAGGATCTTGCGATCCACCTGATCCAACACAGGGAGGTCACATCAGTGTCTTTCTTTTAATGTGTAAAAGGCTCAATTAGATTTTATATGTATATTATCTTTTGGCTGAGACTTTAAATTTTCTTTTCCTGTATTTCTTGGAGGCACTTTGTAACATTGGCTTTGATAATGAAGTTGATTAATACAGGACTTCCTAGTCTTAAAAATAAGTGTCATTATTAGTAAGCCTCATTATTTTTTTAATCCATTAGTTGGCATCCATTAACTTCCCAAAAAAACCCAAACCCTCCATTCTGAAAACTTTCAATTTAAATGCGTTTTCCATCAAAATAATCCTTTTTGTACCTTAGAGTGGCTGAGATGCCACTTACCCACAGCTACTCTCCCTCTGCATCTGCACGTCCCTCCTCATCACATGCTCTCTATGTGGAAGGAGTCCCAGTGGCCTTTCCACACTGCCACATCATTCTTTTGTTTAGTTTTTTATTTTTTTTTTAAGTGGGAATGGAAAATATAAAATCCGCAGTAACGGGAGCAGCTTTAAAATAAAACATCTTGATGGATTAACATTCGGAGGTATTCATTGCACTAACTTTATCTTCATGCAACTCCTTTACTCTGCTCCATATGCACGTCTGTATCACTGCTCCACACACAAAAACAGAGCAGAGGAGAGAAAGAAACTAGAGCAGAAACTGGCATGATTGCTAAATTAATGCTGGCACTGGTCTATAAACTAACCAGCTCACCTGTTGGCAGCAGGACCGGGAGACCTAGTTTACAACCTCGCTGAGTTATCGGTACGCTCCACGTATTTGCAGATTATGTATATTAAAGGTTTGCTTTTGCTTACAGTCATGTTACAGAGAAGACATAAAAAAGAAGACTTGTGGAAAATCCTCTCAGCTTCTTAAATTTTATTCTCAGTCAGTAAATCCTCAGCCTGTGAAGCTGGGAGAAATTTACCACAGAACTATTTGGGGGGGAAAGCGAGCATGGTATTTGAACATTTGTTTTTGGGTTTTTTTGGGGTTTATATTTGTTTAAGAAGGAGGTTTTGCTTTAAGTGACTGAACTTCTTGAATAAGATATTTCAGTGGTCTGAGTGTGTGTACTTGAGCAATGTGCTGATGCCAGCAGTCGTGTGCGTGTATTAGTACCCCCTCCAGGAAAGTGTGCGTTCTACCTGCTCGTGCCCTCCTGGCTGTAGAAAATGGAGTAGGTCAACTCGTCCCCATGCGGCTCGGCTGGTTGACGCCAGGTCAGCTTGATGAAGCGAGTGGACACCAGCGAAGCCACGACGTCTCGGGGGGCCGAGGAGGTAGGCCCTGCTGGACTGCCTACACCTCTGGAGCCTGGTGTTACATGGTCAGTAGTGTTAGGAGTCAGTGAAGGGGGAGGGAAAGAGGGCAGGGCTACGACTTTGGGTTGGGAGGGGGTAGGGAGGGAGGGATGGTGGGATGAGAGCAAGGGAGACCGGGAGGGAGACAGCCGTAGCATGTCGGGGTCGGGTGGGAGAAATATTGTGCAGAGGTGCCCAAAAGGAGCAGGTTGAGGAGAGGAGTTGAAATGGAAATGAAAGTGGAACGAAAGAAAGGGAGGAAACAAAAAAAAGAAAAAACAAAATAACAACAACGTAACAAAAAAAAAAAAAGACTCTTGGTGTGACAAGGAACCACAATACAACACTTCTACTACACTCACAAAGCTGACAAAGAGGGAGGGACTACACATGCAGATCTACACACACCTGTCTAATGCAAGGGCAGTGGGAGCAGAACATAGTGTCACACACTTAACGTTCACCATCAGTGGCTTTCCTGCCAATCATTGGCATTAAAATGAATGATTGGACTGCATTTCTGCAAGGAGAGACACTTTGTCGTGACAGGGACAAAGTCGTCTCGTGGCCGTCTGACTTTTATTTTACAGTAAAACAGCTTCGGACTAACCCAACCCCCCCTCTCACTTTAGCTTCTCATAACTAACGATGCTGCTGAAGCACTTCTGTCGTCGCATTCCACAGCCAAGCCACAGAAATGTTTGTGATTTCATTTCGAGTGCGTGTGTGTGTTTTTCTTTTTTCCTCCTCCTTTTCGGAGGAACAATCTGCGGTCGGACCTCGTGAGATCTGCTTTCCATTTGCCTGGCAAGCAGGCGAAACAAAACCATACGGAAAGAATGTTAGTCCGTATGACATTTCCATTTGTTTGCAGGTCGGGGGGAAACGGACTGGAGGGCAAGGCTGAAAATATAGGAAAGGCGCATGGCAAGTGCTGTGCTCAAACGGTGTGTTATTACCGGAGAAATTGCGATGGAATGGAAAGCGGCTGCTGGCATATTTATCTGTCACAGCATGTGGACTAACCGCTAATTTGGCTTTCAGAATTTGTTTACGTATCAAAGAGTTCACCGACTTCTGTGATCATATAAAAGCCAACATATGATATAGAAGATTCTGACCCACCCCCAAAGAAAAATGACACTGTTTGTATACACTTTCTGTATATAAACACTCAAGAAACTTTAGCTTCAACTCCGTATTTATGGGCTCTGTGTATACCGAGTAATGCTCTAAAGAACTGCTGTTGAATTTGTAGCATGCTCCAGTACTTGGGAAATAAACAGATTGTCAGGCTCAATTTTAGCTTGTTTACATCTACACTCAATAAAAAAAAAAAGAAAAAAAAAAGGTACTGTTGCCCAAATTTGGATATCTGTCTATGAAATCCAAACTCTCGTTAAAGTCACAGACATCAGCACGACACCTTGTGTAGGATATGTGGAGGGCCGCTTCTTGCACATTTCAGGAATGTTTTTTTTTTTATTCATTCTCATCTGAAAAGATGGATTTAGGTCAGCTGAGTGATGAGGCCTTGCCTTACCCTACAAAAATCCAGTATTGTTTGAACTCCAGTGGCCAGCCAAAACTATTTTACACCATTTAGAAAAACACTGGCTGCCTTTTCCCTGCGATTAGGGTTCTTGTTCTAAAAGTGGTGAAGAAAACCCCCCAAAAAACAACCCAGCCGTCTCTCAATCTTCACCAAGCAAAGGTAATGACAGCCTCAAACAAGCTTAAAGCTGAAAGTCAGCACTTCAGCCTCAACGCCACGGTTTCATTTCAAATCCTGTTTGCTGGAGTAGTGCCAGCAACAATGAAAAACACATTATCATCCTAATACTTTCTGACTGCAGTGTAAATGACCAGATGCTGAATAATTATCCCCATTTATAAAGCGTCTCGCACACGCACAAGCATCAGAATTACCGCCATCTAACTCGAACCAGGTTCACCGAATCACCAAAGGCTCAGTTTCTTAATAGGGAAGCGCTTCCTGAATTCCAAAAATCTGAACGCAGTAGAGTACAACCCAGAAACACAGCGCAAGTAGGAACTCCCGGCAAATACTGTGAATGGAATGACTCATTGTTGACATATTTCAAAAAGTTTTAACCTCAGAATATTCTATGAACAAGATACAATTCAGCTGGAAGATGAGATAAAGACAACATCCACAGGAAATTAGTAATTCTGCTTCCAGATTCAGGTTGTATAAAAATAAAGTCCTGCAGGCAATAATCTATGAGTCCCTTGAGTCTGTAGAATTAATTTATTGAGATGAATACAATGGAATTAACAATTTAGAGATTTTAATGTGCATACTAATTTTGCCATATCTTCAGGAAAGAAGGATTAAAAGCTTGGAAGGCAAAAGATATGCTACTCTTTCATAGTAACCAGAAGGGCCCTGCTTGATAACCTCACGCTGTGCTCCAGCTCACATATTAAATATGAAATATTACTATTATTCCAACACACATATGGTTATATAGCAATGAAATATGCCTTTAAAGGCCTTCTCCTTTCCCTCAAATGATAACTGTTTGAAAGAACTTCAAAAGCAAAGTCGGATAGCAACATTTGCTTCACATTAGTCAGTTTTGCTTTGAACCCTGTTGAGCCACAACTTCTTGATTAAAACAGAAGAATAAGTCACAAGAGAATATGAGTTCAGCTTTAAGAAATGCATATCTGGACCTTGTTTTATTTCTTTTCCTTTTTTTTTTTTTTAACTCAACTTTATTAACCTTAACTAGTTGTTGGCTGGTTGTTGATGTCTGCAGAAAATGAGGAAAACGGGCTTTTAATAGGTCTAAGATTGTCTCCTAAGATGACACAGGAAACAGGTCACTGCCTTTGCACTCTGCTCAACGCCATAATTCTTTTAGCGAGCGAATTTGTCCATCAGTACTCTTGCCCAGTGTGGACTTCGAGGTTATCTCAGTTTGAAGCACAAACAGAATCAAGACCACCTCACAGATCAGACAAGGGCGAGGAAATAAAATCATTACGAGCGGCTTCCATCTTCATACACCGTGTCCGCCGTAGGTAATTGACATGCTGGGCAGTTTTCGGTGTCCTTCTGACAATCTCTCTTGTACATGTGTGCCTGGGATTGTTACAGTAAGAAGGTGTCAGCCTCCCACTGCTATTGCCGAGCTCTATTCATAGCTGATTAATAGTGTCATTAGTCTCCGTGCCATAGGTAATGAATTACTGGCATTAAGGCTTAACGAGGAAGGTTACTTTAGATCTGCATAATAATCTGGGTAACCCAGGCAAAAAAACCCAACTGGGACAAAGACATGCTTAACGGGTCGTCTTAGCGTTCAATGGAAGCAAAACACGTTTCAGAAATAAAGAAATGGAGCGGTGTGAAAGTTCTGACTAAAGGCTCATAACTTTTATCTTGTGCTGCCAACATCATAATCCCTGTGAGCGTCGCTGGGCAAAGCTGCATTTCCATCAAACTGGTCCGAGTTCACCGATAAGAGAGCCAGCCTAACTCACCGGCTCAGCCTTACACACCTCTACCGAGAGAACGGAAACCTAATGAATGTCTGCAGGAAGCACACACAGCACTGTAACTACAGATAGCCTTTTCAGAAGGAATTCAGCAAGCCACACCAGGCTCTTGCAAAATGGATTTTCTCAGGCCTGGTTTCCATGTCTAATGTAGTTCGGTAATGACGACGGCGTAAGACACTGATGTAGCACAGTGCTAATGGTCCATTACTGAGTCACTACTTTCATCTGGCCGAGAAAAGAAGAAGAACAATGTACTCAAAAAGCATAGTCGAGAGTCTTCAGAACAGCATCACAAAGAAGACAGTCAATTAAAACTGCCAGTCATCAGTTCCACATCACCCTCCACCCCCCTTCTCTCTCTCTCTCCCTTCATGTCCCGTCCCTATCTACACTACACTGCCATTTTCAATAAAGAAATGAAAGCCAAAGTAAATAAAAATGACAGCCTTTGTCATGTTTTATGCAAACACGGAGTAGTCGCATTATGATAAAACCGAACAGCCTATCTGTAGGCCCGAAGGTTATTACAAAGAACTAGAAGAAATTTCCGCTGAACAAAGACAAAAACAATCCGTGGAGACATTAATTCTCTGAAATGTAAAAGGAACTGTAAGTAAGAACAGAGCAACTGCAAACTGGATCACTCTTATTGGTTCTCTAGTAAATGTAGCCACAAAAAAAAAGAAGAAGAAGAAGAAGAAGAATCGTTTTTCTTTCCTAGTGACAACTGTGGCTGTTTTTTGTTTTAAATAAATTCTGCTCTCCCTTCACTCTCTTTAAAGAAAAGACAGGAAAGATGAGCAAGCCTGACAGCTCATGACATTTGAGCAGCTCCTTAACGCACCGACAAAGGAAAGAGTCAGAAGGAGAAGACAAATGTTTCAAGAGAGACGTGAGAGGGGAGGAGGGAAATGAGCGAGAGCGAGGAAAAGTCTGACCAAGCATTCTTTTTTTTGGAGTCCCCTCGGTTCCTTTCAATTACCCTGTCGACAACAATAACAAACTCCATTTTTAAAAAAGATTTTCTTGCTTTACAAGCAATACAGCAATAAATGAAAACCAATGACACAAACAATAAAAATACGAGACACTCATCAGCGAAGAAAAGAATAAAAGAGAGAAAATAATAACAAGCCAGCCTGCCCACTACAGGGACACCCGTAGTTAGGAATATAATCTTTGTCTTGGGACCTTTCTTGCACTTGTATCCTGACACCTTATCACTAGCCAAGGGGGACGTGACAGAGATTCAGTATTGGATTGCTGAAGGGTGGAGTGTATTGGTAACTGCACGCATTCCCTCTAATCAGAAACAGTCGAGATTAAAGCGTAGCTCGAATCTCAGGAAAAAGACTGACTCACTGACATAATTCAGAAAGGAAAAAGTCTCAAACTTATTCTGTTAAAAAAAAAAATCTCAAACAGCATCGCCTCCACATTCCTCTCCCTTTTCCTCCACCGCTTTCTAGGGCATGTTCACTCCCATCCAGCACTTTTCCCAGGAAATAAAGAAGTCTCACCAATTAAAAGACACATATACCAATCTCAAAAAACATATGCACATGTGTACAGAGGGGACACATCAAAGTCAGGCAAATAAGAAACCCATGACGCTAACAGAGAGAAGTTCGAGGCCCAAAATTATGAACCCCCCCCCTTAAAAAATAGCCTCGATAAGTGGAGAGAACACAGACCATGAGTGCTGTTTTGAAGCATTTGCAGTGGGTCGCAGATGTATTTACGTCTCTGCTCTCTTCCCAAACGCTCCTGTGGTGCAGGAGACAGAGTGGGATGCGACAGGACCCATCTGACAGATCCATGGGACACCTGGATGCCCTGTGGTGATGTACTAAATGCTTTAATAGGACAGAGGCGTTCGGTCTCTTTATCAGGCGGCTGAAACCTCGGAAGGGCCTCTGTGTGTTTCCAGTTTATCCACTGGAAAATCTGCCTCTTTGAATCCCTGCAGAGATTTCCTTTTTAAATGGCAACGTTTGTTCAATTTTGCATTTATCTCACTTTTCTCGTCCCGAGTCAACATTGTGCAGAGTCCCTGCAGGTTTTTCGCAAACATGTAGGAGATATCCTATGAGGCACGCTTTTGGATGGTATGCCTGTGTTTGCATCCCCTCTTGGCCTTCTGGTGCACTAACAATTTAGATTTTAAACAAAGTAGAGTGACAATCCCCGCTCGAGAGTGTGGAAGGCTAAATACTCTCCACCCTACAGAGACAGACACACCCAGAGGGTCCTACAACGTCAAAGAAAGCAAACGCCGCTATTTGGAAATGATGGCTGTAATTGACTGGGGGCAGGTATATCGATGAGTAGTCACTCGCTGTGTGGATGCAACACACGTTCATTGAGTCACTGGTGAGTTAATCTGGGTGTGATTGCTTTGTTCCCCTGAACACCTCGCTTTAGCACACACTCACAGAAACACGAAGGAACATGAGGCTAAAATCTGCTCGCCCAGACTCCGCATGCAAATGAAGACGTGCAGCTATGGTATACAGCACAACACTCCACCTTCCACGCTTCAAATCTGCGACACATGTATCGCGTGCGCCACATGCTGGATGAGAGCGGGGACGAGAGGTCTCCTGGGCTCGCCTTTCAAGCAGATCAAAAACAGCCAGGGATGCTGCCGCGGATCTCCAGAGCATTTTACCACCGATGCCCACGACGGGAAACGGGCTTTCTTTCTGCACTGCGCGCCTTTGTTTTTTATTACCTCTGAGGTACACAAACACAATACAACCTCTCCGAGGGAACAGAGAGAGCCCTGGAATAAAGTAATTGATTTCCAGGAAAGCTCTACGTTATGGCTCGTTTGTGTGTGTGTATACACAGCAGCAGCAGCATTTCATGTATAAAGCGAGTAGAGCTGAACAACCAAAGAAAGGCCTGAAAAGGTCAAATGGGATGTTGGGAGAAGTGAGAGCAGCTGCACCCCCCTGTCTTTGGAGATTCACTAACAAACAGGCCCGCTAATTAGACTCCCACCAATAAAGACGCCTCCCTCGGACAGGCCCAGCAAGAAGCAGCTATGCACTTACGCTAGTGAGCAGTGGGGTGTCCATAACCCACTGTGACGTTACTCACTATTCTACTTTTAGCTTATGGAAACTGGGAGGCTCAGCTGAGTGAGGAGGTTGGGGGGGCTGTGGAGGCTAACAGGAAAAATACGAGCTCCGGCTTTGGTGGCGCCGCTCACAGAGGTCAGCCGCCTGCCGCTAAAGGAAGGGTGTGAAGGGAAAGTGATGTTTTCGTCTCATTCGGTACTTTCAATTACTGCACCCAGAGGACTGTCCACGTCCAAAAACATCAGATCGACATCCTGGATGAGTGTGTGTGTTGGAGGTGGACGGTGTTATATCGTAGATAAGGGCAGGTGTTGGTGAAAACCAGCCCTCACGTGTGCAGTTGAGCCTCAAGCTGGCTTCGATAACAAGACTGACCTTCAAAAAAACCCCAAACAAAACCTGAGCTGACGCAAGTACACCGAAAGCTATTTTAATCCCTTTTTTTTAACTTTCTCGTGCAAAACAAGAGGAAAATAGGCACCCATAACATTCTGCAGTTAGCACTGAGGCGTCAGAGCATTTATAAATAAGGCAAAGCTTTCACCACGCTTGAGTAAATACAACCCATAGAAAAGTTCAGCCTGTGCTGAGAGCGCCCCAGCCTGTAAATACACACACACACACACGCGCCAAACGCCATCCCTGAGAGACACAACCACAACACAAACACTTACTTTGCCATCAGCACCCGCACAAACAGCAATTTGGTGGAGGCTGATTTCAGCTCTTCACAATCAATTTAGGTAACAATCCCTCTGATCAGCTTCCTACAGCCTCCGGTGGGGAAACGCATTCACTAATCACTATCACTAACGTGGTGTGCGTCTGTGTGTGCCAAAACAGATTTTGTGCGCTCGTGTATGTGTGTGTTTATCTGCGTGTTTTTCAGTTTAGGACACTGTGTGCACATTTAAAGACTTTATCCCCAAATTTGAATTTCAATGCACCTCGCTATGAGGCAGAATTTAGAAATTTACATAATATTAATATTCTCTGTCCCTTAATTTGTTTTGAGATTGCTTTTCCATAATCGCAAGAATTTATAAATAAAACTACAACACCGTTAATAAAACAACAATATTATCATATTTGCTTAATCGACCAGTAACACTGTGTGTAACGATAAGGTAGTTCTAAAGCACATGCAGCGTCTAAGCAGCAGCTACGTGTGCTGCATGTGAAATTCGGCTGGTGGAAAACAGGTAAATTTGGTGTTTACTGATGTTTTCATGTGGGAAAAGAACTAGTTTTCTTTCCCCTCCCCCCTCTTTTCCCTAGGCAATTTCATCCTCCAGATACACTTTATTAGCTTATGCTTTGTGGCAACAACAGTCTCCTTATTTAGGCTTCTTATCTCCGTTTCTGCTGAATCGCAATACAGGCTCTTCATCATAATAGGATGTTTGCTTTGTGCAAATTTGTCCACATTTGTGGACAAAACAGCAGCCTCAAATATTACCACACAGTTGAATCAATGACCGACAGTCCAAATTTCATAAAGCGCCAACAAACGAAGTCGCTTGTGCGTCTTGTAGGAACAAAAGGAAGTCGAGGAAAAGCAAGTTGGAGTAGTGATCAGAGGCTAGGTTTAACAAACTGCTATGAAGGAGTCTATGTGGATCAGTCGGTGAAACATATTTAGTTTGCGCCTGTGGCCATACGGTGAGGCCGGGGCCGACCGTTTGTGTACATGCATGTACATCCCGGCATTACATGATATGCTCAGCAGTCACACTTTCACACCGGTGCCTGGTGTTCAGGCTGCACTTACGATGCAGGCCGTGCCAACTGAAAACACAGCGCATCGCTCTGCGCCGAGCTGACACATTCACATGCTGACAGTGTTGCACGTTCGCTCCTGCTGGCCTGGCCGTGACCCTGCTAGCAGATGATGGAGCACACCGTATTCCCTGAAGTAGGCCCGAGCTTTTATTCAGTGCTGCTGGAGTCTGGCTGGAGGGAAGGGTCTTTTAGCAGCCTATTCTCACTCCTTGATTTGAACAGGGAATAAGGGTGGTGCTCCGGTGCCGATGTAGTGGAAGGATCGTCCGCCTGTGGCTTCGGTGTTACAAATGTGTTTAAGGGGAGGGTTTTTTCCCCTCCCCTGCTGTGCCTCCTCAAACTCGACATTTGTAGTGTAATCATAATATGTTTACGTTCTATATCACATTAGTTTTCTTCCTTTGCTACTAGCGCGAGCTGTTACTGCAGTGCACTACACTGCCAGCAGTATTGGTACATTAGGGACCTCCTTTTTTTTTTTAATGTATTGCTTGTCATCTTTCTCTCTGCCTTTAATTCAATATAAATTCAAGTACCTCTCAATTTGTATTAAACAACAATGCAGCTTCAGCATCAAGAGATTTGTGCATAAAACCCTTCCTGTGTGCACATCTGTACAACAACGGATCTAGGCTGCTGTGTTCCTCTCCATCTCTCATGTGCATCAGTGCTCTGTGAGGAAACAATGACTCCTTATGCTAAAGCGGTACAGCCTCAATAACACGAGAGTCTGCTTGTGTTACAAACTGCTGCAAAAATCAACTTCTCTCAGAGCTCTTTAGAACATGAGGTGGAAGAATTTGGGGCATTCTCTGCTTTGTGTTGTTCGCACAGTAAACAGCATTGCCTCTGGCTACTAAGTCTGTCCTAAACAGCTTTCTTGGACTATTCTGTGCTTAGTATACACTCAGCAGAGTCTAACAACTTTGCTTTATGGATAGTTTTTTTTGTGCTGCAGTTGTTTAATGTCAACGATGTTCTTATTAACATTAAAACAATTAAAGTTTGATTTATGGTTTGTTTTGTTTTCCAAAGGGAGAAGGTGTTGGAGGCATTTTCTGTTCTCCACTCTTACACATTCAGTTCATCGCTGTATAAAATTGGGGAGAGATGGGTAAACATCTCCCGTGGAGTCTACAGATGCATCCTGGGGTGGCGGATGAGCTGAAACAGCTGGGAGCTGTGCACATCTGGCGCAGTAGCGCTGACATGTCAGAGGGAGATTCTGGAAATTCTGCACCTTTAATTCAGACTGCATTTTCGGTATTTGACATGAGGAGAGTGAGGCATGGCGCGAGCCTCCATGACGCCATAGTGCAGCTCCAGCTCCCTGCCTGAGCTAGCCTGCAGGTTTAGTTAGACAGAAAGGCTCACGTTAGTTCCAATTTGTTCAGAAGCAGCGTTAAACTTCCACTTCCTTCCAAATGATGCAAACTGACTTTTTTTTTAAGGACTAAGCATCCTTGCCTCATTAAAAAAGGATGAGACTCACCAACAGCTCTACAAATGTCTCTTTACTGTGAACCCTCCTCCCTAACTGATATTTACTAATGAAGCTGCAGTGAGAATGACTCTATATCTGCTCAGGTATCTCATTGGGCCCTTCATGTAGCCATCATCACTGCAACTTAGGGGACACCCCCACATGTCAGCGTAGCATGACAACAAGTCTGTTGCCTGCACTCATAAGTACAGAGTGATGGAGGGAGAGGAAGCTCAGGGGACACAGCGAGCACTCAGGCATCGATGACGCATCGCCATCTCTCAATGGGGGTCTGCTACCCCTGATCAGAGGGGAGGCAGGACTCTTCTGTTGGCTGCCACAGGTCTACGGCAGGGGGAGGGGAGACTAATGGCTGCAGTGTCAGATAAAGGATGAAGGTGAAGGAAACGCTGAAAGGAACCAAGGCCTGTTTAAGCTCTGAATTTAACAAAAGCTTGAATAAACACATTTGCATCAGGAATAGAGTGTCATCCTCCTTTCATCATAACACGACCTGAAACACGGCTAGGAGTGCTAGCCTACAGGAGAAAGGATGTAAAATTCATGGAGCCGTCTTGCACAGCACTGCACAGCGACTGATGTTTTTAAACTGTGTAACCTGAAGTGTGTGACTGTGTAACCCCCTCCTCCCCCATTCATTTGTATGAAATTCACTTGTAACAGTTGCACCTCAAACAAGATGAGCTCTCAGAGCTTGGTGCATCCAAACAAGCTTTCAGGCTCTCCAGTGAAGTACTTGATTTGGTCACTAGGAGGCAAAATGTTAAAACATTCATGTGAGCTGAGGGGAACAGAGAAGAGACAGAGGGACAGAGAAAAGTCATGAAAGAGTATTTCGAGATTGAAGCCGGCAGGGCATGTGGAAGGATCAAATGTGAGTATTCGCATGCAAATGGGGGCGCAGCTCGAATTTATGCAAACTTCAAAACAAGCTAAAGATATGAACTGAAGGGCAAACAGCAGAGGAGAACATCTACTTCTTTTGTTTGCTAGCGCTGAGTGTAGATCTCTCTGCATTTTACACATGAAGTTGCAATTTTTGACAAGTGGGGATCTACTTAGACAAGCTAAAGATCCCAATCTGCAAAAAGCAAACAAACAAAAAACCCTAAATGTCTCTTTCATCCACAAATCTAATTCAAAACTTGAAAATAAAATATACGGTCCTCCCTGCATCGGCGAAAACTACACAAAAAGCAACTACATTGTGAAACTTGGACTAGTTTAAACTTCAATCACAGTCTTTTTGTATGGTACGCGCAAAGATGGCAATCACATAAACAACTGCTTCGTCTAGGAATTCTACTTCAAAGTTAAAAACAGCAAAAAAACATGAGCCATTTCCCCTCCCAGCTCTAAGTGCCACCCACTGCAGTTATCGCACATCAACACTCAACTCATAAACTAATAATGTGTTTGAAAAGGGCTGGAAACTGTCAATAGATGGTTTGAGATGATAATTCCTCAAAGGGCACATCCTCTGCAGCGGACCAGTCGCTCCCCATGCGACAGTAAGATATAATTGTGGACGGCAAATATCAAAAATGCCAGGATAGAGTCATCACGCAATCATTAGTGGATGTATTTTTATAATTTGTGAGGAAAGCACGGGCCAGTCTGCCGGGAATTTGATAAAACCCTCAGCACTTGTTGACTCACACACTTAGTGAGAACATTTTGTGATTAGATCAGTCATTTCTTATCTAGTTATTGTACATGTGATCTGGATTTAATGTAATAAACCTCAGGAAACTTACAATTAGGAGGGGGTGGGAGAAAACAAACAGCACTGGTACACATATGCAGACTTGTTAATTATTTTGTGAGGATGTAGTTTGTGAGGAGGCAAACAATTTCGCCGTAGCTTTATTTTCGCTGACAGTGCGTAATGACTCTGACGAGCACAGCTACTTGGAGCTTCCAGCGCCTCCAGAAAACAACAAGTCTGAATGTGGCAGCTTTACAAGGGACATTAAGAGCCACTTACTCAGACTGCATTACTCCGTGCAATTAGGTCCCCTCGAGTTCCATTTTTGGTATTTCAGCTCCAGTTGAACCACATCTGTTTGCAACTAGTTGACCTATATTGCACACGACTGTGGAATGTGCACAAAATTGGTTTAGGACTGCAGGCTGAGGTCCCGATTTTTGACCAAACCTCTGCAACTTTCAAAGCTTTTACCTAGCAAGGTGAAAATCTGTTTAAAAAGCTTCTCTTTGTTTATGCAGCATGCACACAAACCCGCTCGCTGTAAACTACTAGAGCCAGCTGTATCGATGTGGAGGACGAATCACTATAAATAACTGCCAAAATGCTATACATATGCTAACAGCTGACATTTTTCCATTCCAAACACCCACGAGTGGCAGCCATCAGTGGAGCTAGATTTAACTGCAGCTGGCAGTGTCAAGACGCAAAGATTATGGCCACTAATGAATATTAGCCAACTTGCAGCCGCTGGGTATTTAGATGCAGTTCACCCCATTGATTTCCCTGTTGGGTGAAGACAACTTTATCCCTGTGGCAAGTCCCTGGCTTATCTCGCCGACTGCAAGGCAGCCGGCAGACGGGGTGTTTTCCTGGCCGCGTTTCAGGATGATTCAAGCCTGGCAGGTGCGAGCGGGAATACCTGACTGCGGTAAACACAAAGGGGCAGCACGGAGCAGAAGGAGATGTCCAGCTGTGAAGGGGCAGCCATATAAGGGGACTATATTGAGTACAGCACAATTACCACAAAGCTCAGTGTGTTGGATTATCATTATCACAGAGAGCAGGTGGCTGTGAAAGACAGTGAGAGGAAGGCCTCGAGAAAAAGGTGACAGATGGGTGTGGAAGAGTAGGCCTGCACACGCCGCAGCTCAGGAGGAGAGAGAGGAGACACCGAGGAGAAAGATACGACTTTACTAGAGTCTACTGAGATTCATTCATCAGAGCCGTCACCGCGAAACACAAATAGGTGCAGAAAATGAGATGATTTTAAACACGTTGCCATTGATTAACCATTTGCAGGCACAGATTGCACCTTTGAGAGGGGAAATTACTTTGATACAGTGTTTGTGGATGCGTCTATACAGGCGCAAAATGTCAACGATTTGCAGAATAAAAATGAACAGTACCATGGAGACTGTTATTTCCTACATACATCAGATGAGAGTCGGGATAATAACCTGATGAATAATCAGGGAGCTGGAAAGCTTTCTTGGGGTAAGTGTGTCTGGATTAGCATTACTGTGACCAAGACAGATGTACGCAATCAGAACGGTAACAAAAGGAAAAGACTCCCTGTGATATTTATGGATTAAACAGAGATTAATTTCTTCAAAGCCGTGCTCAGGGCGGACCTCATGTACAAGGCCAGCTGCCTCTGTAATTCATCCCATTTATCTTCAAGTCAAAGAAAAGAAAGAAAAGATAAAAAGACTTGAGGCCATGTAAAGTAGGCAGACCCTTATCAATGGTGTCAAACACAAATACACAATGAGCTGCAGGTCATCATTATTTCTGACTTAATGTCCTCCAGTCGGCGGGGATGACACAGCTGGAGGTGCCACCGGTTGGACACTGCTATGCTAATTCATTAGCCACCTGCTTCGAGTAAGTGGGGGGGGGGGGTTCACGCTTGATTAAATTTTCGCCATCTTCCTCGAGAGAAAGGGACGCTACGAGTCAGCAGTAAAGCAACGATTACAATGTAAAGGCTACGTGAACAACTTCTGATCTCTGCTGTATTAGGGTTTGTTTTCGCCTTCACTGCCCCCGTCGCTTTATTGTCTCTCATTTTCCACCTCGTTTTATTTAGATTACGCCGCTCAGAGAAAATGCGCCTCGTTTATGGTCTTGAAGTTGTCGTTGTTTGCGAGGACTGTGGCGAGGTTTTCACTAGCCCCGTGGGTTAGACTATGATTATTATGACCGTGCAAATGACGGCAAATTTAAGCTGTATTACATTTTCTCTAAAGATCAGAGGTAATGAAACAAAACTACCTCAAGAACTGGGATGTTAACATTTTTTCCCTCTGCATTAGCTTCTATTTTTGGAGGCACTTTGTACTTTTCAGCAACTGTAGCCACTGTCCTTAAGTGTCTGCTTTAGTTGCTGCCTTGCACTCTAAAGCTCACGGGACTTCATGTTTGAAGCTCGTCTTTGGCTATGTTGCAGCTTCTCACTTTATACAGCATGTGGAGCTTATGTTTACCTAAAGCACCTTACATGTCCAAAGACAAAATATCCACAGCCTTGTAAAGGGCTCGGGTCAAGCAGCGAGGCATTTCTGTGACGCTAGATGTGGAATGGACTTTGTGCAAAGCAACCGTCAGATATACTTCTGTTCCCTTTGAGCCACCTCTGGTATAACAAGTTCCCAGTGGTATTATTTCTGTTTCCGTCACTCTTCACACTTTCACAGATGTGCACAGCTGTGAGAATTCAGACGTTCGCAAACAGGGAAAACTGTACAGACAACAGAAAACCCCAACTTTACAGCTCACGTTTTTCAAGCCTTTGCTGAAAGGGTGTTTTTGAAGAGATTATTTCTTTTATTGCTCTCTCTAAAAAAAAAAAAAAAAATCCAGACATGAGACTGGAACTTTAATAAACTGCATGTACCTACTGCTGTACTTCATTAGGGATACTAAAGCAGTTTCAGGGAAAACAAGTCCAGCTCCAGCGGCTATGATTCATATGGAGGTTTAGCTGTTAAAGGCTAAGAAATAAACACAAGAATCACTGTGTCCGAATGCCACTGATGTTTCCAAATCTAGCCTGCCAGAGCAAAACCGATCAGACACGGTGAATTTCATTGCTTTCATTGAGTCATTGCTGCCTTTGATTGTTTTGTTGTTAAAAAAATCTCATCAATTCACAGCTTTTGTGTTTATTTCCTCAAGTACCAATTGATTTTATCTGCTTGAGGAAAATATCTTATTTGCACACTAGCAGCAGGTCTGGCATACCTGGATCCAGGATGATAAGCTGGGCGCTGGACTGGATGTTGCCCGCATCGTTTTCTGCCAGGCACTGGTAGAAGCCCTCGTCTGACTTGACCAGACCCAAAATCTGCAGGTTGTGGTCCTCCTACAAAGCAGGAAGGGAAAAAAAAAGAAAAAAAAGAGGGAATTGGAATAACAAACATACACAGGTATCAATGCAAGCAGCAGTTCTAATCAATTTCCTACTCTTTCTCGTGACGCTCCGATGATGTAAACTCTCGCAATGACTTCTGGTGAAGGAAAGGTTGGAAGAAAAAAATAAAAAAGGCAGCACATCAGCACTGAATGAACTTACAATTATTTTGAAGTAATCGCTGGGAATGACGGCGTCTCCATTCTTGACCCATTTGACCGTGGGAGCCGGTGACCCCGACACGTCGCACTCAAAGATGATGTCCATGGACTCGTGGGCATAAATGTTGGCCGGCCGCTTCACGAACTGCGGGGAAACTGTGGAGTCCACACGAAAAAAGGAAAACTTACATTTAATGATTGAACCTTTTCTTTGTGAAATCTGTCAAAACTAACAAGGAACGTTAAACGTCGCTGAAAATGGCCTTTGCTGGAAAAGGAACAAGATGAAATTATTTCATGCTTCCCCTTAAACTCTCAGCCAAGAGAGAGTAGAAACAGTAAACAGTGTCATCCAGCAACAAGCTAATTATTTTCTGCACGGTTCACACAATTTTGGTTGAAAGGCAGCTACTTTGGTACTAGCGCAGTACTGTCAGCACACTACACCGGCTAAGCCGAACTCCCCTAGTCCTGCTAATGAGGGCCAGAGAGGAGTTATTTGATCTGCTGGGGCGATACAGTGCCTCATCAATCTGTCCTGGAACAAGGTCACCAGGAGCGCAGGGCCCGGGCCCCGTCCCCTCTCTATAATTGGACTGTACGTGTTGTGAGAAGAGGGCAAGACGGACTATGTGTGCACGTGCGTATACGCTGCAGCTACACCCGTGCGTCCTCTGATAAGCATCGACCTCGTTGACCACAATTTAAATGACTGTATTGTTATTGTGTGGCTGCGTGTCATGATTTGCCATCAGCCTCCTGGGCGCGGTGATGGCTGGTTATTAGCATCTACTTTGCGACTATTCACAGGAGCTGATTGGATATTAGTTGCAGTGGGCGGATAAGGTCCTTTCTTTTTGTTCTTCTTTTTGGGCTTTAGTCAGCAGCAGGCTGTGAGGTCAAATCTTCATCTGCTTGATGTAACACGGGCTAATTTACTGTAACACACAAGTTAACAGATTAGCCTTCATACTGCTGGGGAAAGCATTTAGCGCTAGAAAGGCGTTCAAGACTCTTTGTAATTAAAACCAGAAAGGAAAAAAGAAAAAGAAAACCACACATTTCTTTAACAATAACGGCCTTATTGGAGCGCTGGAGCTACGGGACACATTGGGTTCTGTGTCGACTTTGTATTTCCCTGACCTTGAAATGCACTTTGCCCATCTGTTTGCTATTTCCATGCTCTACACACAGCACATGGAGCAAAGGCGGGGAGAGACACAACTCGACAGAAGCTGCACACAAAGCCACGGCTATCTAAAAACACAGAGCCAAAAGACGCGCAGGTCCGCCTTCCTGCCTCCTTACCTTGTCTGGTACAATGCTGCAACTACAACTACATAAACTGATGCGGAATTATTACATCTGCCAAACATTTGAAGTTTCATTGATTTTCTTTTTTTTCAAACACATTTCCGCATCCCTCTCATTTATGTAAGGAGCGTATACTTCTAAGGTCAAAACAAAAATCGAGCTAAATGCTACTTTGGTAACAAACTCTGTTCAATGCTCGCATCACGTGGCCTTTAAAATGCTCATGGCCTCAAACGGTTTTTCAACTGCAACAAGTTCACGCGTGACACTTGGAGAATAAACCCTCCAGTTTAAGATGTGCAGTATTATCTCAAGTTCACCAATAAAGCACGGTGTGGAGTTTCTTTTCCAGGTTGATGCTGAAAATTATTTTAAAAGCAAACACAAAAAAAGTGCTCTGCTGTAGTCTGGTGCAGTATGAGCTCGGGTCAAACACAAAACAGGCACACAGAGCCACAGAATACTGAAACCTTCCTTCTGCTTTCTTAATGAGCATCTCGGTTTTCCGCGGGCCTCTGAGGTTATTATTGACTGTCTATTGACTATTGGCTGTCTTGCCAGTTTTTGACTGGCAAGACAGCCACATCATCCCGATCTGTGTGTGTCTGCGTGTGCACAAGAGTGTATCCACCTGTGTGTGTGTGTGTTTGCGTGTGTTCCCTGCAGGGAGGCGTGTGAGCTGTGAATAATGTGCTTCACAGTGTGGTGTCCCCTGGATATTTGCCTCTAGTATGCGCGCAGCACAGTCAGGTGGAATCCTTGGTTTGCTTTGGTGTGTCGGGGACACACGAGGCTGAGACACCACCGAGTCAGTGTGAGTCTGTGTTTGCGTGGAAGGCTGAATAATGTTTGGATAGGAATTTTTAAACATGCCAGGATACTTGTTTTGTCTCCTTATTACTTCTGCTATATGCTGTACATAACTGGGTTTGCGTCCTCCCCCGCTGGCGATGTGTGAGTGGGTCGATTTTGCTTTCTTTCTTGTGTGGGTGTGTGTGTCTAAGCACTTGCTTATGCATGCAAACATATGTTTCTGTACATCCAACGCTGTCTCAGCCTGTGCACACTCCCCACATTCATATGGGTGTTTGGTTCATATTGGAATGTCTGTATCAGTGTGTGTAGCAGAGCCTCCTATAAAGATTTGCTGGTGAGACAGGTTTTGATGGTGGCTGGTGCCCTGCAGCTCTCTTTATCTCTCCCTCTCTCTCTGTTACACTTTGTCTCCAATTGTTTCCTGATTCTTAATCTTCCTTCCCTATCTCTCCATCTTTACCCCCCAACTCCCCTCCATCTGAGCAGACATGCACCATTTTCTCTAAATGGTGTTCTGACATTTGGAACCTTTTGGACTGAGGAAAGACTATAAATGTCTAAATACACCAATATAGCTAAGGGCTGGGTAAGGGAAATGTGTGTCAGTCCAACAGCAGGCCTGATGACCTTTAATTGGCAGCCTGTTTTTACAGTGGTACAATGTCTATATGGAAAATTCCCCACGGTGCCTGTGTGGAGCAAAGGGTGTGTGTTTTGGGTGCGTTTTCTTTGTTTAACAGGTGGCTGTGCAACGATTTTGCAGCTCACCCATTTCTCATAAACGACACTCTCAAGCAAAGCTGGATTTTTTGGTTAGAGGAGCTGACAAAAGATCCATGCGATCGGTCCAAATCCAGAGTGGTTCATAAACACGTTTTCCCGCAGTCTATGGCTCACAGACACACGCATATACAAACACACACAAATGCTAAATTCCACCAGCTGGAATATCTCTAAACAGGCTGCCCTGTTTTGGAGCATAAATACCACTCTGTAATGAAAGAGAAACCCAACAGAAACAGAAAAAACAACTAAAGGGAATGCAGACACTGGAAACAAATGGGAGAGGAAATAAACAGCTAGACAAATGTAAAAGGAGGGAAACCAGCCAGAGGAAGTGCGATACGAGCTCTTCGGGGCTGGTATTATCTCTCGAGCCGGTAGCTTAGTAAAAGAAGCTTTAATGCAGACTTGCACCAACTCCAGTGAACTACTAAAAGAGGGCCACAAAAAGGTCATGTGCGTGTCTTGCTATGAGCTTGTTAAAACAAAACCCCACAGGATTCCTGAAGGGATTCTGGGGAGATAGCTTTACTTAAAGCTTCAGTAAACTGAACTGAGTCATAGAGAGGGAGAAAAACCTATTTGTACTGATACATATATCAAACACAAAGAACTAAAGAAAGTACTGTAGCTGCTTCCCGAGATGACGCAAAAGGTGAAATAAATCACTTTTCAGCATATATCCCATAAAATGTAAGCCACAGCAGTAAATATATTATGTCTTAAAGCGAAAGGATACAAAAATTCAAGACATTTTACCACTCTGATACCTTGGCCAGAGTCCAGTTAGCTTCCTGAAGTGAAAAAACAGTGTTGGGCAGTCTGGGTTTACTCTGAGGGCAAGTCAAGCTTGGACTGCACTAATTACCCCTCCTGCTCTTCCAAAGATAACAGCTTTACTCTTAATCCTGGCCAAAACAAACAGCTTCAGCAATAAGGCTGAAAGAGGGATGCTTGGTGCTTGCATTCCAAGTCAGCGAGCAGATAATAATGTCTTGTTAGAGGAAGAGTCATAGAGTAGGACTTCAATCTGTGGATTTTTCTGATATAACAACAACTGAGCGAAAGCGCAGGCACGAGTGCGTCAATGAAATGCTAAAGCGGGGCTTGCAAACGTGGTGCATAGAGGAAGGAGTCTGCTCTGCCTTCATTTCAGAGCAATTCTCAGTAGAGCTCAAACAGATTGCTGTTGCTACTCAACCTTCAATTGGAAGTGCTCCGAGCGCATGGAAAACAAAATAGAGAACTAATTTGATGATTTACTCGCAATGCATATGCACGCTTTGCTTTAAACTGGGCTATTGTTGTCAGCTGTTACAGGAGAATCTCTGGCAATTGGGTGCATCAACCTTGGTCTGCTATGTTTTATGTAAATTTAATTACTGTCATGGCAATGATCTCAGTAGAAGAGCAAAAGGAAACAAATTTATTACGGAAAATATTTGTGTCGAGCTCATTTCTCAATGAAGGGAGGTCAATATGACTACATTTTTGGTTGGGACGACTTGAATAGATGCATTTTTTTAAGCTGGTTAATACATTTCTATTTTAAGAGCCAAATAAGCAACAAGTTAGACTACAAAAGCCACACCTAGCTATGGCTATGCTTCCTCCATACGCCCTCCAAGGGTCAGAGAAGTGGCTCCTGTATCCACACATGAGAAGCTAACACAATGGTTAAACTGGAAGGCGTACAATGGAGTCAGAAAGAGGATAAGATAACAGCTGCTATGAAAAAAAGAAAAAAGGAAAACGCGTTTGTGTTAGGGGTGTTTCCCTTTATTAGATTAGCATTCTTTAAATAGCTAAATGGAAAGTTTCTGTTTTATTTTGGACGAGTTGTAACTGCAAGTGGCTGCAGGGGCAGCAGGATGACTGTGTGCCAAAGCACCCAGCAGATTTGATCACATTTATAACGTTCAATGCATCATTTAGAGAAAGCTATTCCTTGAAAAAAAAAAATACTTTGAGCATACGTTGCCTTTGCTGGTGGGGAGTAGAAGGGCTCAATGGAACTGTGTTTTCTGCCGAGCATTTACAGTTGTGACATACAGTCATATGAACATTAAAGTTTTCATAACCAAGTCCACTCCATGATTCACTATGTCCCCTAACGGTTTCTGTACGTATGACTTTATCAGACTTTCACATCATCGTGGAGGAATTTTGGCTTGCTCACCGTTACAAGGCTGCTTCAGCTCATTGAGGGTTGAGGTAATTTGTTTATGCACAGATTGCATCACAGCATGCTGAACTCTGGGCCATTGCAACATCTCCACTCTTTCTTTTTCAGCAATTCTGTCGCAGATTTACTGCTGTGTTTGGGATCATCGTGCTTTTGCATGACCCGATTTGGGTGGAAGTTTTACAGCTGGCCTCACGTTTGAATACTTTGGTATACAGAGGTCATGGTTGACTCATTGACTGCAAGGTACCCAGGCCCTGTTGCTGCAAAAGAAGCCCAAATCGTCACCCCTCCCCCACCGTGCTGACGGTTTATAGGAGGCATTTGTGCCGAGATGAACACGGCACTGTGCATAACATCTTCACTTTGGTCTCATCTGTTTAAAAAACATTATTACAGAAGTCTTGTGGTTTGTTCACATGTAACTATACTCTTTTTGGAGAGAAAAGGCTTTCTGCTAACAACTCTAACAGTAGTCTCAGGAAATTTAATATTTAACATTCTAACTGAGGCCTGTAGAGTCTGAGATGGAGCTGTCTCTCTTTCACTCTCTTGCTCTCTTTTTTTTCCTGCACAGTCTGACCTTGGGGTGAATTTCCTGGGACATCCAGTTCTGGGAAGATTGTGGCACTGTGTAAACACACCTGAATGATCCAACCTGCCCAGACTTCTGCTTTTATAAAGGTGCTCACAACTGCAGACAATGAATTAATCACATGTATTTGATTAGCAGATCTGGCTGCTACAAACCTCTTTATTTAGCCCTGCCCATAAAAATTAAGTCTTGTGAAGCTTTTTTCACATTACCTTCAGTGACTTACTTAAAAAAAAAAAAAAATCCTTTTTATAATAAAAGGAGTAAATTGAGCACGTCTGTATGTTCGTTGCTATTTTTATCCATTTCTGTAACATGGTAAAAACATTCCAGAGTGCTCAGCCTTTGGGAAAGAGTCTTTTACAGGCCAGACCAATTAACTTGATAGCATGATGATACCATAAATGAGGGCCACTGACAAGAAGCCTCATAAAACTGGTAACATATACTGTACGTTTGTGGGGAAACTATTTTTGTCCTGCACAAAACACACACCCATATAGAAAGTCCAGGTCTGGGTGGTGCCCCCTGCAATGCAAGACCATAATGAAAAGCTACTGCCTCCTTTGGCTTCATTTATCCTCTTGCCAGTTCTAACAGAGGCTGAGATGTCAAACAAAATCATACTGAGCAGAGCACACACTCAAACAAACTCGCAGTTATCCCACAAACACATACAAGGGTGCTGACACTTGTTTCTGTGAAGGGTCCAATGATGTGATTCAAGTGGAAAGCTGAGCTAAACGTTACTGTAAACACTTGTTTAGAGGCTCGCATTTTTTAAAACTTCCTGTCTTGCTGGGAGTTGTACTGCTGTAAAAGTTCTCTAACTCGAATCCCCTTTAACTCACTGACACTTTGATTATATTTCATAAAAAGACAGATAGGGAGCACACTGCTCTCAGACAGCCATTGCTTATGTGTGACAGCTGCTGACAGTATCGCTTTGAAAGCTTCTTTTTGTATGTGGTGACAAATTGAAAAGACATATATTTGTTTATTTCCTTGCTTTGTCCACAGCTGTAAGATTTGCAGGATATGCAATAGATAGTGTTTTTTTTTTTTACAGTTTTCTTAGTATAGAGTACCGTCTGTTGAATCATAAATGGACTACTGCTTGGTACAAGCTGGTGAAATTTTGTCTCAAGAAGCAAACAGCGCAATGTACACTTTTTACATTTGTTGGACCTCTACTGTAAAAGTATCGCAGGTAGAGGCTACTATTTCTCAGTGTAATCCCATGCTGAGACGTACACATACATGTATTAGAAACAAAACACTACATGAAAACACTTTTTTCACACACTCCTTTGGTACACTGATGAGCTTTAACCGCAGCAGGATGGAGTGAAATACAGTGTAAAATTACAGTGAAACCCAGATATCATCCAGCCACCGATGTCTCTCAGTTACATGGTGTTAACAGTGAACATTGGAGCTTTATGGCACAGAGGTATAAGCTATTACAGGCTTTGGCTACACAGACAGTACTTGGATTAACTAGAAACAGAATGAGGCCAGACGAGGCAGCATGTAAATACAATATCATTTCTGCGTAATGGCATGCTCAAACCAAGTAAGTGTTTATGGGCCTTTTTGCAACCCATATATTCTTCACTAACAACCGATGGGAAAACCGTATCTTTCCAAAGTGCAATCAAAAACTAAAAATCAATTAACACTAACAACATAAAGTCTTCTCCAGCACTCAAAGATTCTCAGTGGGGACACGGTTTGGACTCTGTGGTGGCCAGTACACGTGCTCCCTTAACTGCTCTTTCACAGTCTGAGCCCAGTGAATCCTGGCATTATGGTGTTGGAATATAGCCATCAGGGAGGAAAAAGAATCCATTGACAGAAAAACTATTGAGTTTATTCAGGTAGTCAGCTGACTTCATTTTTTGGGCACTTACTCTTGCAGAAAGTAAACCTGCAGCAACTCCAGATTATAACACTGCCCCTACAGGCTTGTACAGTAGATATGAGGCATGATGGCTGCATCAGTCCATCCACCTTTCTTCTTACCTGATACGCCCACCACTCTGAAACAGGGGAACTGTGGAGTCATCACATCACATGACCAGATTATCCTTCCATTGCAAAGTCCAATCTGTCTGCTCTTTTCTTTCCCAGATTACCTCACTGATAAGGCTACATAGGCTACACTCATCTTCACATTGCAAGTATGTAAATAGTCTCACTTTTATTGTTATAACATAGCTCTGAGTTCTGCTATACATTTTGTATGATTTGTTTCCAGCATACTTAAGTGCTATCCAATCAAATGTTTTTTTTAGAATCACATTTCTTCCTCAGAAATGACGGCTGACCACCATCCACTGTTCCAGGTCTTAGTAATGCATTAGACAGTTCTTCACCTAATTTTAGCAGCTTCAGCATTCTTCTTAGTTGCTCTGTTTGCTTGATGTAGGCAGAGAATTTGGTGAAATGGCATCTTTTCCATGAACACTGGATGTGTCTTCCAATGTGGTTGTTTAGAAAAAAATGAAAAGCTACTCACTGCATCAGCAAAGATTAAATAACCAGTTACCAGCCAAAACATATTAACCACTGCAGTAATTGCTTATTTAAATCCACGCAGTGACTTTCATTTGCAGTATATTTTACCAGCAGATCCCACAGTTTTGCTTAGTTTTTTTTAACCTCATGCTCCTTTTAATTGTCATATAAAGCTGAATTTAAATTGTGCCATTTCTGTTTCCTCCAAACTACGAAATAAAGCTTGTGCCCCATTTCAAATTGCATCCACTGTGTATAGGAGAGTCTCACATGAAAGCATATTCATATGGCCCAGTGAATTAGTGTTAACGATAACCTCGCTGAACACTGCAGAAAATAAACATCTAAGGACTAAAAATACTGGATGGGCAATCACATTCAAGGAGGGTTAAATTAAATTTAACAGTCCCCGACTCTCAAATAATTTCTGAACCTGCTATGCATTAGCTAGACAATGCACACAGGTGTGTGGAGCAAGTGCATACCTAATCTTTTCTTTGGCACCACTATGCAAAAAAATGTTGTGCATGAATCTGTATGCATCTCTAGTTTCACAGATGAGTGCCAGCTGCACTGCAAACCCTGAAGCATTCTGCAGGCGAAACCCAACAGTCCTTTACCATATCAAATCCCCGTCTGGCTGTCTGGATCTCCTCTCCAGCACAAACTGTCCAGTGTTTATGAAAAGCCACTGGCCGCGTAAACACACAATTTCCTCTTGTTACTGCAGCTGAAGAGGCCCTAAGGTAATTTAGAAGGAGTCAGTCATAGGAAAAATTGTTTTGTTGTTAGTATAGATTCATAGCACATTGATCCAAGTGTCTTTTACAAGCGCAACTACTTATTGAGGGAAACAATTGACCTTTCCGGGGTCACTTCTGTTGTCAAGGAAGCAAATCAATGCCACAATCTGGTTTCTTTATGAATCTGGACGAAGCAAACGCAATTAGCCCCGTGAGTCAACAGCACTGGAACTAATCCAACTGCTTTATTCTATTATAGTGACGCATGTTTTTCAACAATATTTCAAGCCGGCTGATCAATCTTCTCCAGTCCTGTCACCGTGGAAGTGGAGGCCAGCGGTGGGGGGGGGCGGGAGTTGAGCTGAAAACATGAAGGATTTCAGAGGGAATTCGCTGGACAGACTTGAGGACAGAAAAACGAGTGAAGTCAGATGTCCTCCTGTGACCTGATCCGATTTTCCATTACTGTCTCCTTTAATCACAGTAAGCGACGGGAAGTGATGAAAGAGTGGTGGATGGTGGGGGTGATGAAGAGATGAAGGGATTTGGGGAAGAAAGGGTTGGGAGTCGTGGCACGATTGGGGCTGTGTGTGAAATGCAATGAACCTTCAGAACGAGCCTCGGGCTGTTTCCCCCATTTTAAAGTTATTTCACACCAAATCCTGTTAACTCGCCTCGTCGGGGAAAAGCATACAAATACACATGGGCTATGTGGGATTCACGTGCATTATTCTAACCAACATAAACTCTGATTACAGAGCGGATTCTCGGGTAGTTTCAACAACGGATGCGATCCTCTGAAAAATAATAACATAAAGACACAGATAAAGATAAATTGTATTACATACTGCTTCTGTGTTCTATTCCAGCTAGTCCTTCCTAATTCTAGTGTCTGGTACGCACCTCAAATACTTCTGTTATTCCTCTGACGAGATGAATGACATGAGGAGAAAGAAAAAAACACAGCAGATATCGACGGATACGAACGCTTCCGTGGCAAATATTCACTGCCAACACTGCCTATGTGTGTCTGCAAGAGCATATCCTTTTTCAACAGGACTGAGCCACGTGCTTGGGAAACCGCTACCTCTGCATAGCTTGCATGCAAGAAATCCACTTTGTTTCATTTCATTTCATCCTGAGCTCTCAGTGGCTTTGTTTCGCTTCTGGGATATGAGTCCGAAGGGCTTTTAATAAGCTCATTCCCAAACATAATCAGATGAGATGAGGCTGTTTTCGGTGATGAAGGATGGTCTGAGAGTTCAGTCGAAGCTGGAGAGGCTCAGCTTCTCTCCACTGCACTCTCCTTAGTAACTAAAGCAACCTCGCGTGCTGCTGCTTCACACTAATTTCTAATCTGTGAATTAATTTAGCTTGTGTTGCCGCTTTGACTTGTAACCACACTAGGATGTTTTAATCCTTGTAGTGACATTCAGAATAAATGGGTCATTTGTGATATTCCCGTATGGTTTGATATCCAGTTCGGACCTTTGGTTTTAAACCAGGAAGCGGACAATACAGGCTGATAAAGGTACCTTGTACTGTGAGTTGGGCCTGGGCTTCAATGGTGGTGTTGGAATTGTCTGCAACACAGGTGTAGAGCCCAGCGTCTGCCTCCGTGAGGTTGGAAATTTGTAGACTGCCCCCTCCCAGCACCTCCACCCGACCATCACTGAGGAGAGAAAGTAGGAAGGTTGTGGAAAAGGAAAAAAGAAAATTAGCTCCACCTAAACATGTAAGCAGTATTTTCTTTTATCATAGCCATACATTAATGACCTTTACTTGGGCCCTTGCTACATGTAACACAGTCGGCGTCACACTCGGGAGCCATCAGGCTGCTGACCCTCTAAACAGCATGTGGACACAGCTGAACATCAGCAGCGACATCTTTTTTTAAAACAGACTTGTAAAATATGTAGAAAGTCATGGCAGCCCATTTACATGAAATGTATTCTCCTCTCGCTCAGATCGCTGAACGGTAATGGATGCATCCTCCGGAGCCCCGAGCTCCTCTGCTGACCTGGGTTTGGCTCCACATCTCATCCTCGTTTCTTTTTGCTCTGTCACCTCATACCAACTCTCTGAATAAATAAAAGATGCTAAAAGCAGAGTCAACCGCCCCAAGAAAGAAAAGCAATTTGCATTTCTTCCCAACAGTTTACTGGATTTGGAAACCTGGAACTATAACTAGAGTGGGATAGAAACAGGATTCTCGATGTAAAAATACTAGGATGGAAAAAAGACTGGTGTATTCACCATAATCTCCTGCCAAAAAAAAAGAAAGAAAAAAAATCACTGATAAACCAGCTTGAACAAATGTCACTGATATACACAGTCCTCTGTACAGCTGAAACCAGCACCAAACAGTGACTAAAAGCTACAAATTGCAGGTAGGGCTGCTCAATTAATCGAATTCTAATCACGATTACGATCTGGGCTTTCAACGATCATTAAAAATGACTGAGCCGATTATTAGCCCCTCCCTCATGCTTTACTCTCGCGCTGCTCCATGTGGCAAATCAAGCGCACTGCTCTGCATTTCGAACACGCGTCACAACAATTAAGAGGACCCGAGGGAAGCTCGGAAAGCTAAGCAGAAGTTATTTGGAGAGGAGTGGACTGCCGTTGGTTGAAAAGAGAGGTAAAAAAAAAAAAACTTAAGTGGTGTGGAAACATTATGGCTTCGCGGAGTCAGACGTGGATCAAGTAGACACAGTGTGTAAACTTTGCTATGGTGTCGTAGCTGCACCACAGAGCAACACTGCAAAGTTCACATTTTTCATTTATTTCTTATATTGCAAACATTTGCACTGTTATCAGTATTTGCACACTATTTTATATTATTTTTTAAAGTCATTATTCAATACATTGTTATTGTTAAACCTTTAAAGCCGGTCAGAGCAGCATGCTCGTTCTGTGTAACTATTTTTAAATCCCTGTAGAACCTGAACGCTAAGCTAGCACAATCAATTTTTTTGCATATGAAACCAGAGGAGTTGTACTTACATCTTATGCCATCAGCTTGTCCTCGGTCACGGTTTCCTTCCACATATAGCTTTGCAAAAATTGCATAAAAAGAGCTTGCAGGAACAAAAACATAATATTCCAGAAACACGCTTTGCCGATCCGATCAGCTGTTCTTAACACTTCCCACATTGAAAAAGACGTCAACGCGAACTATCGCAAGTGACGTCATTTTTGCGGAAAATGTAGTTTTTTACTTGTAGGCCTTAGAACTCGAATTGCACTGCTGGAAATAGTTTATTTTGATGCACATGCACATTCTTTGCAAATTTGCATCATAGGATTGTTTTTTTGTTTTTCCTGCAGTATATACAAATTGCTGTATCTCCAAAAATAAAACTATGAAGACACTCAAAATAAATTTCCTGTTGTTGTAAACTATTTTTTGCAACTTTTTTGTATTTAAAGTTTTGAGGGATAAACCTCTTCAATTTCTCCAAGTAGAAATATATGTAAAAACAAAAACGATTTTCAATTTTTTTGTAGTTTATTGCACTTTTTTGCAATTAATGTAGTTACTATGGACTTAATGCATACACATTTTTAAAATATGGGCTATAACAGTTGTATTGATGTATAGCAACTTGAAATGCTCCCACAAATGGCACTACAGCATGTAAAAAAATAATATAAGCTCTGGCGGACGAAATAAATATCGTCAAATAATCGTGATCTCAATTTCAGTGAAAATAATCGTGATTATCATTTTTGCCATAATCGAGCAGCCCTAATTGCAGGCACACCTTTGAGTCAAAGCACGGGGCAAAGTTGTAGCGCAAATGATCAGAAAGCAGGAGGATCAGCAATTAAACTCCAAGTTGAGTTTTCAGCAATTCTCCCGTCTCCGATTCTTCGCTCAGCAACCTAACAGCATAATTGCGCCTGTGTGAGCAAGTCAGTCTAACTTAGCAGGCTTGCTGTGGGAAGCGAGCCTCTCCTGGTGTGACAGCGAAGAAAAGCTGAAAGCCATAAAGTGCGTAGATAAGCTGAGCCTGCAGAGTAGTAGTACTAAAGGCGCAATAAACAATAAGTGTGACTGTAATAATGTGTTTGTAATATTATCATATGTTATTGTCCTATAATATATAGGATTTTTTTCAGTTTTAATTATTATGGAGATTGTCAATAGCAGTATATTAGGACACCCCTGGCCTCTAGCAATGCCTTGAGATTAGTCCAGCTTTTACCAGAGCAGCTGGGATTTACAGTTTGCACAGCCACGCTACTGCAGCCCTTTCTCCACCTTAACAAACGTTTTCCTTTTCTTTCATTAGCCGTTAATTAACTGGAGTGCTGTGAAGCGGGCCCGACTAGCAGACTGAAAACCTGTTTCATTCAGCTGCTTATTATCCTAAAGAATCTATGCCTAACCCAAAGATCCAAACACACAAGTATTTGTACAGCCTCGTTTTGAACCAGTGACCCCTCTCCGTTTTAAACAGTCCCAACTTTGATTTCCCCAACAAGCCCACGGGGGATGCAGTCTGTGGCCAAGCTCCGGCTTGATTCAACAAGCACTGGAGCATGAGAGGAGGAGGATGCTGAGAGGAAAGAAAAATGGTAATCAATAGCTCGCAGAGAGAACTCTGCATTCAGACAGCGAGAGAGAGAGAGAGAAATGGGATGCAGGGAGAAAAGCGGGATCAGCGGGTCGGCAGAAGAAGATAAAAATCCAAAAGACAGCCACAGCAAGCGAGATGCAACTGAGGAACAGTAGATCAGCGCATAATGGTTTCTGCACAGTGGATATCTGCAGAAAAGAGGAGGATACTGAAGAAAACAACTATATGCTGAAAGCTGGTTTTGTTTTAAACCAACTGCTGAGTGGCAAAGATACTCCACGTAAGCTCCCGCACCTCCTTTCTCGACTGCACCTGGGTTCAGCAGTGCTGGCCGTTGAGGCCATCTGTCTGTGCTGGAGAGAAGCATTCAAGTGGCACTCAACCTGCTGTCACCAAAAAGACTTTGCCGTTTCATTTCTACTTCATCAAGCCTCATCCAGAGAAAAAAAAATAGTTTGATCTCATCATTTTGTAGTTGACAGCTGGTCGAGAAAATGGACTTTCGAAGCTCATGTGTAAATCAGTGTTATCCTTTACTTCCAATGGAATTCCTCAAAGGTTCTTAAACCCTAAAGCATTTCAGTGAGTTTAACTTGCATCTACCCACTTGGCCTGTCATTGCTACAAATCTCTGAATTCGACAAATAGCCTCTACATTTACTCCTCTGTAGATTGTTAGCTTAAACTCTTTCCCCCTTGTACGCCTGCAAGGGTAACCCTGGTTTCTCTTTTTTGAACAGAGCAGTCATATTTGAGGTGCATCAGCAATTGATCTCTACCTGTACAGAGTTCACTAAACCATGGTGACCCAAGTAGCTACTAATGGAAAAGGGGCATAAGGTTACTCTTGCCAAAACCCAGAGCATATTCTAATGGTCATCAACCTTTATTGATATATCGTGAGGTGTCAGAAGTCATCATTAAGGGTACAGGGAAGGTTGTCAAATGTCATGTTTATGTCAAGAGCTAACTTTAAGCAGTTTCATCAGCCATAGTTTCCTACACAGCTATCCTATCACAGAGTTGGCAACACTAGCTGACATATTCTAGGAAAAAATTCTAGAGGAATCACATTAACAGTTCCTGTAACCAACCTCTCATTAGATATGTGAGCAGTGTAAGGCTTGCTCTTTAATCCAATCCAGGAGCAGGTATATGTACTCAGGTCAAAAGAGCCATACTGAAACTCAAGAGTGCTGCAATCTGAGAAGAACAAACAACACACGGGGCCAGATTGTATAAAAAAGAAACAGGTGCAAAAATAGTACACTCAGCAGAAGGCTTGACAGAGGATGGCCTCAGTGTTCAAGGTGGGAAAGTGGGGGAAACACAAAGAAGGCGGCTGCCTCTCCTTTTAGTCCCGAGACTGCAGTAAGGAAAACAGAAAATGCCAAACGTCCTGCTGTACATTGATTACCTCTCTGCGCGTGAGGGCGAGTGTGGCTGGTTGTGCTCCGAGGCTCTGCATGTCAAAAACCCGCTGAATGAAAAATTTCTCTGAAAGACGCATGTAGCACCAAGCGTTCCTGCAGTTAAGTCTCACCAGGACAGCTTTTCAGACTCTTGGCCTTTAATGCCGCATGCTCCGTAAAAGGCATTGAAAGCTTCCTCTTGTAGTTGAAAGAGGAACATACAGTACACGTCAAACCACCGTGCAATTTCTCATTCCGTTTAGAGCGAGTCAATCTCGGCTCTAACTGCAGTGGCTAAAGTGCTCCGCTGAACAAGGAATGCATTACTGAGACCATGAGGGAGGGAGACAAAGTAAATTGGCTTGAGCTGAATGAGCCGGAGACACCTCAAACTGTTGTGAGGGAGCTCGCTCCACTTGTGGTCGTTTAAATTAAGACGCGGTGCCTGCTGGAAGAATGTGAAGGATGTCTCGTGCAGTAAGCTGAAGGTCCTCGGCGGTAAGTGAGACTCTAATTAAAACTGGATTTACCTACAAAGAGATGTTAAACTGGCTCGCTGTTTTCCCACCGTCACTTTTCTTCTTGTTACAAAAACGGCAGATGCACGCATGCATACAATCCAAGCAAAGCGAAGGCTACAGGGCGGTGTTCTGAACGGCGATGCTAATTAGGCTTGCTGTCTTCTCAGATTTCGTGCCAGCGTTCATGCTACAGTAGCTCCCCTTCTGACAACTACAACTTTCCACATTGTTTGTCCCAGCAGAAACAACACCATATACAAAGACATCATATATGGCTAAAATTTGTGCAACACGTGAGTGCTTTCTATCTACGTAACAATCATATGCCGAAGGATGCACTGGAGGGCAACTTGGGGTTAATATCTTGGAATATTTGGCATGCACACTGGAGGAGACTGTGATCGAATCACCAACGTTCCAATTAGTAGATGACCTGCTCGACCTCCTGAGTAACCACAACCCCAAGACCCTATTTCAGTTTCAAACTACTGGAAAGCACAACAACCCTTTCGTCCCTCAGCTCCTTTCCAACAGTTCCAACATCCAGAAAACTTGTTGAGTACGTCCGTCAATGCGTATGGGCCTCTAACATAAACTTGTCCCCCGTTCTGCTATTCAGCTTTGACGGCAGCGACAGCCACAGAGGCTTCAGAGAAGGACGTGGGCACATTTGGTATGTGTGACTGGTGGCTCAGCCTTCCGTATCACACACTGGCAGCAAGGTCAGTACACCTGGGTGAGGGGAAGCTGCACATCACTGAAGAGCTGTGCAGGTGGAAGCAGAGCAGTACCGCTGTCACAGAGCAATCAGTGGTGTTGTGACAGTAGTTGGGCACGGGTCATGCTATCTGCAGCATGAGGGGAAAATGGGTGGAATCTTGTCACAACTGTCACAACAACAACAAAGAATAGAAAAAAAGGGGGGATTCATTATTAATGGATAGAGTGGAAACTCCTAAGTTTTTCTCAGTTTGATCTCATGTTCTTTTCACTCTCTGGCTCTCTGCACTGTGGTGCACTATGAATCCAAACCACTCTGCTCTTCTAGGCTTTGTGGTTCAAAGTGAACGCAAATTGAACTTCTCCCATTTTGACCAGAACAAAATCATAACAGTTCCATGAATTTGAATCATGTTCTAGGTGTGCCAAAAACAGATCTCGTCTTAGAGAAAAGGGCAGGCAGCGGGTTGGAATGGTTTCTCCCTCCACCGCCCTGTTTTTTTAATGTATACCTGCTCCAATATGAGACATGACGCTAAAGAAACTACCAGGAGAGACAAACAAGATAAAGAAGGAAGCCCGACCGGCCTTAGAAACAAACTGAAGGAGAAATAACTAAAAATTAATGTGCAAGATTAATGAGAAACAACCTAGTGCCAGCAGCACAGGCTCAAGTTTCTCAACTGACTCAGTCATGAAAACATTTTTGTTTTCCTCTGGTTCATAACGGAAAGCTGCGGGACCCTCGAGAGGAAAAAATAAAAAACTCCCACATTCCTTACCTTATTTGCTTTCCCCCCCTACAAAAGGTCCCCAAGAATAAACTGATGGTTTGATTAGTGCATACTGCAATGAAGCCTCGCATAATAGACTTTTGGATGGCTGGTGTGCCTCCAGGTGCTCAAGGCCACCTGAACTCTGTGTGGTCCTTGCTGTGTCACATTTACAAAGCCACAGTACTGCCTCAGGGGGACATATATCCACATAACACCTGGTGAAGAGGCAAAGCAAATGAGAGGAAGTGAGCTGTTTCCACTATCAGTGAATAAATCCCCATATTCTCAGTCCTACATTGACTAATGAGGTAAATTACACAGTGCGCAAAAAAAGCAGATTCCTTTTAGGACTAAAAACGCAGCCGATTGTGGATCCTGCCCCTGCCCAACAACTGACGGATCTTTACTTGGCAAGAAAAACAACATTGTGATGAGGATGCAAAGAAAAAAATGAATGCTATGACAGGAAGCATGCTTTTAGGAGAGCTACAGACACTGATGTGCTGGAGACAGAGAGAGACAGCCTAAAGAGAGACTTCTCTTGCTCCACTCAGAGAAAGCCTGTGTTGTTTGTCTTGTTTTCTCAGCCTGCACATGCCAGCAAAATCCCTCCATTACCTTAACCCCACTCTCCGCTGCTGCCATCATCTATCATTTTACCAATGCTGGAGAAATCTGAGTTCCTATGCAGAATTCTAAGCACACGGACCCTCCTGCCTCTCTGGGAGTACGTGGTGTGCTGGATATCCACCGTGCATGCCAACCTCTCTGAATGAGGGAAAACATGTGGAGCAGAACACTTTCCATTCACACTCACACTGATCTTAATTCCTTAATGTGTTTTGTTTTCTGACTAAGAGAAAACCCAGAAGAATCTTGAATGCTGCTTTAATGTATGCACTTTATCAGGTACATATTTGCTGTATTGCATTGCTGTACTGTAGCTAGCAGTGATGTTTTGCAACTACATTTACATTTATATTCGAGGGGGATGAAAACAACAGAAACGTTTACCTATGACCTCGGTAATGAACACAGTAAAAGCCCTTTTATGAAGACGGTTTTGTGGTGGAGGGGCTGTACAGAGTTACGTATGATTAGATTACTCACATTCTGACACTCGGATGACAACAGAGGTTTCTCCATTTTTCCTCCTTAGGCTGCAGAAACTGTGTTCTGTGGTCTGTGTAATCATATCTGTCAGCCAGATGCACACGAAACATCACTGACACCTCTATCATTCGCTGCAAGAGGAGGACCTCAGTGCTAGGTGGACGACACGCTAATTGCCGGTGTGACGAAAGAAACAAGTGAAAATCAGGCTAGGCTAATTTTTTGGTTCAGTTTCACTGCCTGTGTTTTTTATTTTAATGTCTTTTCTCTTTAATGTTTGAAAACCTGCAAAGCTCATGATGGCACATGGAAAATTGGTGTGGGAATTCACAAAAAAACCCCAAAACAACGACAATGGTTGAATGTGTGAGTTTTAACGCTGCAAACACATTAAAAAAGATGTGATGAACAAAGAAGGTTCAAATTTTGAGTTTCATTATGACTTCACTTAAGAGGCAATTATCTATGATTGCATCTGAAAGAGTGGGGATTTAAATGGCAGTGGCATTTGCTCGGTCATGCCGTCTTTTCAAGAGCCGTGGAATCAATTCTTTGGTGTGAATCTTCAAATTATTATTAAGGTACTAGTGGTTTGGATTCCACATCGCTACAAGTCATTCTGCTGAAAAGCGGGCACAACAGTGACACGGTGTCTTACGCGACAGCTATAAATACATGAAACGATATGATAGCTAACAAATATGCTGAGCTAAATTCCCGTCTTCATGCACAACTAAACGCAATACACAGAATAATATTTAAGCAAACACAGGAGCACAAGGAGGCGAGGAGACAGATGACTTTGAGGCTTTGGAAAGGGGGGCGGTGATTTACATATTCAGTCAATTCCCTGTTGCTGGCCGACATGCATAATTCATCCATTTTATTGACTGCTGAGGAATTCTGTTAGGTGACTGAGAGATACTCCCGAGAACAAAAGATGACTGTCCTTTTCATAAGTGTCATCAGGACCAGTATGTCTGAGAGATCCAAAGGCCTGTTTCTCTGTATAACGGATGAAACAAGGCATATTTACAAAGACTGCATTTTCAGTGTGTTGAAGGAACAGCTTAAAGTGCTACATATGCTGTTGCTGATATTAATCAAAATAAATGTTGAGCCCGGTGTCCTTGGCAATAGAATTGCTCAGAGCCTAAATTGAATTGAGGCAACATTCAGGACGCCGGCGAATACACACACACAGCGCGTTACAGCAGAATAATCCATCGTATGATCGATACTGAGTGCATTGGAAAACGTAGCATCGGAACAGATAGGCCCTGCTTTTCTACAGACAACTACACTTGCGGTCACTTTGTTATGTACACCTGTTCAGCATCTTGAAAGTGCACATTTCTGATCATCTAATCGGCACCTTAATGCATTTAGTCGTGCTGAAGTTCAAGATGAGCATCAGAATGGGAAAGAAAGATCATTTAAGTGATTTTGAACATGGCAAGGTTGTTGGTGCTAGATGGGCTCGCCTGAGTATTTGAGAAACTGCTGAACTACTGGGGCTCTCCTACACAACTGTCTCTAGCGGTCAGAGGGAAACGGCCAGAATGCTTACAAATTGACAGGAAGACAATAGTAACTGAAATAACTTCTCGTTATGACCAAGGTATGCAGAAGAACCATGCACAGTGCATCTTGAAGCAGATGGGCTATAGCAGTTTAGAAGATCACATGGTGAGCCACTACTGTCAGCTGAAAACAAAGTACGATTAATATTAGCTCACCAAAACTGAACAACAGAAGATTGGAAACATTGGCTGGTCCGCTGAGTCTCGATTTCTGCTGCCACATTCAGATGGTTGGGTCAGAATTTGGTGTGAACAACATGAAAGTTTGGATCCATCCTTGCAGCCCTGTATTAAGAATTCAGGCTGCTGCTGGTGTAATGATGTTGGGCCCATTAGTACAAACTGAGCACTGTTTAAAGCCCCGAGCACTACCTGAATATTGTTGCTCACCATGACCACAGTGTACCATTTCCTGCTTCCAGTAAGATAACTCATCATTGTTACAACGCTCACATAATATCAAACATGACAGAGACTTCCCTGTACTTAAGTCACCAGATCTCCATCCAAAAGAATACTTTAAGATGGTAGGGTCAGAATTTGCCGTACACTATGTGACTCTGTGTTTATACACCTCTCTGTGTAAAATTATTAGTTATTATTAATCTCTGGCTCTCATCCACAGCATGTCTTTGTCCCGTCTTCCTCTGAGGAGTGTTTCCAGCTCTTTGTTGAATCTGTGCCATGAAGAATTAAGATAGCTCTGAGGATCAAAGGGAGTACAAGCAAGACATACCTAATCAAGTGTCCAGTAAGTGTATGTTTATATATAACAAAGGAGATATTATCCAAAAATTACTTTGCAAGTAGAGAAAAATATGTCTACCAATAAAAGTTGGTGGGTTGCAAAAAACAACATAAATCATTTAATGAGTTGATCAAACAAACAAGAGCTTCACACGTAAAAACGGATCATTTTGTCCTGTGTGAAGTGAGGCAGCATCTCACCGCATGATTCTTTATAATCACACTCAGACACATGCAGGAGAGGACAAGTTTCTGTCCCAGGTGAGCCACAATCAACAGGTCCAGGACTTAATTTTCACTCATGACAAAAGGGTGGTGGTGGTGTCGGTAGTTAGGTTAGGTCATTCTCTTCTATCGCTTACAGATTTGTAAAAGACTGCAGACTGTGACTGACCGAGATCCAACACGCTTTTTCTTGGTCACAAGAAGAATCTATGAATATTATTCCCAGATCTGACACAGTGGCCCCGTGAGCCGGACACAACAAAGAGAAATCAGCTACTGATCGACTGAGAGTGGGGCAACCACCTGTTTAGTTTCAGCCCTCTGCTCTGTCCTTGTCTGTCAACATAGAGACATTTTTAAACAGCCAGTAAGGCCTACATGCCAATACGGGCAAGTGATCCCAATGAAATGTCTCCTGACAGGTTATGAATAACATGCTAATGCGACTCTTCAAAGACCTAAGACAGAAATCCTACTTATGGCAGAAATCCTTTATGCAGCACATTGTGAAAAGACTTTTGAAGATTTCCTCTGCGTCTTTCAAAGTATCTTAAAGAACTTCAGTGAAGTCGGGCAGAAAGTGGAAGGACTAGCAAAGAATTACAGGGAAGAATTAGAAATTCAAGAGTCTGCATTGTCCAAAGCCTCTTTCATCTTGCACTCTTATCGCGTTACCTTTGTTATTTGTTGCTCGGGATAATAGTGGCTGTAAGCCATTGTGAATTCAGACGTAGAGAAAAAGAAAACAAGAGATGTGACCGAGCTGAAGGATCGGCAGCGATACTCCCCACCATCGCTGAGCTGCTCCGCTTTCGATTGGTAGCTTTGACACGTCTTCATCAACTCTCATCTCATGTCTACAGCTCCAGCGTCGCTGCTTTGAAGGCCCTGTTTGTGTTGCGCACCAAAGACCAATTAGATACTCTTTGCAGATTCCCCTTACTCTCTCCCTTACACTACATGCCACACCAATTTTTAATTGACAGGAGCTCCTCTATCTTTCATGTAATACCTGGAAGGAACAAGAGACTCTCAACAGGAAAAAAGGGGAAAATTCCACTGCTATTCTTTTTAATTGTCAATGTCGTCGTTAATGAAAAGAAAAAAAAAAAAAATCAAAGGAACAACCTTGGAGATGTATTCACCGCTCAATTTTTTTTGCGCTGAAGGCAGGAGCATCGGGGTCTTCTTCTATATGACCCAGACATCCCTGCTTTTTCACTATGCTTGCTAATTACCAACGGAGACACCCTAGGGGGGTGGCTATGCGAGCTGGATATTGTCTTGTATTTAATAGAAGGTAGATTAATAAGTACCTTTTTACCCAGCTCCCTTTGGAGGTCAGAACATTCAGACAATTCCACAGGCATTAAAAACTTGAGGTGTGGAGCTATGCTTGGAACCAGAGGTTGGAAGGTCTAATGATATTCTCGTTCACACCGCACCGGGGCCTCGCGATTACCAATGTGACGACCTTACATTTAATTTCACTGAACGCCCAAATCCATTCTGAGCTAGATTTAGATGAATGAGCCACATTTTAGCCACGTTGAGTTGAAGAGTTATTATTCCACAGGAGCAGCACACAGGGGTTAGGTAAACAAAGTGCTTTCTTAATTGGTGAGAACCAAACTTCACATGTCCAATGCAATTCTCTCTGAGGGATTTGAGCTGCACTGCCTGAGCTAATGAGAGCCAGAGAAGTGAGAGCACAGGCACTGTGACACTCTGTCTTGGCTCTTAATTTGTGAACTTCCCCTCAGCTGGCAACCCCACAGCCTGCTCTCCCAGATGAAGTGGCTCCGTTGGCACGTCCAGGTCTCCCCCCGGGGCTCTCTGGGTAGCTGTGGCAGAACGGCATTAACACCTTGGGGAGCAGGCGCCAGGACTAACAGTTTAGCTTCTGGAGGCCAGAGGCACCGGGTACAAAGGAGCAGTACATTACAGTACTCTGCTGCTTTTATAAACCTAGGAATGTGCGAGAGCCCAGGGAAGCTGAGCACAACTGCTTGTGGCTTTACTGTAACTATCGCCAATTACTGGCAACTTTCAGGTGATAATCCAAACCTGTTGTTTTTTCTTTTTTGTTTAACAATCTCTGCTTTTTCAATCAGAATAGATAAATGCATCAAACAATAGATCACAGAGCTGCCCTACACGTACCTCTCTTCCAGCAGCTTGTCTCCAAACATCCAGCTGATGCGTGGTGCAGGGTAACCCGTGGCCACACAGGGCAGCAGCACGCTGGCATCAGTCGTCTTGGTCACAGACACAGGCTGCACCAGGAATTCCAGCTTCCTCTCCTCGCCAGTTTCTTAGATGTGAAGGGGGAAAAAAAGGGGGTCAGGGTTAAGACTGAGGTTAAGCAAAGAATTTCTGGGAAGAATTAAAAACTCAAGAGTGGGTATTGTCTTTATTTTCCAAAGCCGCTTTCATCTTGAACTCTTATCAAGTGTATTATTTGTTTTATTGATCAGAAAAAAAGGACAAACAAACAGTAAATTGCAGCCTGCAACAGGAATTCCAGCTTCCCCTGCAGTTTCTTAATTGACCGGGGGGGGGGGGGGGGGGGGGGGGGGGTGACCGTTAAGGCTGAGGTTAAGGCTAGGGTTGAGTAAGCTAACCTCCATGTCCATCCATCTTACACTTAAGACTGACTGACAGCCTGACACTCAAGCCACAAAGAGTCAGACTGAATAATGATAATGATATCTAGCACAGATAAAGCTGTGTATGAGTTCAAACTGCTGTGTATGATTCCAGCTGCAACTTAATGCTGGAATAGCATCGAGTAATAACCACGAGGGTCATGGTCAGCCAGACTTCTTATTTTTTTAATAATGAACTGCTGCGAGTTCACAGGAATGTGTGAAACTCCCACTCAGCAATTCACGGCGAAAATACCAGAGCTGTATTTGGTTGTGCCTTCACAAGAAAACAAAAAAAAGACACAACTACACATGATAATAACTACACCTAATACATTTATTCATGTCCCTCCAATATCTGATGGTGTCCACGCAAAAATGTATTTCCATTTTGTCACAAAGCTTTAAAATCTTCCCCTTTGTGTGGCTCCAACTTCCTGCCACTCTACCACACATCTGTAAAGGAGGCAAACAGAGATGAAGACCCCCACTGGGGCCTTGTTGAAGTCTGATTTACAGCCTCTAATATCTTCCCTGTGCTGGCAGGAGCCTGGTGCTTAACAACTTAGTAAATAAAACTTCCAGGGGGGTGAGACAAGACCCTGCCACAATGGAATTCGGGTTCCTTTTGAGCTGCAGCTGAGTTACTGTTGCGTCACTGATAACCCCAGTGGGAATTTTACCGCTCCTGCTAGCATTCAAAAATCTCTCACCACAGGTAGCCGGGTCTCTTCACACTAAAGGTAATGAGCAACCGAGAGAGAACTCAATGTACTGCTGTAATTAAATGATGCACTGGACTATATACAAATTTCAATTTACCTCACAAGAGGACCTACGAGGGTCTAAAAGCTCTAAAGATGTGGTGACGTTTTAACAGGTGACAACTGATGACAAGCAGGGTAAAATATTTTAATATTAGAAAACAATACTAGTGTATTCATTATATTGCATAACTGAGTTTACAGCGAGAAGTTCCTATAGTAACAGATGTAGATTCATAATGGACAACATTTCACCTGGTGTTCTCTCAAATTACCTGGTACAGTTTGGAGCTCGGCCTCATCACTCAACTTGGAAGAGCCAACGTTTTCCACAAGGCAGCGGTACGTGCCAGCGTCCGTCTCCGAGGCATTGCTTATAACCAGGGCTCCACTCGGTAGCTGGATCAACCTGGTACTCAGCTCCAGGGGCTGTCGGTCTTTCTCCCACCGGATGAAGGCCACCAGATCCGAGTTGACCTCACATGCCATCACCTGACTGTCCCCAAGTCGCGCAGTGGCTGGCAACGGTTGGTTGGCAAACCTGGGCATCCCTGCAAGACAGCGATAAGGCAGATGAGGAACACTCATAGCAAAATTTTATGGTAGCAGTTTAAGGGGTTTATGAAACCTGAATGAAAAAAGCAGGGCTTCAGGTTTTTAGTAAACTTGAAAGCAAAGGCATGCTGACAAATTTGACTGTTTCATTTCATTAAATTTCACTTTAAGCTGCAATTGGATGTAAATTTTTGCTAAGGCAGATTGGAAAGGCAAATTGATTACCACAGCAGCTAATGAAGCTATAAAAAAGAATGTGGTATATCGGTTTTGAACTTTGACTTTGAAGCTGCATATTTCGTCTCATCTTTAGAACTGAAAAATATTGGAAGCGTTCTCTTGCACATCCATCCAATTTCTGGTTATATTCTTAGGAGCGAAACAGGCCAAAATCTTCAGCACCCACCTGTCCCGACCTCTTGCAAACAGACAAACAAACCACCACCCTTCTCCTGCACACCCGTGTCGTACAATCGTTTATCCTTGATGGTGGATGTTAATTTGCCACGCAGAGCAGGAGACACACGGCACTAATTTAAAAAAAAAAAAAGCTGGATCCACAGGCTGTTTGCGCTGCTGTAGCCCGACTTTCATCTTGATGCAAAATAATTATTTCCTGGGTTTGTAGTCATTGATCTGAAACCAACACTCCCGGGCCGCTTCCGAAACAATCGCGCACAATGACTTCAATTAAAAAGAACTTACAATGTGTAAACTGCAAATGTTATTCTTGGGTTTATTAGTGAGGCAGAGGGAAGAGTTTGTTGTTTTCCAAAGTAAGAAGGCCACTCCATCTCCAATGAAAAGTGCAACATGCTGTGTTATTATCATGGAGGGCCTCTCGAGGTTTTGGGCCAACTGTGATCGTCTCCTTGGAAATTTGTGCAGATGAAACAAAGAGTCTTGTTTGAGTGTCTGTTTTTCTGTTTATGAGAGCAAGTTTAGCTGCTGTAACTCCGCTGAAGACTTGCTAAGCGATGACTTGGCGTCCGCCCCGTCCTCACCTACAGACATCTCCTCAAATCCCCTGCCAGGAATGGCTCCAGGGTAAATCACACTTTAAGATAAGGGCCCAACAGTGACAGACTCCCCTCCCGGCCTGGGCCGACGTGCACAGCTTCTCTGAGTATATCTCAGCACAGTTCGGTTAATATTGGCTTAGCTGATATTTTTGTAACTGAGCTGCCAATCACTTAATATATAATCATGGCAGGGTAGGAAAAAAATAATGAGCTGACTTATTGAGGGATTAAAAGATACTTTCGCCCCTCCCTACAAGCTCAGACTTACTCACTGCTTGGTGCTGCTCAAGACAAGCCACAACTGAAAGAGCGCCTTCGATCATCAGATATCTATCTAGAGGTCAAAAATGACCCCTCAGTCGGGGCCTAACGATGTCTCTCCTCCACATTTTTTTGTTGTTCTTTCAAAAAAATGTTAAGTAGAGGTAAACAGAAACTAAAATGTATTAAGAGGGAAAAAATAAGCTCATTAACTGCATGATGATTGATAATCATGGGTTACACTCATTGAAAAACAAAACAAAACACTGGACTGATAGATTAAAGGGTTAAAAATTATATATAATAGTGAGGAGAAAAGCAATGGTTTATGAGTTAGTGTGTGTCTTAAAATATATTTAAGACACATTTACACCCCTAATAATTCTAATCTTACTTTCTGCAAATGGACATGTGCACAATGACATCAGGCCAAACCGTGTGCTGTGGCCTCAATGTGCTTATCTGATAAAGACCAAAAAATTTATTAATTAATAGAAATACCAGACAGCCTTTAACTTTATACAGTGCTCTCCAGATAGTAAGTAAATCCTTTAGCCCATGACATTTCTAAAGATGAGAATGACCCTCATTTAATGCATCTGAGGTCTAAAAAGTGACTAGAGACTTAGTGGAAAAGCTTAAGCCTTTACACTGTGGGCCAAGGAAGACACGGCAGAGGGCTCCACAAGTCATCTGCAGACATGCAGGGCAGGGGGAGAACATTGTGTCTGTACAACTTCAGTTCAGACTGTAGTGAGCACTTTCTGACTCGGTCTGCAGTTAGTCAGTCTCCAGCTCTCAATCGACTAATCCTTTGTTCCTCTTGCCTCATCACATCTCCGCAGGCTGTTCATCAGCTTGCCGTGTCTTCAGGGAGTGCGTTTCTGGGTGTGTGTTTGTGTGAGAGTGGGTGTATGTGGGGAGCCTAACTCACAAGAGCATGACAGCCGTTGTGTAACAGCCAGTTATAATGAAGTGGACTGCTTACGATGACATGAATATGTATGCGCGTGCTTATGCTTGCGTGTTAGGTGCTAAAGTGTACATAAGCACATTAAGTGTGGGTCAAGGCAAGGGGCATTGTAGATGGGAAGCGGTGAGTGTCGATGCTAACACTATCGATTCTAATTAATCACAATTCTCCATTTAAATCAACTTGGTGGACGCTTCATTTTCCAGAGCCTTGCTCAGCACCATCTATTGAACTGAAGTGCTGGGCTGCCAATCTGCACTTATTATCGGAGTGTGATGGAGCCAAATGAGTCCAGGAGAGCAATGGTATTTCAGCGGCCAAAATCCAAAGACTGGAGGGTTTATTCTAACAGAAAGCGGTTTCATTCTTCATTTTAAACGGAGCAAAATGTGCCTCCTCTGATCTCATTGATCCTCCCAAAAACATTTTCATACACCCAGCACTTGCACCAAATGCCTCCTTTGTGGAAGGTGGTTAGCTAGATTCATCAAACCCTGCATTATCTGCTCGGCTCTACCAGTAGAGCTGATAATAATCAGAATGCTAATGAAAGAACACGTCCCTCACTGGATGGAGATTAGCCGAAAACTAGTGCGCCACAACGAATGAGCATAACGACTGCCTGCCCCACCTCAGAGAAAAACCAAGCGCAATTATGTACACGCATACACAGGCGTACCCTTAAATCACACTGTTGGGTTCTCACTATTCTTAATTAAAATAAGCTATAGAATAATAATGAGCAGCTTAATAGAATTCACAGAAGGCTTTAAGGATCTCCCTTGAGATTCAAGCGAATTAGTGACTGACTGCAGAATGGCTGTCTTTCACCTTGGATCAAAAACATAACTGTGTTTGATGTTACATATTTTCAAGCAGTGTCAGTTACAGTAATTGGCGAAAACTGAAACTGGCTTACATTTTGTGCCAGGGCCCGGGGGGAAATGTCTCCCTATGCGTCGTGGCCAGATGCTGAGTTTGGATTGCTAACATGAAATACCTAATTTTCCATGGAGAAAATATGGAATGTAAAAAAATCAAGTCACATGGTTTATGCTTTGGAGGGAGCTCATATTTTTAAGCCCACAGAAACACCAAAGGTTACCGAAAAGACAGGATCTAGCATAATTACATAGTCTAAACGGGTAACTAGCAGAGGGATTTTTCACAGTGCAACCTTTACTTCTTCACTTTCAATTAGCATAATAATGATGTCATTAGACTAATGACAGGGCAATAAAACAACAATATATTCTAACACGATGTAATTTATTGATACATATAACAACAATTTCTCCACTTGCTACGGCTAAACATAAGACCAGGACAGTAAGACTCAGGACACAAACACAAAGATATGATAGCTACGCCAGACAAGTTACGCTTACAAGCTTAACTAGCTTCATGTTGCAATCAGCTCAACTCTGAGACACCAGTGTGGGGTGGGCATAATACTAGAATTTCAAACTTTCAAATCCAGGAAAATACTCCATTTTTTATATGAATGATACCAGCACAGCCAAAAAATAAAACAAGAAAATTAAGATTAGAATAGTAGTATGATATTGTCTGCTACCTAACTCTAAAATTTATGTTATTGGTTTATTATTATCCAACGTCCACTAGCCATATCCCCAATAAGACCCTAACAGATGGCTAATATCAGATACTCACTAATAATTAAATCAGAGACAATCTGAAAGGTTGACATAACTTCCAGGATAGAAATATGAAGACCATGCTAAAAGCCACATTCTATCAGAAGGCCACTGGATGTCGATAGCTGTGGTTGCTAAAAGACTTCCAGTCCCATAGAAATCTATAAGAAAACTGTTTTCATACTTGACCTCTTTAAACACTTTCCTGTTAAGTTTATGGGCTCTGTGACTCATTCCAGATCATACTGAATTTTGCAAATCTTGGTCATATTATGAACAAGATTTGCAAAGTAGGACGTATGTTTCAAAACAGAGGAATATCAGTGCTATGCTCATTGGCTAACAACTCGTGAATGACAAGTTGTCAAACCAATGGGTGACGTCCCGGCAGCTCTGTCCAGCTTTTATGCTGTCTATGAGTAAAACAGGTAACATTAATGTGTATGGCTTTAATGTTGTTTAAAAGGGAGCTTTGCTGGCCTCTCAAAATTACCTACAAAGAGTTGTTCAATAATGTTAACATCATGTTCATGTGTTAGTGATGGGAGAGGCTATGTGCTGTGTGAAGTTGTGTCAGATGGAGTGTGCAAAGAAGGCACGTTGGTATTGATACTGTAGCAGATGATGATCTAATCCAATAGCAATTTTTAGCACTGATTAGTGTCAGAGTATGATTTTTAATGACAATCCTACACTGGATCAAGCTCACTAGCCAAGAGCATGCAGTTTTTGAAATATAACCTAATATAAATTCTACGCTGTTGTTTAATGTTTCGGATAGTACTATTATTGACAGCAGCCAGAGGTAATATTAAATGTACACATCCATGAGCTAAACCTTTAAAAAGTTTAAAAGCAAAGAGGAAATTCTCTAAATGTAGCAACCACGAACAGGAGGAAGAAATATATAACAAAAGAGACACAACTCATCTTCTCATCACAGCAAAGAGTAGACTACGGCATCATTCCACTACTTCTTTCTCCCTTTCTGAATTCAACAAGTTCACTGCCATTCGTTGGAGACTGCTGAAAGTCATTCTGGGAAATGTGGAGAAATCAATACGTGAAACTGAGGCCCACAAGTCAGGCTTTAGGAAAGTGGATACACTAGAGATGTAAATTAAAACCCGTTGTGTCAGAATAATTCCTAGAATGCACCGACTGTTACAAATGTGCGTGAGTGTGTCTGACCATGCAAAGGGCGCAATAATAACATCCTTTTTGTCCTCCATTATCAACATGTCTCTTTCGGTTTTGCAACCCAAGTACACAAACACAAACAACCGCAATTTCTATTCTTGGTGTTTTTTTATGAAATTCAAAAGATGAGACGGGGCCAAATCAAATTTGCCGAGCCTAAAAAAAAATAAAAACAAAAACAAAACCCCCACCGCTTTCAGTGAAGTGACAGATCTGACGCCAGCTGAAGAGTAAATTAGACAGAATGTGAAGACATCCAATTAATGGAAACGTAAATCGAAGATGTCAGGTGAATGCAGGAGTGGCAGGGTAATCAAGTAGTCCAAAAAACACAGTCATTTCTGCTGCGAGTGACTGTGAGGAGAAGGTCTGAATGTAATTCCTTGGTATTAAATCTCCATGAACAATATCAGGTTTGCTTTGTTCAGTTCAGCGTCTCTTTCTGCTCATGCTCCCTTTAAAGCTGCAGCGTAAGTGATAATTAATTTTTCTAATTGAAGGTTTCCAAGCTTCAGGCAAGAATATTTTACTAAGGGCTTCCTCCATTACATCAAATCAAGCCATTTAGCCCACATACAGTCTTAAGAGCAGAATTAATTCACACTGTGCACTATATATATATATATATATATATATATATCTGTCAAACACAAAGTCAAACTCAATATATATTCAGAGGATTTGTAAATCACTGGTTTATCATGCAGACCTGAGCTCTTTAGTGCAATTCTGTGCAAAGGTCTTGAACGCCCCCACATTTCTTTATCTTTTTCTAGGAGAGTGGGAAACATTTGCAGCACATAGATGGAAATGCAGTATATGATGCAAAAGTAGAGTCTGAACAATTCCAGCAAGCTTAAAAGCCAGTATTTGGCATGTTCACCTTTATAGTTCAACACAGCCTGAACTCTCTTACTCAGCTTTCTTGTAATTTCTCTAAACAGCCTTCAGGAATAGTTCTCCAGGATTTTTGAAGGACGTTCAGAGCTCTTCTTTTGCAACCTTGACCATTTTTTACAGATGGCTGCAGACACTCACTTTTGTACTTCTCTGCTGACCTCCTCTGTACATTTTGATGCCAATTTAAATCAAAAACTTCAAATTTGGATTGTTCACGCCATAAGAACTATAGCCACTGACTTTCAGTCTTGTTCTTTGTTTACTTTGGCATTCCTCCATTTTTTCTCCCCGTTTCCTTTCCTTAAGAATAGCTTCTTAACAACCAACCTTCAAATGAGAAATGATCTCAGTGGAAAGGTATCCACTAAGACCGAGTGTTCAGTAGCTCAACGGGATCAACTGAAGAGGCAGAGGCATTTCTCAGGTCAGGTCTTTGCTGGATTCCCCCCCCATTTCTTAAGAACATGACTTTCAGATATTGTTCATTTGTTGTAGATGCTATTTTAATCAAGACTGTCTCGTATGCTACTAAAACTCTAAAAACTTTAAAAACTAGACTTATTTTTTTAGCAGCCACGAGTCCCATTATAATATTCTACATCCGATCAAAGTGTCATGCATCTAATTTTAGGGTTTATATTTAACCTACCAGTGGACCAACTCCTTCTGGGTTTCTTAAAAACAGAAAAGAAAAAAAAAACCTGAACAAACAAAATAAGAAGTAAAAAAAACAACACTTTCCCCAAGATTCTCCACAGGATCTAGCACACAAAATCCTTCCACCCCCTAATAATAGTGCATTAATACATTAATGTATTCTGTATATGAATAAGCTCAGACAGCACCATGGACGCCCATAAGCAAACAATAACAAGGATAACTGCTCTTAGAGAGAGGCGTTTATATTTCTTCTTTGCTCTATCTGTTATCAAACTTTAATTGGATTGGATTGCAGAACCCACTCAAACACTCAAAGACATTCCCTCCAAACAATAAAACCACAACGCTACCCCCACCACCCTCTCCCGCCAACCCACCATCACTCTTCATAAAGGCACTTCAACATTTATTGTACAAGAAAAATATTTCTTTCTCGCACTAATGCAGCCTAGATCGTGATGAAATTAAACGTTGAGGGGTGGTGCTTTGCCTGTGTCCTTAAGTGGCTCTGCATGCATGAAAAGCACAACATGAATTCTTTATAATGCCGTGCCAAGAGGGAGTTAGTTTGGGCTTTTTTAGATTTAATATCAGAAGTGGTCAAGAATCAAGCTGGTTTTTCAAAGAAAACCTTGATGTTTAATTACAAAGTTTGCATGGCCCACATAGGGGAAGATATTACGGCTGCACAGCCACTGCGGTTGTCCTTCTTAAAAATGCATGCAAACTTGTACATTTAAGCAAATAGACGTTTTGGAATCACAAATTCTGGGAGATGTTTGCTCGCGCTCTTTACCCGCTAGGCAGTAAAAGGTAACAACAACTTTCATCCCATCAGGGGGTGAGAGGTGGGAGGCCTCGGCGAGATTGACAAGAATGCAAACAGAATTAATTAACGAACGTGTACTGGAAGCTAACACAAAAGTTACTGGGATTATCCATCGCGTATAAAGCCAGACACGAGCATGGCATGCTGAGGAAATGATGAAACGTGAACGTCTGGCTGTGTCATCGCAACATGCTCGTCTTTTTCATCAACAGGGTGGAGTGACAATGATGTGATACAGTGCAATAAATAGACTGGCTTTTTTATTTTTTTAATCTTTGTTAAATTTTCATCCAAACAGCTACCAGTTAGAACACATGGCTAACGATGACATTGGTTAACAACTGAACTAAAACAAAAATTCAAACTGCTTACTCCAATGAGACAGTTGGAAACATGTAACAAACAATGAGCTCATCAGTGGAAAAAACCTAACAATAAATCAGTACTTCTAAACTACATAATGTGTGCAGTACAATGGTAACCGCAAGTGCATACACAGAGAAAAGCTTGTGTTGTGTACACACATCAGAGGAGCAGACAGAAGACGGGTGTGTGGGTGGTGTGCCACAAAAGTCAGCCTCAGACTGGGGTCCTTATTTTATCTTTTGAGCTGTGTAAAGATGACAGAACAAGCATTTCCTGACCTTGCATCCAGCCACAGCTTGAACAGAGTAGTACAGTGAAAACATTAGGCAGCTGGTACCCAGGAAAGACGCATCAGCCTGTTGTTATATTTGAAATATGGCACAGCAGAAGGCAGTCGCAAAATAGATGCATAGTTTTATTGTTGCGAACAAGAATGAAAACAGACGCCTATATGTGTAGTGCTGGTGTATTCGGGACACTGATCCTCCCAACTTCCTTATGTATGTTAAGCTAACTCAGCAAGGCTAAACAGCTCTTAGCTAGGGGAGGGGCATTTGGAACTGGTACCGCGCTGGATGAAGACCAGATTTTGAGTAAAGAACAGCTTTCTAAACATTTATGACAAGCAGCAGATTTGCCCCGCGGCACAGCTGCAGAACCTAGTTGTGACAACTCTCACTCGTAACGGGGACTATTTCTTTTCTTTTTTTTTTTTACTACTACGCTCTTGGTAACACACAATATAGCATGCACTTTAGAGGACAGTCGCTGCAAAATAAATGTCAGTAACCCGTCTCTCTGTCTCGATCAGGATGCTTGCTACCACTGTGACAAGTTTGATTTCCGGCTTTCATTTCTACTTGCGCATGCTTGTGAAAGACAGAGGGAGGAAAAAAAACATAAAAGACCTGCCTACAATGAAAATACACACACTCAATTGTGTCTACATGAATAATGACACATCGGGATGAGGCTGCTGGTACAGTTGGCACTCTGACAGCTTCTGATAGCCTGATGTGGGGAAGAGACAGCGGGGCTACGAGGAGCCTCCCTGATGGTGATGGATGGAGACGGATGCATGACAGGGCTAGGTCAGTTGCCATAGGAACAATACATTAGTTAGAGGGATGAGATGTACTTGAAGAAAAAAAAAGTAGAGTTAAATTCAAGACTGTTGCTTTAAAATTAAACCCATTTGTATGTGCATGTATGTCAAATCTCGCAAAGCAGTTAGTTTTATCAGTGCTGTTTACATAATGTAACAGCATAACACATACTGAAATATCTACCCAATCCCCTGTTTTCAAAAGGACGTGTTCACAGTATAAGCCTCTGAGTGAACGAGGGTTGTCACAATAAAAAGAGAAACAAGAAAAAGACTAAATACTTATTTGCAGCAGTATCAATACTAACTGTGCCATTCTGTCCTCCTCCAGTTGACTCACAGCTTCCCACAGCACCTGCAGACGGGCAGGCACACAACCCTCCCCTCACTGGCAGCTGGAGTGGCTGATGTTTAGGTGGAACACTTCAGGAGGAATTTCGAGAGGTGGGTAAAGCTCCCGTTTCAACAACCTTGAAATATTAAACAGCTAAACACATAAATGTTAACCCGGCTGGCTTCATCATACCTCTAATGTGAGCCTCTCCACTCTTCACAGGAGCCATTCAACCATTAACTGCACCCCAGCCAGCAGGGGTCATTTGTCAGTTTTTGTTGCAGGTCTGCAAAACACCGTCTCATCTACAAAAAGGTTGTTTTTTTTGTTTGTTTTTTTAAAGTTAATGAGTAACTATAACCCAGTGCAGTGACTAATGATTATTTTCATTACTGATTAATCTGCAGAATAACTCTAAATTCAGAGACATTTTTCCTTTGTTCAGTACATTGTTATTAAATTGCTTATTGTGTCTGACCAACAGTGAAACCCTCTTATGATCTGTTTTCTGTGACACGGGCAATCAAAAGCAGCAAATTACACCACGTAAGATAATGGGACCGGGTTCACGCTTGTATTTTTTGGATTGAGAATGGCTGACTCATGCAAATGCCTGCTGATTATAATTTGAAAGATCATATTTAACACTATTTTCTGTGCTGCTGGATGAGTTGTACGTGTGTGTGAACGGTCACCTTCCTGTGCGCAATTTCCTCGTGTTCAGGTATGGTCTCTCAAGCGTGGCTCGTCTGATGACTTACCCTCTGGGGACAATGGTTGGGGCTTTCAGGGGGATGCCACTATCTGCTATCTGGTAGGGCACAAACTCCCCCTAGCCAACTACAGAAACATGTGGGGGAGGGGGTTTCTTAAACAGAGCTTCTGAATGTTGTTTCTAGTGGAAAAGCTCTCTTTCATTAAAGATAATTGAGTTGTAGCCAAAACAATACAGATTGCATTAGGCCCTTTAATCATGTTAAGGTGTCTTGCTTTTTTACTGGGAGTTTAGCTCATTGTCAGCCCATTTTGGGGTTGACCTTCTGCAGAGGTCGTTGCCATAGGAGCGGATGCTCCCATTACCCAAGCACAGATAAATGTGTTGGCACTACAACCATAAATCCCTTTGCGCTTCCCGTCTAACCTCCCTGCTTTCCCCTGGCTTCCTTATCAGGGGAAAGCGGGTGGAGGGGGGTGGCAGGTAAGACAGGCTGCAGAGAGAAGCTCCACAGAGCGGCCTCCAATGTCAGAGGAGTCACCTGTGGGATTATAAAGGAGTTGTCAATCAAGCCCAACACGTGAGGAACAAAGAGCGGCTACCGCTGGCCTGCCCTCACATCTTTCTTCAAGTGCTTATTTCCTTAAGGCCTCGAGCAACGCCCAACCCCTCCACTGGAATGAAGAGCCCCTCCACCCTCCCGTAGCTTGACAGGCCATCCAGATAAACCGAGTAAACACACCCTTGTCCGGCTCTCGATGGGCACACGGAGAGCTTCTCCACATTCAGCTCTCTCCTTCAGACTCTTCTCTGCCACTGCGCTGTCTCTTTCCCACTACCTCCATTACACTCAGATTCACCTCCACCCACTCCTATCACCCCTCCTCTTTTTCCTCTCCATTCTCCTACCACACATTTCAGTAGGAGCTCTATTGTTTGCTAGAGAGGGGGCATGCTGCTGCTGGTTCTTATCTGGGGATGTTGCCGGCACATCTGCAGATGCTATCAGCAGCCCTGTTGCTTTGTTTATGCTCCAGCTCTGCAAGTGCAGCTAGCAGGGAAATGAGATGGATGGAGGATGGGGTCGGGTGAAAATTGAGCGTCTTGCTCAGTAGAAATGATGGAGTGTGTGTGTGTGTGTGTGTGTGTGTGTGTGTGTTTGTTTTGGGGGGCAATGGAGCAAAGGAAGGCCATTGTAAACACAAGAAAAACTAGGACTTTAGTAGTGCAGTAGTCATTTTTGTGCAATCAAGCATCACTACAGTTACTAATGACATGGCTTTTTGTTAGCTTGTAGTTTATGTTCAAGAAATGATGACAATTTTCTACAAAGCTCTCATCATTTCCACTGATCTGAGGGAAGTAAATGTAAATGTGCCAACCACCACATACAAGCACACAGCTAACTTATTCTTCAGCATGATTTAGTACTCATTTAAAAATCCATGTGTGGGTGTCTGCTTCAAATTATACCCCAATGAAGCTAAGGTAGAACAAAAAATGTTTCCTGCATAACTAGGATTAGAAGTGAGTTGCTATTACAGCACGAAACGTGCTGCAGACAGCTTCACTCCTTAACTTAAAGGGAATTGCCTTTCAAAGTGTAGGGTACACAGACAGACAGAGTGGCCGCTGACAATTTTTGAAGCGCCACTTGTTTAGTTTTTATCACTGGAAGAAACAGTAGTGGCTATGCATGCATTTGTGTGACTATATGCCTGCGAGTATGGGGCTGGCACCGTTTAAGCAGCAGATGTTTGCAAACACACAGATGCAGGCTCGCACGGATGCAAGGTGATGATGTCGCTGCACATGACCAGGAGCATTCATCATCCTTTACTTGGTCAAGAGGTGTGATGCAGTGGCAAATTGTCAGTTATCATTCTTAAGGTGTTTGCACACCTGCGCTGTTTAGTCCATTTAAGTGAAATCTGGCTCTTTTCCCCCTTGGTGCAAGTGTGAATACAATGACCTCACTCGGTCGGTGTGGACCAAAACAACCGCGCCAAGACCTTTTGGAAGAGGTGGTCATAGTGTGGCTCCAAATGAGTTCCAGAGCGGTTTGTTTATGGTTGATCCGAACAAACTACCAGGTGTACGTTGCAAGTTTGAGCAAACCTTCCCATAGCCACGTATGCTTTATATTGTGAGGATGTGGCAAGGTACTATAGATATACATGCCATACACCATTTTCTTTTCTTTCTTTCTTTTTTAAGTACCATAAGTACAGGGACACTACAGATCTTCTACAGCTGAAGAGGGGGCCCTCACCCAGCTGCTCCCACACGCAGCAAAAACTACAAATGGAAGACGATGACTTGGTGACTAGAGCAGCTGCCGCGACAGCGCTAACCTAAGTTGTTCATAACAAAGACAGTTAAGTAAGCTCTGGAAGTACTTTAGACAGCCAAGGGGTGATGAGTGAGCCACAAAAGGTAATATGCAAGTAGTACCATCGTGGTTTGTAAGACCAGTGGAGGAAATACCTCCTGTTTAGTGAAGCACCTCAAAAGACTCAAAAGTGAGTGAGTTTCAAATCATGTTCCCTTCTTGTATCATCCTTAAATACACATTGCCATTTAGTTTGGGACGCATTACTATTTCGCTTGAGCTGCCGTTGCCAATGGGAAATCAACTATTTACCATAGGCTAAAATGGCTAATAAATGAATGATTGAGCTAATGTAATGTAAATAACATTACAAAAGTACTACTTTGTATGCAAAACTACTAACACAAACTCATAGTACTGTATTCTTTTCTGTATTGTTGTATAAGAGACAGAACATCATCACCTCCACCCGATCACACTTCCTGAGCTAGCTCTGGACTGATATCTGATCCAAATACTGGATCCATCCTATAAATAACTCTAGCATCATTTTGAATTTCAAATCAGAACATTGCGTTACTTTATGTTCGGATAAAAAAGGGTTTTAGTGCAAATTTTCAACACCTCTCATTGCCAAGTGACAGGCCATTAGAGATTGTCTAAATCTCAAGTCTTAAGCAAAATTTATTCAACTAGTAACTATATTAGTTTGGGATTTTCCAGTCAAAGTTTACAGCCATGAATTTATTATTAGTGAAAGGAGCCGGCTGCTTGTGCCTGTCAAGTGCTGAGAGATCAGAAAACAGTTATGATTGTTTTTCCTCTCTTTTCCGCATTCATGTAAACATCTTTCCGAAATGCTCCAGTGAGCGTCAATAACAGCCCGAGCACAGCCGCTCATATTTCGACAAGGAATCTGACAAACGGAGAAGACCAATCTCTCCATGTAGACATGCGTAAAACACAACACACTTTCAAAGTTCATTAGCCACGTCTGGTGAGCTGCAGATGCCACGCGTAAGCGCCGACTAAACAAACTAACGCAAACACAGACATCAAACATTGCAAAAGCATAATGCACATATTGAAAAGGCTGCAGGAGGACAAGATTAGTATTTGAATGAGGATCACAGAGTGTGAAGCATCCATAGCCCCAGAGTACGTCTCTTCACTCGCCGGCTTTATTATTGTTAATTAAATGTGGAAATATGAAACGGATATATTATTTACTGAGGGCAAATGTGCAGCTGTGCCTTTTCATACATAGAAGAAAACAATGCACTCTGATTGAAAAAAAAAATCATATCAGGAATAATGCAAAGCAACATGAAGGCAGTCTAATCAGTCGCTGATGCCTAATGGAAAAGGATGCAACAGATCTGTAGAACACCTGGTCGGCCTGACAGTTTGGCATTAATAGCAATTACTTCAGTCCATCTGTAGCGCATTGCCTTCAAACGCAGCAGATGCTGTGCCGATCAGTGTTAACTATATAGATTTGACAATTTGTTTGCCGGCACATTGTGTTGTCCAGCAAACTAAATGTCACATTTCAATGATACAAGCTGAAAGCATTACTGTCCTTTAACCACACGACCGCACGTATCCACAGCAATGAAAGCCATGTGCTCATATGAAACCGCTACATGCAGGCTAGTTTTCCGTTACCTGGCTGTAAATGTAAAAGGTATTGATAGGTAAGCATTAAACGCGCAAGACATCTAAAAGGTGAGATGGATAGACGTGTAGAATGGAAGGCGTGCTGTTGTGGTGCTGTTTTGCCTCATCTGACCTGTCAACGTGTGAGAGAAAGAAAGCAAAAAGACGTGATATTGACCTTGGAGCACAAGATATTCCACAATCTTCAAGAAAGCACGCAAACAGTTGTATGACACAATCCCGTAACAACACAGTTCAACACTAACAGCAGGAAGCCTCTACTTTTATTTTTTTTAAAAATCATCAATCAAGTCTCATCAGACTCAACTCAGCGAGTCAAACGCCTCCATGCTGCCCTGCAATCATGCACGGGTGCACACACACACACACACACACACACACACACACACACACACACTCCTTCCTTAATTCAACACCTCCACAGTTCACCATCCACTAATCAAAAAGTCATGAAGTGACAGCATGGTGTGGGGACGGTGGGGAAAGCCTGAACACCCTCCCCTGGGCCCTCACACACAGAGTTCAGGGCAACTCGGTGAAAGGAGGATCTACACATACGCACTCAAACACTTTCCGTCACGTAGCCGAAGCGCTCAACGAAACAGCTCATCACTCCCTTGCTTTCCATCTCCCCTTGTTTATCGCGCTCTCCTTTTTCACACGTCGCTCTCGCTCACACAGCTCTTGCCTGCATCCCACATGCCATGCCCCTGTGCATTAAGACAGACTCCAGTGTTCAAGCAGGTCTGAACAGGCTCCAAAGGCTCCCCAAACAGTCCTTATTCTAGATGAAGAGCACGTACGGTTTGTCATTCAGCCCTTTATGTTTGTCACCGTCGCTCTGTAGAACACATGAGAATACGTGATGAGTACCACCCATCCAGCCTGCTACCTTCAAAACGCCCTTCTTCCCCCATCCCTTGTGTTAGCTCTGAGTGACACCAAGAGAGGAATGTGTGCGTTTTGCGTAAAAGCAACTAAATAAATGCAAATGAAGTTTCCATTAAGGGTCGTCAAGCAGAATGTGGCCATTTTGGGGAGAGACAAAGCCTCTTTGTCACTGAAGGGAAAAAAAATATCAATGAATGTACCTTAAGTGAGGCAGGAGAACCGAGGACTAAAAAGGCATTTTTGGAGAAGATTAAATCCAGTCAGCTGGAAGGGAAAGCGTGGGATGTGAACTGAGCGGAAGTGGAGAGAAATACGTTTTCAAGGCGTCACCTCTCACACCTTAAACGTAGCCCTCTCCATGCAAGCCCCACCTCTCCTACTGCCGTCGTAATATCCATAAGTGCTCATGGAAACCCATAAATAATGTTGATCTCTGAAGCACAGAAAGCAGAGATGCTCTGGGTACCACACACACACACACACACACACACACACACACACACACAGGCTTTTTTCTTTTTCTTTTTGCATCTTCAGCATAAGCCGGGTTAAAATATGCATTTCAACCATATTTTATTTACATCTAGAGCAACAAAATCAAATCCCATCTCCGTCACCCTGGAACTGCACATTTACTCACAATAGACCATCATACATAAGCTGTCCTATAAAAGATATGATATATGCTGTCATTATTTAGTCCGATTTCTGCCAAGACAGGAGTGACTGAGTGAAGAGGCTCATAAAAGCATTGATATTGGGATGAGTTTTTATGAAACTACTCCCTATAAACTAAATGAACAGCTGTCAAAACAAGTGACCTTGAATATGAAAACTCCAGGCTGGCTGGTCCCCATCAACGTGGCATAAAAACTTCTCCCCCCCAATCTCACTTTTGCTGTCCACCGCAGCTGCCTGATGAATGCCGAGGTGTATTTCAAAAGACTTCCTAGAGGCGTGGGGAGCCATCAAAAAAAAAAAACTGAGAGTGAACTCTCTTTCAGGGTTCAAAAGCCTTATGAAGACCAATTTGGCTTTGAAACATGGGGACGCTTTAGTATGAAAACCCAAAACTGCCTCATGTATGCTCACTTGGACGGGGATTGCGAGATGAAAGGGAAACGTGGATGAGCACACTGGTCCCTAACAGCGTACGTGTCTCTATCTGAAGAACCACAAGGTAGGAGACATAACCAGTGAATGTCAATGAGGGAGGGAAGGATAAACAAAATGCTCTCAAGTGTAGCCAGGTGTCTTCTTCTTTTTTTTATGTGGATTCAGAGAAGCTTTAAATAACGCTCTCCTCGGACAACCTTTTCTTTTTTAGATTTAGGAGTGAACCCTGCTGTGCAGTCACCTGAGGAGGTCTACGTGTCCCTTCATACTGTGAGACCTGTCAACGCGACCATTCCATCATCCTGCCAAACCACAGTTAAAAGTCAAATTTGTCATTTGAAGTCATTTGTAAGTAACTTGGTTGGTAAGATCTGCCTCCTACCACAGACGTCACTCTCCATTAACTCTGAGCTTCGTATTTTAACACAGTTCCACTCAGAACACAATATTTGTAATGGCAACGACATCATTTTTGTAATTATGCTTATGTACACCTTCACAGTGGTTTTGAAAAGACACAATGAAGATGTGAGTGCAGACTTTCATCAATTACAGCCTTTTTTTACACAGTCTACCATTTTCAAAGGTTCAAAAGTAACTACACAAACTAACAATTTTAGATTGAAGTTGTCTTTTTAAATACTTGATGAAAGATTCTTTGCAGTCGGTTTTGCTCAACAAGAATCCAGGTAGGTGAGAGAAGTGAAGAATTTATTCTAAATCAGTCTCTAACCTCTATACACAACTACACCGATCAGGCATAACACTATGAGCACTGACAGGTGAAGTGAATAACAGCGATTATCTCTTCATCATGGTACCTGTTACAGGGTGGGATGTGTTAGGCCCAAAGTGAACACTTTGCCCTCGAAGCTGACGTGTTAGCAGCAGGAAAAACAGGCAAGTGTAAAGATCTGGGCGAGTCTGACGAGGGCTATGTTGTGATGGTTGGACGACAGAGTCAGAGCGTCTCCAAAACTGCAGCTCTTGTGCGGTGTTCCCTGTCTGCAATGATCGGTGTCTATTAACTGTGGCCCAAGGAAGGAACAGTGGTAAACCAGCGACAGGCCAAGGCTCACTGATGCACATGGAAGGCTGACCCGTGTGGTCTGATGCAATAGACAAGCTGCTGTAGATCAAATAGCCCAAAAATGTAATGCTATTTCTGAAAGAAAGGTGTCAGAATATACAATGCATCGTAGTTTGTGGTGTATGTGCCTGCATAGCTGCAGACTAGTTAGAGTGTCCATGCTGACCCCTGTCCACTGCTAAAAACACCCACAATGCACACGTGAGCATCAGAACTGGACCACGGATCAACGAAAGTGGCCTGGTCTGTTGAGTTACCTGCACCCTTTTATGGAAACATTGACACAAAGCAATAGGATTCAGGTGCAAAACGAGTTTGAGGTGTTGACCTGGCCTCTGGATTCCCCAGATCTCAATACAATCCAGCATCTGTGAGATCCACAGAGGTCCCACCTCACAACTTACAGGGATTTTAGGATCTGCTGTTAACATTTTGGTGCCAGACACCACAGCTCAATTTTGATATTTTAAATTCACTTATCTCCCCAACATCTTGCAGCATTAATGTTAATTTCTGGTTGTTTATCCAATATGCTTTTTGGTGTAAAAGCATATCCTGTGATGTTCCTTTTAATGTGACAAATTCAGATTTTGAATAGTCTTATTTAGTGTATCGCTTTAGTGAAATGTGGTAAATGTGTTAAATTCATCCTACGAGGGTGTTAACACATTTCAAGGAAATCCCACATACAACTATAGCCGCTGATGCCCAATTCAAAATTGCATGAGATCCTGAAATTATGCTGTTCAAGTACTAGTAGATATATTAGGGCAGATGGTAGCAAGATGTCTATAAAAGACAAAAACACTCAAGCTGATTAACATGATGTGCAACCAGCCAAATTGTAACCAATGCTGGGATTTTATCCTTTGGGTCCAAAGACAAAATGAGAACATTTAAGGGAAATCTCTAAGGTTGTGTGGAAAGCCTTGAGCAGTGAAGTTTCTTCACTGATGTGCAGATGCCTCCCACATACTGGGAGATGCACTATGTACAGTTGTGAATTGAAGTTCAGCTGGCAGGGGAGTCGAGGTGCACGGTGGGGAGCAGAGGCCCCGAAAAACACAGAGGAGAAGAGAGCGAGTTTGGGAAGTCATTAAGAGTTTATCTTCACCCGCTGACGGCAGCAGTCAATTATCACTGTCATTAGAACATCGTAATTGTCCCAGCGTAGTGTAGAAACAGGCTGGAAATGTTCTCAGCTCAATTGGACACTTCACTTTAATTTGAAATTCTAACTGCGGCTTCATTGTAGCGAAGAAAATGTCCCCAGGTATTTTGTTTTTTCAAACACTCTCCGTGGGGTATAATCTGGCACAGACACCGAAATTATCTCTGAGGGTATGTTTGTGCTACTTTTAGCACTGTTGTGGAATTTATTTCACAGAGGAGTTGGTGTGTTTTCTCTATATATCCATGTACCCACAAGTAAGTCTGCAGCGCCAGGTCTTATATGGGGTTTAGAAAGAAAAAAAGTCAACCAGTAACTAGTATAAATGGTCATATTTGAGCTCTAACTCATACTTAAACATTTAATTTTTATGGTCTAGTGCTCACCCTACAGTCACAGTACACAGGAATGATCCTGGGTTCAAGACGGGGAGGAGTCACAGACCACAGCCTCAGGCAGGTGCAAGCTAGTCTCCTCCCAGTGCCGGTCCCAAGCCCAGATAAATGGACAGGGTTACATGAGAAATAGAATCCGAAGTAAAAACAGTGCCAGTAATTTTTAATTGCCCAGTTGCTGGTTGTGCACATCCAGCGAACACTGAGTATTTGTGGTGTTTAAGGTGATGAACTCAAAAGGAAATAAAGATAATGGGACAGGATCATAGCACATCATCGTTTCATGTAGAAAGGGAGATTATAAAATCTCTCAGAAATCACAGTCCATTCGTCTTATATAACATAACTCCTGAGTCCATCCTCTGTTTGAATCAATCTGTTTTAGAGTTCCCTCCTTTAAGGCCACGCTTCTTTGAGTTTTCTTTTGATTGGCTGCCCCTCTGTAACAGGAGGTTGGAAGTGCAGGTGGGCGGGCTTACATGCTCACAGAGAGAGCTGTGTGCCTGAGGATACAAAAAAGTGGGAAAGCGAACATTGTGAAGCCTGAGCTTCTGACTTACAGCTATTACCTTTACAATTACAATTTTATGCCATATTTAATCTAACATTTGAGCAGCATATGTGACTGAGAAGACGATCCTCTTCAAAGAAACAAACACAAAAAACTCTTTATACAAAAAACTTGATTTAGCAGTGACTTGTGTGATGAGGACTTTTTTGGGAGACAATTTATAGGAGCAAGATTAAGTCGTTGCAAAAACAGAAAAAGCTTGAAACAAGCCTGTGTTGAAGCAGCTAACGTGTGTAGCAACAAACTTCTGTTGCACCGGTGTTCAACTGGAAAAATTCTGAAAGCATAAAGACAATTAAGTGCGTAGGTGTAAATTTCTATGCACACACACAAAACCACACACTAGACACTGCGGTGTCTGGAGAGTAGAGATAGGGCTGTCTCCATCAGCCTCTCCACCTACCCAGAGGACCTAATCAGTCAGTGAATACACGTAAAATGGAGGCTGTCATCTACCTCCAGCCCAACAGACTCCCCGCCGACACTTTTCTCCCACTGCCAGCCTCTAGAGAGCAAAAAAAAAGATGGATCTTTCCCAAAAGCTCCATCCTCAACCAAGATATCCTACATCATGCATCATATTTTCTCAGCTGCCGAGTTTCTCCGTCCTCTTTCTCTTTGTCCTGTTTAGTCTCATCTTTACAGTTAGATCCAACTACTCATATACCAATTTCTGTTTTGTTTTTTATTGTCTTTGTATTTCCAAATTTCATGACTTTTGTCCCAAAGATAGCTACATGTTTTCAATTTCATCTTAACATATGATGAAAGCGCCTAAGTGTCTCTTTCTTCGCCTTTATCTCGAGCTGACTTCACTCCTTCCTGACATGTGCCAGAGAGAGATGAAAATCAGGGTAATGGAATCCACTGTGATCCTGACACTGCTTCCGGGACAGAACAATTCATCACTGCAACAACCCTCAACTCAGCAGGAAAGAGGCACATAATTGGGTATCAGTGGGAAACGCCTTTTTGCATTGGGAGCAACCAGAATCTATGCTTGGATTTTTGGATTCTTCTGTCCATCCAAAAGAAGAACAAAATTCCATCAATCAAATTTACAACTCGACAGACTGGCGACCCACCCAGGGCGTACCCTGCCTCTCACACAGAGGTTGCTGGGATAGTCTCCAGCCCAATGGCAACCCTGAATTGGATAAGCGAATGAAGATGGGTGTCTGGATGGTCATCCAACTTTATCGGCTTACACTGGAATGCCAAAATTATAAAGGAAAGCCAAGTCGATCTTATCCCGCTTTCCACAGTCACGCAAACTGTGCATTACAGTTGTTTCGCTTGTCATGCATCTGAAAACGTGTGGGGTAATGATTCATTCATCTGAGGACAGGGACTTGTTAGCCTGCTTATGGTTCTTGCAGTGAGCAAGCTCATGCCTGTGAAGACATCTGTCAGCATGCAGATCAAAGGTAACTGTAATGCCTGACAAGCTATATAGAAATTTAAAATACACTACTGCATATTTGAGGTAATATTATTCCTACGCAGCACTTAACTGCGTTTGAAGAGACATGAATTTTTAAAAACAGTCGCTCCAAATCACAACAAATTGACTGCAGGGTGCAGATTAAAGCCTGGATCCATCTGCAACTGTTGTAGGTGTCAAGTGTAAACAGGACATGAGTAAAAATCACCACCCTGGGGTTGCACGTCTCTGTCAACCAGTCAAGTTTTGATTCATATCAGTCCACAATCATTTAATATATGCAATACGTAGAGACTGCAGGAATTTAATTGGTGGGACCGAACCAACTGCTTTCAGGCATTGGTGTCTTTGAATTCCATCTCAGTATTTTTTTTAAAAATTCATTTTAGTGTTGACATACTCAAGATTTGCAATGTAGACACTCTCAAAAACAATAAAAAATTCATGAGGAAAAACAGATGTGGATGGTTTGTTTCTTTTTTGGAGCTCCTCTGAGATTTTTTGTTTTGGAGATTTATTATTCTATATTTTAGATGGAGCTATGTAACTGCCGTGGCCACTGTGGGCCTGCAAAATGGGTGAGTGCTAGAGCCTGTGAATACCGGTGAGTGTGTAGAAGCAGTTGAAAGGTGGAGGACTGAAAGGATAATAAAGAGAAAATGGAAGACTGTGAGGGGTAGTAAAGGGAGTAAAAAGAAAGGACGGGAGGGTGATTTAGTGACTCAGAGAACTGACAAAGAAAGCAAGACAAAGGTGAGAGAGGTAAAGGAAAGAAAGGGAAGTAGAGGATGAATGAATGAAGTGAACACATAACCCTCAGCGAACAGCTGAGAAGCTCGTGGGCGTGAGTGGTTAGACGTGAGCTGATTGGGCTGTATCGGCGCACATAGCAGGGAAAAGACCGGTGTTTGTTTGTCCTTGATTTTATTTGCTTTGTGTGTTTATTATAAACAGGGTGAGGTTTATTTAATGATCCTAAAAAGGGGAGAAAACAAAGTTCAGAATATCTAAGGAGGACTCGCATGCTCTCCAGTGACCTAATTAGACTTTAGCCAACAGAGACACACAATTGGTAAGAAAATATCTTTTTTAATTCTCACATTAAGTATAATTAATGTTTCACAGAATGAACACAATTATAGCGTAGTGGTTTATACATTCACCTAACAAGCAGAGAGCACAAGTAAGTCTGATCCCCCGGAGGAAAGACAAATCCCTTTGTGGTTGAGTCCCAGAGGCAGCCGGAGTTACCTAAAGAAATCTGCTAAATCAAACATGCAGAGCCACTCACTGTGGTGACCAACTTGTGAATAAGGGACCAGCCAAAAGTAGCTTTCACAGCAAAATAAAACACATAGAAAGTAGAAATCATTTATACAGTGTTCCAGAAATCAGGTGAGTGCAGATGGGTATGTATCCAAGCTGCATGTAAACCTAAAAATGGTCATTCTTAAGCTTTAAGAGGCCAATAAAACCATCCTGATACATGTATTTCTAGGTACTCTTGCCTTAAAGCAGCCACGTCCATCTCTGACGAACATTTTATAAATACAATCCGTGTTGAGTTTAATATTTCAACAGAAACTTGAACTGCAGCGGTCCCTGTCATGGCTGGAGGAAAGGCTGTATGTGATGAGCTGAATGCACCGAGGTAGTTTTAACAAAGATTAAACCGAGCTGCCAAAGCATATTACTCGAGCCACCTGGTGAATGTGCGAGTTTGTCAAAACTTGACGCAATCGCGCCTTAAAAGGCTAAAAAAAAAAAGTCTGCCTGTCCTTAAGTGAAAAGTAATGATATGCCGCTTATAAAAAAACAGAAACAAAACAAAATCACTCAACTCAGATAAAATCCTTTTCAAAGCGGGCATATAAAGCCATGTATCCATTCATTCCCTTGCAACCTTTTACCATTTTATTTACCCGAGCCACTGAACGAAGAAAATGTACTACACACAAAAGAGTCATTCAAAGGAAATCTTGCGAACCATGGCAACCTCAGTGCCCTATTATGTTTCATCCCAATTGAACGTCTTGATCCGTGTTTGGCTGACATCCATTTTATGTTGTGAAAACACAGCTGACTTGTGATTATTCACAATATGTAAAGATGTCAACTTAACTGCAAGTACAACAAAGTGCCTCCGACAACAGCACAAAGCGCTCCCCCTGCAACGGTGATGCAATCATCCTTTTCCACATTTTCAAGCCGTCATTTCTCCGGGGGTGTGACGCACCCCCTCCCCTACCCCCCTCGTCAAAAAACAGATTAAAATACATCAAAAAAAGGGGATTAAAGAATCTGCCGACACTCCTAAATCCTTCAAAAGGCGTCCGACTCTATCAAAGGATGAGTACTATTAAATATGAGGCGACACATGTGACACGTGAAGGGTGCCGGTGTTCAGTTTATAATTTCTGCCACTGTGGGGAGGGGAAAAATGAGATTTCAGTGAAGCATGATATCAAAGCAAAGCAATAAGTGGCTTTTGCCATCTTTATATGCCGGAGTAACCTATAGGTGACAGAAAGAGAGAGAGTGCACAGCAGAACAGAGGTGAAGCACTTGATTTGGCTGCCTCATGTACATACACAGACGTCAGATAGGAAAAACAAACCAAAATAGGCTCCAAGACAGTGAGAGGGCAAAATAAATTCTCCATTTTCTCATTTGGGGGTTTCCCTGTTAAGCGGCAGTGAGGTGGGGCTCACCTCAAGCGATTCTTAAAGAGGGCTGAGTTCAAAGCGTGCCGGTGGGAGGAGAGACGGCTGCGTGGGAGAACAGCAGACAGTTAAGATGGGATTTCTCATTACGCGCGTCTCGCTCTGTGTCCTGGCTAACACTGCTGTATACCGCTCACTCCTTCTCTGCCCTATAATTTCCCTCACTCCCCCCCCTCCTTTTCTCTCTCGCATAGACTCAAACTGAATGCATAAGATTGCGCCCCACTAGGCCACATTCCCCTTCTCTTTCACCTGAGCCCTGCTTGTGTTTCCACACTATCTGACTGTGCACACACAGAGGCTAAAACACACACAGACAGACTGGATGAAAAAGCGAGAGCAAAGAGGGAACACAAGGCAGAGAGATCTTACCGTGTGTACATGAATGAGAGCTCAGAGCTAGGCTATGAAAAATAACAAATGTTGAAACTGAAAAAAATCCTTTAAACATCTCTCTATATAAATATATGAAACAGGACTTTTAATTGTTTTATTTCTTTACATACAGTCATTTTTAAATAATTCCCACGTCAGCTGAATGATACGAAACAGTCTGAATTACTTCACTGCATTTTAAACAGTGATTTCCTTCAGATTGGTTACATTCCCGTGTGTTCTTCTAACCGTGTTTTGTCTTTCACTGAATCTAAATACTGTTTCCACCTTCACTTTGTGCATATAAACAAACAGAACTGAAAAAAGTCAGGTAGCGGAGCCCATCAGGGCAAAGAGATAAAGCGGGAGAGCGCGGCGCTGTCGTGATTGCGTCGCTGTGTGGAAGTAGACGCATTTGCTCGAGAAGAATGAGCAGCACGTCCCCTTGCAATCAATCCCAGATATTACCCCGGTATTTGTCAGATATGCTCCCTGCCACGCCAGCCATCCGTGACTCATTCCGTCATTACATCGGAGAGGTCACGCCCACTCCACCCCTGCCTGCGCCATCGTTCCAGGGTCTGATGGCGGCCTAATGGCCTGCTCTCTCTACACTGCAATTAACCTTTTTATTGGCCACCTGCCAGACAGCTGGAGATACAGCAGTGTGCGCGCGCGTATGGGCTTATGTAAGCGCGACCATAAATGCGTCTGTGTTTATATGCACATGCACAGTGGCTGAAGCTTTTAAGTCTATAAATTACCATGTGAGCAGCGAGCCCCAGAGCACGCATGTGCACGTGGGCCTATAAAAGCTGACAGATTTCACCTGCTACTCTCGTCAAATAGAAATTGATTGAATCTAACATCCCATCATGTTTGACCCAGACAGATCCCACTGGCTGTGATGCTGTCTCAAAGCGGAAACACATCTTGGAACAAGAACTAAACACGTCCCTTTTGCATTATAGGCGAGCGCAGGGGGAGATATTATTTGTACTCCAGGAGCACCTGTCTCCCACCCCTGTCGCTGCTGGAGTAGAAGTAAATGGCAGCTGTAAAAATGATTCCAATTAAAATGACATTTCTGTAAATATGTCATCTTCCAAAGTTTCATCAAATCTGTGCCACTGATGCCAAACATTGCATAGTTAAAGCTACCCCGTGGAGTTTTTGACTTATAGTAGCACAAATCCCTGTTTTCAAAACACAAAGACGGGCGTGCATGCAACAGGGACGGGTGATAATTCGCGTGGAAACACTGTAATGTGCCAGCAAAGACTGTATCCTAGTAAATGTGCACACAGTGTAGATGAAATTGGAGGACAAAGTGCATTCAGCACATTTGTCTTCATGAAAATAAATATAGATCTAATTTGTCTGTTCACAAGGAAACTCCACAGAATCATTTTAATGCTGATATATTTTATTTGACCATCCGATGTTTTATTTTAAACCCTGCTGCACTCTAATAGTATTATATCCTTTTCCCAAGGGAAGTCGTATCTGCGAGATCTCGTCTCACACACAGTTAGACCGCGAGCTTTTTGAGTGAAGGAGAAAAAAAATCTTTTCGATCTCTGCAATGCTAACATACTGCTTCATTACTTTGCAATTCAAAAACCAATGAAAAGTAACAGAACGGCAGGCGGACAGTAACTTTACACAGGCGCTCGCTGTCTGAGAGGCTCGCTATACCATTGTCAACAAGAGGTCTCTGTCGAGTGTCTTTAAAATGTGGCGGAGCACGGCTGAGCAGAAAGCACACAGTAAATGCATTCTGTGGCTCCTGCAGCTGCAAATTGAATTTTGGGGCATGACTTGACTCAAAACACCTAATAATCCCACGTCACTTGCTGTTCCCGAGCTGAACAAGGTCACACTGTACAGCGAGTAATGAAAAAAAGACCCTTTTTACAAGCATTTATCCAAATGCATTCAGGCTCCGGCGAGGTGAAGAAATTTAAAGAAAAGAAAGCACAAATGGCCGAGCACCTGAAGGACAAAAAACCCCCAACAGAATAAGAAAAATAAACCACAAAACCCTTTCATGTATACGGACGCCACATGTCTGTGCACATATAGCATGCAGTGGTGAAGGGGGGAGCATAGCAAAGACTGACAGGTTTTAAGTCACTGCACAAACAGCTTTTGTTTCTTATGACGTCTCATTAGCCCTGACAAAAAGTTAAAGCTGGGATTATCTAAACCTTATCGCCTCATTTGTCAATCAGCTTTTGAATGTGCACACTCACTCTGATGTGACAGCCAGCACAAGTGCAAACACGTGTTGGGAGTTCAGCAGGTCTATAAAGCACTTGCTGGTAAACACGTAGTCTAGTCAATGCTTTTCGGCTCCATCCATAATCTCACAGTGGCTTTTGAGTGATCAACAGCTCAACAGTAACTACAACACATTTGAAAGCATAAACCAGAGTTGAGTTTGGACTGTATCACATGCTGGCTATGCTGATTAATCTCGCAGTCCTTACCTGCTACAGAGAGGCGTGCCGTGCGGCTGGAAATGGATCCCAGGTTCTCAATGGTGGCAACACACTGATAGGTTCCTTCGTCTGGCTTGTTATGTTTAGAGTGGACCACATGGCTGAAGAACAGCGTGCCGTCGGGCAGTATTTTTCTCCTCTCGTCTGAAACCAGGCTCATGAAGGTGCCGTCTTTCTTCCATTCGATGTGTGCCGGCGTGGCTGCGTCGCTGTGTGCAGAACAGTTGAGGAAAGCGGAGTTCCCCCGGATGGCCAGCGTGTCCTGGGGCTCCACGGTGAACCAGAAGGGGCTGAAGGGCTGCACTGCTGAAGCTGAGGAGCAACAGAGGGGAGAAGTGAGATGTCAACACAGAAAGTTACGTCAGGTCCACTTTTCTCTGAGCGCTAATGAAAATTAGCGAAATTCTTGCTGCTCTCCAGCAGCTTATCAGTGGGCGATGTGGCTTGAAGATCACACCACAATTATGGGGGCAGATTCATTATCAAGGATGCATTGCTCAAGTTTCCCCAGATGATCATTCTCTATCATTCTAAACACCTGATTAGCTGTGTATACAGTGGATTAAAAAGTCTGACAATTTGAGTTAGTGCTCTATTTCTCGTTTTTACATTGATTTTATTCTGAAAGTTCCTGCAGGAAGTGGTAATATATAACACTGATATAACACTGATGCTTCTTCTGGCTGGTTGCCAGGTCGCCTCCATTCTTTATCCACCAAACTACGCCACAGCTATTCACACTTCTTGTTAGTTGAAATGTGAACAGTGCTGATATTTCTATACAAGTTACTCTAAGAATTTTATTCTGAAAGTCCAGTCTCTTCAAAATAAAGCACCTGTATGTAGCAGGTGGTAAAAACCAATCACAATTTAACACGGTCAGATCATACCAGTGTATCCGTTTTGATTTCACTGATTCCAGCATGGATCTTCTTTCCGTAAGCTTCAGCTTCTTTATCGGATTACTAATCAGTAATCGAGTGTAACTACTATCAAAGATCAGTAAAGAAACATGCTTGCGGTTAGGCTGCAGCAGAGGGTTGATGAAAGGTGCGAAATGCTTGCAATCACTCTAAATTGCACAACACTACTATCTGCTTTTTCAGTTCGGTCACAGCATATCCTAAGAAGTCGCTGACATCAATGGCGTGTTTCAATGCTCACTCTAAAAATGACAGAACACTGCAGGACTCCAAGTGCCCCAAACACTGAATGAAGTGTTCCCGAACCAAAACATCTTTTTGTTCATTCTATCTTTCAGCCAAAGTGCCTCGGCCTTATTCCAGAGCCTCAAAGAGGCTTTTTATTATGAAACCACAAGCCTCGCTGGAATTGGGCAAGAGGAACTGACAAATTTAACCAAGTCTAGCCTCCCTGGCAAGTTAATATCACGTCTTGCGTTATCATAAGTACAGCGTGCGGGGAAGGAGTAAACACGCAGGAACGCGGCTGCCATTTCCTTTCCTCGAGCAGAAATGGTAACATCACATTGACATGAACAGTGCCAAAGTGAGAGTAAGTAAAATTGCTTTGCATTCACCTCATCCATTATTCAAGCACTCCCACTGTAAGAGTCACACTGTGGTATTGTTTAGATAAATAACACCAATTATCAGTTCTGCAGGGATGGGGCAGAGCTTGAAAAATAATTAAAGGGGTATGAAGGTATTTTAATAATTCAACGAATGGAGTGAAATAAGTGGCTGAGTGTTAAATGCAGTTTAAAATATGCCTGCTCTCTTCCAAGGAAATGGCATGTCTCCGGGGGAGAGGGGAGAGCAGAATGCGATAGAAAGAGATGAAGACAGAAAATGAGAGAGTAGTGTGAGAGCGAACGAGGGATCCTGTGCCAATAGTTCAGCTATTTAACTACTAGAAGATAATTTCTCTACCTTGTGGCGCCCTAGCGAGAGATCCAAGATTGAAGTAATATAATGCATGGTCCATTATGGTGGCAATATGAATGCTTGCCCTCTGTGCACTTAGTTGTCTTGAAAGCACAAACAATTACAGAGAAAATACTGTTGGAAAGTGACTGAACTAAATAGAAACAGATGCAAATAAATGTAAGCCGTTTTCCCACTAAACTGAGCAGTCAGACCCCACACTAATTCACTGATGAGTGGACCAGAATACTGAAGAGGAAGTGTGCCTGCATTCTGTCTCAGTGTACAGCAGGGACCTTGAACAACTGAATTGAGGCCTGATATACGAGCACAGTCCCTTTAGAAAGATCTGTGTTAGCAGTTACTTTACAGATATCCTCCTATGACTGCTCTGGCGCCATTTCACTGCAGTTGCGGAGTAAATTCAAGCAAAGAAAACTTTATTAGGCTGGGTAATGCACAGAGTGCGCAAGAGCTCAAAACATTTTGAAAATCCCTCCAGGCAGAAGTGGAAGTGAAATTCAAGTGAATAAACAGCAGTAATGAATAAAATATACAATGTTCTAAACTAGCCCAAAACATTTCTAACTGCAGCTCTTAGGAGGCAAGTGAGTGGCTTCTAATTAGACTGAAGCAAGTAGCTAATTTCAGGAAATCAACAAATTCACAGCGAGCCTGCTTACATATTGGGCAGAATGTGACAACACTAGCAAATGTGTTTGACTCATGGTGTATAGGACAGATGGAGAGAGACTTGAGGGAGGAATTCGTCACTCCAGCGGACCAAAAGCACCATGACATGCTTAATCATCTCTGCATTACACTGCTGGAACAGTTGGGTGTGTGGGGCTGGGCAGCTCGTCTGTGCCCAGGTTTGGCTCCCCTCCAGTCAAAAGACCATCTTCAGCTGCTCTCTATCTGAGGGAAAAAACTGAATGGGCTTGAAGGTCCTACAAGCATCCTATCAGAGTCAAAGCAGCTGGCTTTAGCAGCTTTTCATCCCAATCGCAGAAACAGTAGGGGAGGGCTTAGCTTCGGCTCTACTTTTGAGAAAATGGCAAACCATCTGCATTCAGCTGCAGACACAACAACCAACGTCTGTGCACTGGGATGAACCAGGGGTGTAAGGAGTTTGATGGCAGGCAATCGGCTTTTTGGCAGCATCTAACTAATCTTCTGTTAGAATCTTTGACTCATTAACACCATTTCTGCTACTAATCTCAATTTCTCCCTCACATTACCTTCAACCGCTCCTGGCAGATGGCTGCCCCTCCCTGAGCCTGGTTCTACTGAAGGTTTCTTCCTGTTTGAAGCGAGTAGTTCCTTATCTATCGCCAAGTGCTTGCTCATTTGAAGTCGTCTGATTGTTGGGGTTTCATTCTATTATTGTAGTGTCTTTACCTAATAATACAAAGCACCTTGAGGCAACTATTTTTGTCATTTGGTGCTATATAAACAAAACTAAATCCAATAAAACTGCAAACAGATTCCAAAACAAGGATGCCAACGTTAGTGGCCAAAGTTCAAACGCGTGCGTTTCACGTAAAGGTGGGATTGTGTAAATCAATGCCGAACACCCTGGACTCATCTGCAGACTGAACAAATATTTTGACAAAAGGCGAAAGCAGCATTCCAAACCGATGACTATATTTCATGTTTCCGTCTTTGTAGCATGTAGAGAAACACAATCATAAAAGAAGTTTCACATAAAGCGCAGTGTAGCCAGCGTATAATTTCTCTCCTCTAGAAAGCAACTAAAAATAACCAACTCAAGGCAAATTTATCTCTTTCAAACTCCCTCAGATTATTTATAGAAAATGAGGGAAAATGTTTGAAAGCACACAGAGCAAAATCCATATTTCACCAATTTAATGGGTCCCTTAGGAATAACAACAAAGTCCCCGTATCAATAAACAGGCTTCTGAACGCTAACCTAAAGCAATTCCAGTGACGTAAGGAGAAGCTGGAAAAACCACACCCGTGACCGATATTTAAAGGTTTACTAGCCTGAATTGTCGCTCCTTGTTAAAAAGAGAGGACAAGCAGCCAGCACCTCAGCAGGAAGCAAGGAGCTCTATCTGCAACATGTGATTAAAAAAAACAGAAGAAAATGCACAAACATCAGTATCTTAGAGTAAAGACAAGCTTCAACCTTTATGCCAGAGCTGAGGGAAAAAAGTTTACTTTTGGCAGCTAACAAGGTTCCGAGTTATAAGCCTGGAAAAAAAAATTGTAATGAACACAAATAGAACGAGCAGTGGCGTGCCGATGCACTGTGAAGTGCTCGCTGACAGAAAACTCAACAGAACTCATGTTCTCATACATCAAAGTGCAGAAAAACCAAAACCTGCTGAAACAGAACATAATGAGAAGAAGGGAGATCAGTTAAATTTGCAATGACAGGAATTTCTGTCTCTTGTATACATTTGTTTTTTGTCTTTCGCTCACACAGCCAGATGATGGCTATATGTTTCCCAGAGAAATGCAAAGTGCACCTTTAAATGTTTCTTACAATAGCACTGAAACACAGCGGGCTTTTAACAGCACAGCTGTAGAGTTAGAGGAGGAGAGAGGGGTCAGAAACCACATTACAGTGTGAGGAGTCTAATCTATTCGGGCCCCCATCCGTTTGTGTTTGATAAATAGAACCCTCCACACCAGGCAACCAGTGAGAATAAGTCGAGCGGAGAGCAAGGGGCTAGAAAATGGGCTTGTCTGCTTGATAAGCATGGGCTGTTACCTCTGTCCCAAATCCACTTTTCTCCGCAGTTATAAAAGGTTTGGGAGCCCAGCTTAAGGTGGTGCTGCGATATGCTGCAGTGCTCCCCCCCACTCGGATATGAGGAAGACAGAATGGAGATGTGGGGCTAGTGATGGATTTCCCCCACGTCCTGACAATGTTAAAAGCACGATTTCAGACATTACGGAGATTACTATCTAGGTGAGGGGTGTGTGTGTGTGTGATAACTAGTAAGCCACAACTTCTAGCTCTCTTCCCGTGAGAGTTTAGAAAAGTAGAAAAAGGTGTCTGCATCAACTGTGCGAGGTCATCTGCACTGACCCCAGATACCGGTTAACAATTTCGGCAAATTACAAAGTCAGCCTCGTAACATTGGGTGTGTTAAAAAAAAGAAATCCCACTGAAGGCAGTAAAGAGTGGGTTGGCGAGGGTCTGCTCTCTGCACAAAGACCCCCTGTTCTCTCCTATTCTGCACTTGGCCCAGCAGGAAGCCTCCTCCCTCATTGACCCACCGCCTGACAGCAGTCATAGTGACTGCCTTCCTTATTGAGCCACTCTTGAGACAGAACAGAGCGCTCTGGAAGCCAGTCGCGTTTTCAACAACCGAGGCTCTTCTGTGGCCTGATCTTGGGACGAGGAAATCCTGGACATCATCAAAAGTAAAAACACTTTGCAGAGATTTGAAACCACTGGGAAATTACATCTGTAAAGGGCAAACAGTAATATGGATTCTGCTTGTTATCATTATGCTGCTTTCACACTCTTTATAATATGTCACTGGATCTCTGAGCTGTAAGCCCTTTGTAAGAAAACAAGCCAGGAAAATCGTTAGTAGCGCATCGGAGATGAATGGAGGCCTTCAGTGCAGGTAAAGATAGATACAGGATGAGGGCCTTTTGTAATTTACCTGAGCACTTCAGGCTCCTGTCTCTGTGCTATTTCCATATCTTCATCGTTTGTTCTTCCAGGCAGAACATCAGGCTGCTTAAATGACACTAATGGAAATGGTTGTCTCTTCTTCCCTCCCACACTCTCCTGTGCTTTTGAACCTAAGATCGAGCGTGGTGGGACTAGGTGTCTGCAATGTAGAAATGGAGAAAAAGCTTATTTGAGGCATGTATCTATTTAGTGGAAAAGGTGTCCTTTTCAAATTAAGAAAACACAGCCTCCCGCTCGAATTAATGTGCTGGGCTTTACTTATATTAAATTAAAGAAATTAAGATTTATGTAGAGACTCTGTGTTCGTGCTTTCTAGAGATTAGCCCAAATAATCTGACTATATGACTTTTACCATCTTCTACTATCTTTTACAATGTCAAGCTAAAGGAAAAGAGAGTTGGTGTTACAACCCAAGCACTCAACAATGCCTGATGAGCCTGATCACGGATACCACAACCCACTGATTCTGGTATTCAAAGCATTCCCCGCAGCACTTCATGAAATGAGGAGTTAAGGCCAAGCCATACAGGGATGGACAAAATGACTGGGGTGCCTAGCTCACACACTGGCTGTCCTGCGCTGGCACCAACTCAACTGGCAGATTAAAAGAGAAAAGGATCCAATTTCTTCAGCTCAGAGTTCTCCATCATCCTGTATACTGGCTGCCATGGTAAAGCTCCAGAGGCCCGGAGGCAACATGACAGGGTCACCAGTGAAGGAGGGTCACCGCAACGGCATCAGCTCTGGTTGCGCTGCAAACTGCCAGAAAATGGTATTCTAAAAAAAAACGTCAGTCTCTTTTTTAATCAGGTGGAGAGAAAAAAAAGATCTTAGTGAAATGATTCACTGCTTAATAGGATTAGCAAATAGTCTGAGTGCAAGACGCCGGCAAAACTTCAAATGTGGACCGCCACGGCCAATGTGAAGACATTAAGTGAAGGATTTTTATTCAGACCTTTTTACTCTTTACAGTACTGAATGTAATGGTGTCAGGGTATAGTATACCAGTGATTAATGACTACCTAATCCCACACAGGCACAACTGACCCCAACTTCCTGCTTAGTAGCAAAGGAGCTCAGTCCAAGACCACCTTGGAGCCTTATTTCAATGCACTGCCTAATGAGAGGCCTTAAAACCAGGCTCAACACCAAGTGTTAGCAAGAAACTGGATAATGTACAAGCTACGAGGAGGCCATATCGAGCGACGCTTAGACCAACATTTACCATTCTGAAAGTCAGTGGTAAACATTACTCTTTGGTTCACAGATTATATGGACTGAGTGATTTAAAGAATTAGAACATTTGAAACTGATTTTTCATCATTTAATAAAGCATTTTAAGAGCAGCTGTTTGCAGGAGCATTTGATTTAAAGTAAGCGCCAACATCTGAAGCCTAAACGTCTTAGTATCCATGCAGTGGCCTATAAAAAAAAAAGAGAGAGAAAAAAAAGTGTGTTTGTGTATTTTCCAAACATCAAAAGAGAATGCTGGAAATTAGGTTTTGAGGCAGTATCTGGCTTTTTTTCTTTTCTCATTAGTCCTACAAATACACACCTTTTATGTCACAGTTCAATGAAAATGCCAAGTGGTGATCAGGAGAAATAGTCTGCAGGGGAAAATCTCTTAAATGCACACTAATTCATGCTTTGCACTCATTAGTGTAGCATACATTTTTCATAGATGTTTACAACAATTACATTTGGAACCTGTGTTACCAAAATATGCATATTTATATCCCTGTGGCATGCCTGTAAACAAAATATGTTCTTGGCTGTGCATTCGGCTACATTACATACATAATTTTATATTAAACTTACTGGTTATTGAATTATATATCCACTGCTGTAGACTGTATTATGAACTCTGGTACAAATAAATGGTTTAATGGTTTAAACAATTAATAAAACTCTTCTTTGGCAAAATGATAGAGGCAGGTATATTTCTTTCAGTAAAACTGGACACAAATACTGAAAATAGGAGGGGAAAAAAGACATTTAAATGAAATGCTGGACAGAGCTTTCAACAGCCGAGTGTGATAAGGGAGACCCAGGAGGGATTGGTTGGATGGGGAACCCCCTCACCTCATCTGGTAGCGATAATTAACCAGTACTGATTGAGGCTCAAATTCCCTCGCTTATCAACCTCCCCCGTGGGCTCACAATGAAGGATTGGCCCACAGAGACGAGAGCAGCCCAGACAGGCATTCTTTGAGAGCTGGTCTTGAGATAGTGCAAGACAATGATGAAAAAACCCACTTTGCCTCACGCAAAGTAATTGGAACGCAAAATGGCAAGAACGAGCATGTTTCTCAGGCTAGATGGACACCCACAGAGCAGTTGGACTAAAGGTTACAACCATCACTTAATGCTTGCGTTTGAGAATTGGACTAACCTTTTCTAGCTGCTGAAAAAAAAAGTGCTTTGAGAGAAAAAGAAAAAAGAAAAAAAAAACTCACCATGGCAGCAGATGCCATTATCTGCTATTTTTTAAGTAAAATGCCCTTTAAATTGCACTCTCAAACAAACTAACAACTGCAGAGACAAACGACGCGCTTAAAATACCACCAGAAATCAGCACATAGTACCAATCAGTACGAACCGTTGAACTGTAGTCAGAAAAGACGAACAGGAGGGGAAATCCATATCGTCTTTTGACCCATAAAACATCGCGATGTCATTCAAATAATCTGGTAGCATGAGACAAGTGACTCAAAATCTGACAACATTGTCGAGTGCTGCTGTGAGCGCGACAAAGAAAGAATTGTGAAGATCTCATGTGAGATAGCATTGTACAGTAATAAAGCTGGAGTAACAATAATACATAGGGGGGGGAAGAAAGAAAAAAAGTGGAAATGTCTTCCAGATGCCTTGTGGCGATAAGTTATCTGATGAGGCTGTAAAACCAGCAAGCACTGGGCAAAACGTAGCCAGGAAGTAGTCGACACACCAGGCAGATTGGGGCCAAGTTCTGAGCAGCAACACATGAGATAGTCATCTGAGACAGGAAAGCACATTCATTTTGCCACCAGCTAGCTCCACCCTGTCCCCACCAACCCCCATACTGAAGAAAATCATGTGGCCGTAATGAGATATCCTAGAGATTTTTTAATGAAACACAATATTATATTCTCTTGTGCCTGTTTTTTCTCTTTCCTCAGCTATCACACTCACTCACACAAACATATACACACAGAGAAGAAAATCGATATAATCCTCTATGCCTTGCACAGTCAAACACCCGGCAATTTATCAGCATTGGATTTCAAAGTCTGGGTCTTTGCCTATTTCGTCCTTGACTCCTGTCATTTATTTGCTCTTATTTTTTCTTGAGCACAACAGGAAGAAGTAGAGAAGGAGACGGGGTGTGTAGGGGTGTGGGGGGGTGTTTGGGAGGTGTAGGGGGGGGGCTTGCTTACAGTACAATTTCCACACACTCTACAGTTAAGTAGAGCGGTTGGTACAAAGAGCTAGAGATAAAAGTGCAGGGCACACTGAACAACTCTGCCAGAGGTCACATCCAGCAATTCACTTGATCACAGTGTTTGGATCTGGCTCCTTTGAGTGGTCAAGTGTGGCCAATCTTCCTCTGATAAGTCAGATGCCAATTACCAGCCCAGACACAAAAACATTTCAAACTACCCCAGTTTCTCCTCTTGTCGAGATAAGCATCAGCATGCAAATTATGCTAATTACAACGGAGCTGAGTCATAGTCCCCCCCACTTTCAAAGCTCCCTTTGAGACTTATTACACTGGCCTATTGCTGTCACATATAGATAAAAGATAAGAATTATTTTCCCATAAGAAAGGGGGGGGGGGGGGGGACACTAGCATTAACATGGTTGTCAGTTTCTTCTCACAAAAGAACTTGAAGTTTTTCTTCTATGCAATAATCCCACAGCTCTGCCTTTAACATAGAACAAGATCCTTACAACTAAAAACATGCATTTATGAGGAGTGTGCATATATGCGGGACGACTCTTTTTTTTGTTCTTTTCAGACTGGCTTCAAAGTAGTTGACAGAGAGGTGCAGTTAGTGGGCTGTTGATAAAAGGGAAGCCAGTCGCTGCGTGTTCACAGCGATTTGGAGGAAACCATTTAACACTGGAGTACGGGAAAGATCAAAGCCTTCGAGCCAACACTGGGAGGGAGACTCAATTACTATTTTACTTGAAACCGGATGCTACCCCTCTGGAAGAGACCCTTAAAATAACTCTGGAAAAAAATATCCATGGCAGCTCGGAGAAGTGGGGACTCGGGAGGGAATGCTATCTGAAGACAGTGCTGTAATAACGTTGGAGTTAAGTGCGGTTACAGGGGTTAAGTGTTTGCACCAGGGGCATAGTTAGATTACAAAATGAAGATGCTGCGTGAGGCATGAAGGTCTCCTAGATATTATTACTGTCGTGTACGAGATAGCAAAGCTGCCTTTTAAATGATGAAAGCACCTTTTTCCCCCTTTTGGGAGAGTAGCAATTTTTTTTCACCTTACACTTCTGGCCTGCAATCATAAACCATTTTCACACATGAACTCCAGACAACAGCCTGAGATATTGTTCGAAGTTGCCCTGAAAGACGTGCAGCAGACGACAGGAGATTTTCTGTCAGATGTGCTGGGCTTTATTCAAACCGATGAAGCCGGTCTAACGTCCTGCCTGACCGATTCAGACATCTGCCTTCTCACATGCAGTTCATGTGTCAAATACAGATATATTTAGGACAACTCCCCAGTCACTGCAGATATCATCCTATAGCCAATCTGAACCACGACACACATTACTGATCTGACCCTTATTTACTGGGATTAACATGCTGCCTTTCAGGGGACATAGAATAAAGGGATGGGATGTGCTTTACTCACATTTACTTACTAAATCTATCATCAGCAGCTATGAGTCTTTTTCAGTGGAATTTCTACTTTACAGGTGACTAGTGTAAATGGGCCAGAACTTATTATAGTGCTTTACACCCATTCATACAGCAGTGTATTCTGTGCTGCTTTCTATTACACATGCAATCACAATCTAGTGGATTGGGGTTCAATATTTTGCCCAAAGAAACTGGGAACTGAACCACCGACCACAGTAACTACTGAGCCAGACAATGACAGTGGGCCAAGGATTGAGATGAAAGATAACTAGAAATATAATCTGTCCAGCATGTCCTGGACCTACCGCAGGGTCTACTCCTGGTAGAATACCTCCCCTAGGAGACCCCCAGGAGGCATCCTATTCAGAAGTCCAAACCACCATAATATGGTGGAGTAGTAGTGGCTCTACTCTAAGTCCCTCCCAAATAACCAAACTCCTCATCCTATGAATAAGAAAAAGTCCAGCCACCCTTCAGAGGAGACTTTTCACCACTCGTATCCCTGATCTCATTCTTTGGGTCACTACCCAGAGCTTGATGCCGTGGTTGAAGGTAGGATAAATCAGCCGCTCCAACCCGTCAGTCACTCTCCCCTCACTCATGAACAAAGTCCACGCCCACCCCTGACATATAAAACTCCTCCACTTCAGGTTTAATCCTCGCAAAATGGGTTTTCTGCTCATAGTTCTTGTCAATGTCCACAGCAAAATAGATATTAGAATTCAATATATATTCTAATCACTGCATCAAGAGCAATAATAGCAGCATGTTCAGAAAGAAACTTTTGAAAGTGAATCGTTTTATTCCATGCTCTTTAGCAGACAGGCAAATCGGAGGAGACTGGTGCTTGGTAAGTGTGTAAAAGTCAGGCTTAGTGGGCGGAATGAAGCTATCTGTTGATCCTCTCATTCCTTAGGGACCACCTGCTGTTTCTTTCAGTCGGCAGGACTGGCTTTTCATGCATTCATTTCCATACAACTTGCCCACTTCTGTTCAACCATTACACTTTATTGTTTGCACCTTTGTTCCACTATAACCAGCTTTCCTCTCCTTTATGCTCTGCCGCCGAGTGTGAAGCCCGTGCCAGTCTCTAAGGATGTAAGTACAACAAAAGCAGTTGGAGGATGTGGCACCAGTGGCACGAATGGGAGGTGAAGTATAGCATGAATATCATAAACAAGGCATCGCATCACCACACATGCTGACAAAAAAAACTGCATTCCTGGTCACGGAGACTGAGTTTCTCAATAACACATGCATGTGACCTGCATTGCTGCCCATTCCATACCGCAGCTCTGAAGGGCCCTTCTTTCTTTCTCCTGCCCACCGGAGGCTGATCGCTCATTACCGAGTGAGCTTATCTCTGCTCTCAGTCCTGTCGGCTCAGACAGCGGGAGCTTCCCAGGCTTGATGTGGATGCTAATGTGGATCATATTGCAGGTGAGGAAGAGGCAAACTGATGTGACAACAAGACAGAGTAATGGGTCTTTTTGTTGGGGAGTCAAGACTTCAAGGGAGGGGAAAAAAATAAAATAAAACGGGAGGACACAGCAAGGTGAATGTCACTCATGGCGCATTTGTGCGAACATCTCAGACAGAAAAGGCGAGGGGAGGGGGGTAGGGCGCACTCATTTGTTTACAAAAAGAATTATGGCTACATGGCCTCAATCGGTCTGGTTTAGATAAGAGCTGAATGAGAAAGGTGCTCGTGTCCCAGCAGCCACAAAAAGGACTGTGATTCAATCTCAGTGGCTATCATTCCTCACTATCCAATCCCTTCCACGACAGTATCACGGTGCAAACTATGTGGTTTATTCCTGAAACACGAATGCTTGCGTTACCATGATATGAAAAGATGAAACAGTAGCTGAATTTAGACGGGAAAATGTCACTCGGTTGGCTTGATCTAACAAAAGCTGACTGTGTATCTTAGTAAAGGCCAAACAGATTTACTAGCAGTTTTTGTTTCCCTGTGCAAAAATATCCACGGGCATGGTGTGCATAGCAGTTTTGCCACAGTTAAACCAAAAGGAACCCGGCTTCACCAAACCACACGTAACAGATGTCGATGCGTGTTTGAATACTTCTGATTGAAAACAACAAAAAGACGGAACTCGTTTCCGTAGCGATGGCTCGTTTGTCTGTGCCAATTACGCCATCTAATTCCCAAATCAACCGCTCGAGCCGTAAAAGAGTCCTATCTGTGCAGCTGCTGGTGCGTCTCCGTCATCAGGTTAGATAAATGAATCCCATTTCCTGCACACTGACGGACTGCATCTCGCCTCTATTGTGTGACGTGATAACGTGAGTGCACGATTGTACTGCCTACAAAGCAACACATTTAACCCATCAAAGAGAGACCCCTCCCACCGCCCACCCACCTTTCTTTCTGCATCTATCAGGTAGCTCTCACAATAAAAAAAAAAAACCACAGGAAGTGGAGACCGTGAACACTTGACACAGGCTTGTCCTGTTGCAGATCTGATCAGAGTACAGCTGAAATTCCCTCTTATCTGTCAGTAATGGTGTGTAAACAGTCAGCCACCGAGCATAACCAGCTTGTGCCCAACTGTTTACACTATATCATAAGCAGACGTAATCTCTCCCTGAGCAATCTGGGTTTGAGTTACCGCCCACCTCCACCACCAGTCCTCATTAAAGAAGCAAAAAAGGAAAAAAACAAAACAAAAACATTCCCAATAAGGCTTGGGTGAAGTTTCCTCACTACTGGCTCAAATGTGGCGGTCAAAACTGCTTGCACCTTAAGCTCTCTTATCAATCTTACCAGGGAGGCTGGTATCAAAGGACCATCAATAAAAGATGAGAGGATTATGTATTTAATATGCTACATATAGCTTACGTGGTATTGCAGCCATAAATAATTCACTGTCTAGATAGTGTCCTGTATATCGCTGAAGCAACACTTTTCCTCATGTTGAGGCTCAGTTGACGGCCTTCTGTCAAACGCAACCTGCACACAACATCAACTGTGAAATTCTTATTGGGAACGGACTTTAAAGTTATGATGAATTGAGTGCATCGAGCTTTAAAGGTATTGACCCACTCTGTGCTCACAAACTGCATCGTGCTGCATTGCTACCCAAACAACAGCGTTTCTCAATGATTTCATCCTTAAGATCCCGGCGCATAACGAGCCACTACGCTCCGGCGAGCGCTGAGGTCTGGCTGCATATCCATGTCTCTGTTAAGCAAAGCTGCTGAGTAAATAAGTGGCTGAGTGGCAGTAACTGATGAGCAGTAATGATTTGTGTGCAGTGCAATCTTTCCCCCGGAGGGCTTCATGCACACCACCCCCAGCAAACCCACCCAAACACCACACTGAAGCAGGAGCTGCAACCAGAGGGGGCAATCTCTGGCCCTGAACCCATCTAATCCTCAACACAAGACTAGGGCCCCTATGAGAGTGTGTGTGGGCGTGTGAGAGCGTGTGTTTTTTCAAGAAGCGCATAGCAGCACCCCATGAATTTATAAATATACAAGTAGTTGCTGTAGCCGATCAGCTCTGCGTATGTGTGCACGAGTATATGGAAGGCAGGCTGACTGAGGTTAGGACAACACATCTGCTGGGAAAGAGTTGTTTCAGCCATGCAGATTGGCCATTAGTAACAAATGGGCCGAACGCAGTCACGTCCAACGTAACCATTCCTCATCAAACAATTTACCTCGATCGTCAGCTGGGACGACGCACGAGACTCTAAGCGCTAAGAAAACAAAGACACTATTAGCCAGCACAAATAGTTTTCATATTTAATAGCTTCCCTCGACCAGAGTGCTTCTCGACACGTTCCCTTGTCTGCTCTATCATGCCTGGGTGTTTGCTTAAATTATTAATGCTGGCCTTACAGGCTGCAGGTTAGCAAGAAAGAAAGAAAAAAAATAGGTAGGGCGGTAGGATGTAGTGCGCCGGGGCCACTTCAGACCTCGTTTACATGCTTGTGGGGATTGTGATTGAGTGTTCACCTGCTCATCGCCCAGTGATGCCAGCTGTGCTGACACGGTGGCTGTGGATTTACTTGTGTACCCAGGGCATTTAATATACATGCGTGTCCTGTAATGTGGACACAATAGAGGTGTAAATCCACACGCGGAGGATGTGAAATTTAAGGCACAGGTTCTGTGATGAAAAACGAGCACAGCGGGAAAGCTGGAAGTGCACATGCCGAGAGTGGCTGTGGTCAAGCGATACGAGGAGCTGGTCTGCCCCTTGGTATTAGCTCACAACATAGACCCTAATTATCTTCCTGCACATGTAACAGGCTCTGCTTTGTGCTGCTGGTTACTCAGACCAAAATTTAAAAAGCTGTCAAAGAGCTTTGTTAACATCTAGGTTCTGATGACGACACTCAGAAGAACCTTTACCTTTAGCTTCTCTTGTTATTCTTTTCTTGCTGAATTCCCATAAAAGGTGACGCGCATATGAAAGCAAAAAGAGTAACTGACTTCACAAAATTACTGTGGAGAAATGAAAAGCTTAGAAATATCTGTGTTCCAGTGAAGGCAAAGGCACACAATTTTTACAAAGAAAAACAAGGTTATAGCTATGTGTCACCTTCTGTGTGAAGCCAAGAGCTCCATGTTCATAAAGAAGTGAACACTGGGCCACTAGGGGGGAAAAAAAGAGGATTTTAATGACTTTATTTAACTCCTGACAGCACTCTGGGCCGACTCCAGCTCCACTTTTGATGGGTGGTACGGATGCAGGGGGCACCTTTGTTCAAGCTCGTAGGCTCTGGCACTTTAGAGAAAAGTGAAACTATGAGAGTAATTTAGCAGAGCAGCGTGTGTGTTGTGTGCAAGTGTTATAAGCTGGGAAGGGTTGAGGCACGGGGACTACTTTTATCCATATCCATTTGATTTCCTGTCATGACCACAGACAGCACAAAGGGGTAATGGAAGACCCGTCCTGACGGGGGATTATGGTAATGGGCACCAAAGCAAAACGAAGCAAAGCTGTCGTCCCTGTTGCACTGAACGCACAACTTGTTACGAAAATATGCACAAATAATTAAAAACTTGCTAAAAAAAAAACCCTACAAATATTCACAAACACCTGAAGGCATGAAAAGCTTGTTTTCAGTTCCTCACTCTTTAACTGCCTTAGAACACATTTTCTGTCACATGAACCTGTTTGTACATGCCTCTGGGAGCGGGATAATAGGCTTTGACGCTCAATCTATTTTAGGGTCTAGCCAAAGCACTGGCAACTGTGCACCATCACAGCCTAACACTGTACATGAAAGGCCTGAATGAATGATGAATCCATCCATTAGCGTGAGGCTTCTGGAGTGTTACAAGAGCCCGGGTTCTGTTTTCTCCTTTCCTTTCTGCATTTGCGGGAAGAGAGCAGGAGGGCTGTCATGCTGAAAGGCAGGGGTGATAATTGGTCTTGGCTCTTTTGATGTGAAGACAACGCCATAATCTGTCTTAATCATATTAAGGGGACCCTGCTTAGCCAGCAAGGGCCATCTAGCTATAGCTAAGATATAGGTAATGTCTTTTGCCGTTAATCTGAACACGCAGTAAAAAGCAACATGCTGTCCTTTCAAATAGCGGTGATTAAGAAAATTACTCTCTATTCTAGCTCTTGTTTACTTTTAATATCTAAATTACCCACAGGTGTCCCTATATTCATGCATGACATCATCTCAGCGTCACCTTTCCAGCATTTGTCTTTGTACTCAAACACGAAAAGCCCATCAAAGGTGAAAGCCTTGATGAAAAGGCTTAAACGAGTTCTTAGAGCATACAGCTTGTCATGTCAGCAGGGGGACGAAGGACAGAGACGAGAGAATGAGACAGCCTGGGACCATGTGTCCACACCCTGGGGGCTTAGCCAATGATCTCACTGGCCTGGGAGGCCAATATGGCATTTCCTGCCGGCACCCTGGTGCTAAGCACTGGGCACACCATAGGACGTGTTATGGGCATATGGCAGCAGCGCTCTCTCTTTAGCATGCTAAGGATTTTCCTATTGATTTTCACAGCAGCATTTTTCTTTTCAAATTAGTGGTTCATCCCATTTTCCAAGACCAAATTACCACTTGCAATTATGTTTCATCAGCTCACAAGAGAGCCAAACATCGAAAAGAATTGATTCAAGTAGTTAGCAGACATGTCACGTGAATACATTTGAACACCTGGTAGGGATTTAGACATTGCAAACAATGCTTTGTCAGCCATTTAGAGACGGAGCTATTTAGAAACATAACCAAATACCTGTGAAGAAACGAAAATGCTGAAAAAAAAAACAGGATGCATAAACTGTTGTGTGCATGTATATGAGGAATACTACTGTAGAGGTCTCAGGTCCAGCAGTATTAATCCCTCAGCGTCCCAGCATGCCCCCCCAACAGCAAAGGATGTAAATTATAACTACACACCGACATAAACTACCACACAATGCACTCTTACAGTGAAGAGTTATTGCTCCAAACCACATAAACATGCTGTCCAAGACCATCAAGCAACAGACTCTGCTTTTCCTCAATGTTCTTTACTGTGAGACACATTACAGCCTTCCTAAAAGTACAGACTTCTTGCCCTGACATCTTTCTCCAAGCTGCACTATACACCAATAAACATTTATATTGTCAGCTGAATCACTGTCAGAGTCTGGTGTAATAGACCCAAGAGCTTACTCTCTCCGTCTCTCTCCCTCTCTCAGATCCCATGTAGGCTAATATGTTACTATGTTTTCTTACTGTTCAAGGGGTTGGTGTAGAAACAAGAATCTAGCTTTACACTTCAATCAGCATCAGAGCAGAGCTGCTAAAAATATCCCTTCTGTTCTATCTGAAACGACCAAGATTTAATATTACTAGGAGACAGGAGTATTTATCTACCACAACTACAGAGCAGATTTAATTATTTATGACATTATTATTTAGTCGGTTGCCCATAAACTCATTGTAAGCTTTATTTTATGGCTCTAATTTAGCTAAAAACGTGCCTGGGGATTTGCCCCATTGCTATGCAATAAAACTGACAAGTACAAAATACTGGGAGCGTACCAGCTATGGTCAGCTTCTGTTAGATGTCAGATGTCACATTTACATGTGTTGTAAATGTAACACTGCAAAAAAGATTCTTGTTCACCATAGTCACCCTCTCGTCTGAGAGATCAGACTTGTCCCAGTCTGGTCTCAGTTACTTGTGGCTCATTAAGTTTCATTCGGTGACAAAAATAAATAAATAAATGAATACATTTTTAAAAACTGTCAGTGCACTTCTGATTACCAAACTTCTTTCTGGAACAGCCAGTATTCAGTCAGGCTGAGATCTGTCTGGGTTGTTTTGTTGCTAATGTTATCAGATTATTTCCAATGTGATATTCCAGATTTGGAACAATGCTAATTATTAGATTTAAATTAATTTGCAGGCAGCAATTTATTTTCAAAAGAACCAGCTTTTAATCCGCGTGGGCATTGTCAGCCCCCAAAGTGGCGACTGTGTCATGATCCCCGACATAATCGTCCAATCACACAGGGCTCGTGTGCAAGTGTGTGTGTGCGCGCAAGTGTGTGTGTTCAGTGTAGCTCAGGAGATGAGGAGGAGGATGGGGAGGGAAGTGGTGCTCTGGCATTGTTGTAGGAATCAAATAGCGTTGCCATGGCAACCCTCTGGCAGTGGCAGCCTCTTTGCTGTAACCAGAGAGTAGAGACCCCTAGGGAACCCCTCACCGCCCTCCCCTCCTTCCCCTCAACCTTCTAGCCCCAGGCACATTTGTGGAGGGGTTGCAGGGATCCGATTGGGGGTGTCTGGCACGGATGAAGGGGGTAACCGTTGAGCAAAAGCGACCAACGGTTCCTCTGCCCACTTATATGTTCTCGTCATCTCAAAACCCACTTTTGATTTTCATCTCCGAGTTTGCTTTCAAACGTCAGCGTCCAACACAATGAGCCAAAATCAGAGCTGGAGCCTGTTGATAGACATTTGGAGAGCTACAGAACAGAAAGGGAGGAGGAGCACCACTCTGTTTGAAAGAGAGAAAAAAACCTTGCCGTCTGTGTGTGTGTGTGTCTGTGTGTGTGTACATTGACTCTCACACTCTCCACACCAACCCCCTCCCCTTCCTAACACAGGTGGGTATTGTCTGCAGCATGGGGCGCTCCTGGCAGCTGGCCAGATCAGCTCAGGCGCTGGGCTAGTCCTGCTTCAGTCGACTGGCTCTGCAGGTCCACCATGGCAAACTAAATGCTCACTCCATAAGCAGCTTTTAACCATTTCATATCCATCAGTGCTTCGCAGGAAACCACCTTAAAGCTCAACTTGAATACCTGCACCCAGGTCAGAGTTAGGAAAGGAAAAACAAGTCCATGTTGGAAAGAAACAGTGTCTTCTACGCATTTCTTAAAGTAATGACAAATCTAAATCTAAATAAATTCTGCAACTGGTTTTCTTTGTCCCCTCCTCTGCCCAAAACTGTGCTCCCAACGGTTTCCTGGGCAGCCCTTCATGCTTCCAAAGGAGTTCTACCGACTGTAGAAAGAACTCTGTGAAAAGTATATTCAGTGCCCTTTGTTCCTTTGTGGCAATGTCAGTCAGTGTAAAAAAAACAACAAAAAAAATGCCAACGGCGGTGCAGGGGTGTTAATAAAAAAAGGTCACTAATTAACCCATTACCATGTGCCAGCTAGCTACTGTTTCAAATATACGATACAAGGCGCTTTTGAAATAGAAAAAGAAAGAAAACATACGACTGATTGACCCATTTCGATAAATAGCGGAGCACAATTTTTGCAAACAGCATGCGGGATAAGAATAAGAGAGGATTGTATAAGATAACATTAGCATAGCAGAGGCACAGCAAATGATGCAGACCTTCATGTGATCGTATGGGTTCACCGAGGACATGGCTACTTTGGTTTCCACAGCAACTATGGCTTGCACCAAGACAGCCCACCACACGGCACATAAGGATTACTTTGAGCTGTGAATCATGCAAAGCTACTCTAACAGCTAGAAAAGAGCCCTATGAATGCTTTTTAAGATTCAAGATTTGAACTAAAAGTTCAAATCTGAAATCAGTTTTTAGCAAAAACATCTATTATTGTTAAAGTCAAAAAGACATTTAATATTTCATTGAATAGTTTTGATAAACTTTTACTACATACATACTGTATTTATACCTTATGCAGAATCTAATTTTTAAAAGTGCAAATGCGGAATTTGAAAGTGTGCACAAATGCTTGTTGACATCAATCACGGATAATAAATAAACTAAAAAAAAAAAAAATTTTGATAAATATAAATGGGCATCTAAGGAATTTATCATTGATTTAGTCTTGAACCCAAAGACCTGTGAGCTGTAGCTGTAGCCTCTGGGTTTTTATACAGAATCTAATTGACTAGCTGTCAAATTTAAACGTAAAAGGCACTTGGACTATATTTTCAAAGTAATCAACAAGGTCAGCGTCGGTCCGTAATGTGTAATGGTATGCAGCCAACACAGTAGGTCATAAAATTGCAATGTAAGAATGTGCAATGTTTAAGGCTGCAGTTGGTAATGCAGTCAAATAGTAAAATTGTCTTTTGGTAAACCACATGTCACCAACAAGTAATAACTTTTCAAGCTCATTGTGATATATTATGCACTGACAATGGTCCCTGGAGGTAAAGTTTCGAGTTGTAAGAGTTACAGCGGGAGAGAAAGATTTCAATACGATGATGGAAAAGCTTTTTCTTCCCTTAAGTCTTCAAAAAAAAACTAGAAGGAAAAAAAAAACTCTGTAGGGCATTTGGACATGGCTTTTTTTCTCAACTTTAATTACAGGCCTCTTGTCAGACAGATCTCCCTCCAAGAGCTATAAATTGGAGGGAGGTGGTTGGAATGGAGACTGAGCAACTCTTTTCCCAGTCTTCGAGTCTCTTTCACTTTTCACCTCACAAACATGCAACAAGCCAAAGCATGCAGACATACACGGTGGCTTGAAACACGGTGACTCGTAAATGCAAAGAACACACGGAACGTAACAGGATATGGCAGAATGCGAACATGAGAGCTGCACTGGCTACAAAACCAGTATGCATCGTCCACTGCTTACTTCAAGCCTTCGCCCACCCACACGACTACATGTACCCATCATCATCATTAATTAAAGCGCAAACTCTTGTAGTAGCAAAAACACAACATCCAACTGAGAGTCAAGACAAATGTCCAGACCCCTGTGTAACATTTTCCTCACGTGTCCCTGTGTGCTCTGCCCTTCATCAAATAAGGCTGCAAAATGAATAACAATAGCCATATGGTGCAGGGTTTATGTTTCGACAACTGATGGTTGCGCAATAAAGTGACACTGAAGATTTCCAATTTCCTTGGACTCCCCGGTGTGGTTTAACAATTTCCTCTATTACACGTGTCCCGTGACATCTTCTGCGCATAAATCGGGCTGATATTAAGGTCAATATGGAAAAGCGGTTTTAATAGGAAAGGAGAACATGAATTTCATGAGGCTTGTGTGAGAAGGGGACTGAATGATAAACTGACCCAACTTTACAGAACTCCTTTGGGGTTAGTAGCTGAAGCACATTTGCTTAATTTCCAAATTGCTGTGCAATACTATAAAAATAATGTGCACCGAAATCATCATCCAAATAGCAAAAGAAATCCAGTTTTATCATTTTTATATTATTAAGCGTTTCTTCTGAGGGTGTAAGTGTAAACTGTTAGTGAGCAAAGTATGAAAAAAAATCAGCAGCCTTTTTAATCAGATCCTCTGATACTGTAGTCAAGATATCAGACAAGCTGTTCACTGGTTTGGATGCAAAATTATGGCGCATATCTGCTGAGCTGGTGGGGGGTATTTTGGAGTCCTTTACAAGATTATGGTAGAAACAGCATGCCACAGTCCATCCCTTGAATGCACCGTCTGCCACTGCAGTTGGTCCCAAAGCACCAAGATGCCAGTTTCTACGCATGCAGGAAGATGGGTGACACTGAAAGAAGGGAGGCCCTGTCACACCATTTACAGCTACTGTCTGGGAGATTAGTTAACTTTTGAAGACAACAACAACAAAGAGGGCTTTCTACATGTCAGCGCTCAGGCCTTTGTCACAGTGACTGCTGAAACAGAAGACTACACATGTGAAGGAAGAAGTAGAGGAGCTATTAAAACAAATGTATGAAATGATAAAAGGAACTTCACTGGTTTGGTTTGAAACCTTTCCACTGTGATGGAGTCATGTTGGTTTTCACTCCCTCAGGAGGGATGAAAATCCTCCCTGGCTTAGACTGTTATCCGTGTTTGCATGAATATGCTACACATGCAAATACAAGGTCTACACATTCAAAACTGCATTTGTGGGAATCAGTACTCAAACACTTTACATCCGCAACTGGCATTTTGATATTCTGTGGGTTTCCCCCCACCTCGCAGCCCTTTTCGCTCTTGTCATCCATCACTCATGTCTTAATATGAGGAAACTGGCACAGAAACAACTCATTATCCTATCTGAAGCAGCCTGTTAGCTTTCAGTTACTGTCTTAAAAGCAAAGAAGCTGACAAGGCCAGTGCACTACCACCAAAGAAAGCAAGACCCCAGCTATCCCCAGTCCAATACCGGGAGGTGTCGGAAGTACCGTGCCATGCCTCCCCATTTTTCCAGCAGCAGGCCGGTGTGATATCCCATTTTAGCATGACACCTTTGACACCTCATGTGACTCCCTGCCGTGAAATCAGTTTGTGCGCTGGGTTTACTGGCTAAGAATACCCCACCGCCAAAACACATGTGTTGCAGCCCCTCCCTCTCTGCCCTCTCCTGAGGTCCCCAATTCCCCATGCATGATGATTTGCATCTCATTACCAAGGGTAAAACAAACAGTGTGTATGGTGCGCACGCCTAATTTCTGTGTCCAAAGGTGTTACGTCTGAGACAAATTGCATATAGCAATGTGTGTACAGGCGTCACTACCTGTGTCAATGAGGGCCGAGACACCTGCTGCGCCATTGATTACAATGGCCAACTGCAGCTCAGCATGGCGCAATCACGGCGTTGGGAGGACGGGTATGCCGGTGGTCGCCGCTTGCTTTTAGCCAAAAGCCCTCCTTCATTTTGAAATCTGCCTTTTATCTGAGTGTTCTTTGTCTCTGCACAGCTGGAACGCACTCTTTGAAAACTGTAGGTCCGATTGAGAGAGAGCCCTACGCATACAAACGCAGACACGCAGACAATCAGACACAATAAACGGCGTGTGCTGAATTCAAAACACGGGCAGCTACAGACGCGCATCATGGAGTAATGAGAGCTGGATATAAAAGGGGGCTCGAAAACTCGGAACATATGTTCAATGGTTTAACATCACTGACAGCACTCCCAACAAGGTCATCTTATGAAACACTCACAGTGACATACACCGCTTGCTATTCTCCGTCCTCACCCAGAGTTTAATCAAGAAAATGGTGCTGGACACTGTCCAGAGGGTCAGTGGACAAGGATGCCAGTGAATCTGTGTAGAACTCGGCTGTCTGTGCAAAAATACCCCATGAATTATTCTGTTTTGCCAAAGTGAGTTTTACCAAAGCATGGCAGGCACCAGGCCTTGTGTATTCCACAAGGGAGCCATCCTGGCATCGGCATGCTGCATGCCGGTTACACGCCAGACAATGAGAAAAGGCAGAATGGCGTGTGGGGGAGATAATCCACCCTACACACAAATAACGCCGGCCCTCTGGCTTCCGGGGCCTTCCTTTTGTTGACAGGGGCCATAGTGTCGCTCAATATTCGACCTGACAAGCACGGCAAATCACCGCGACGAAGCTGGGTGTTGAGAGGAAGTGGGATTGTTTGCTTATTGAACTTGAGCAAGCAAGGTGGGAGGAAACGTGTGAACGGGAGCAAGAAGAAGGAAAGCATGGGGGGGGGGGGGGATTTAAAAAAACAAACAAAAAAACCCAAAAAACAAAAACGGGGCAGTAGCCGAGGAGTATCACATCTTAAGTGAATAAATGTAGTAACTGACAAACGAAGAACAAAGAGGATTTGGGAGAGTCCAGGGAGGGGTGCTTTGCAACTCAGAGGCTAGCTTGAGATCCAGACAATCGAGAGAGTAATAAAATCTCCACTGTGAGGTGTTGATGATCTGAAGAGGAGCTGTGAGGAGGCGGCAGCTCCTGGAGAGCCCTGCCAGTACCAAGGGAGATGCCTCAGACAGTGTTTGTACAAGCTGTCTGTGCATGAGTGGGCGTCCATGTGCTTAAGAACAGGGACCATGGATTTCTTTGTCATTGCGCAGTCGGAAGCTCTACATTTCATTTCCTGTGAAATGAAAGCTGCAATCTCTTTAAATACTCTTCTAGTCTCACCTGAAAGAAGGGGAACAAGGGTGTAGCTACAAAACGGAAGAGCCCGCTAGGTAATGCTGCCTGTAAATTTCTTTTTGGGGGGGGTCTTTGTCTCCAGCCATCACACAAGACTGTCAGTTCAAGTCCCAAGAGGGAGAAGGGGGTCTGCAATCCCCAGCGGGACCCTTCTACATTCTCAGGGAAGAGGCTAATCACTTTACAAGAGTGTCAAGACACCCAACAGCCTCTGATGGAGCAGTAATAATTGCCATGATCACAGTAATAATACTTTTCTGCTTACAATAATTTCAAAGGTGTCATGACTTCAAGACCAAAATCAATACGGGCAGAGTGACGCAACCACAGATGAGCTGGCTGGATTCTGCAGGCTGCTGCTGCTGCTGCTCTTAACTGTCTGACTGTTACGGCAGCCCCTTACACAGTCAATTAACCAGATTCATTAGCCAGCCACTATGTCTCGTTCAGAATCAATTTAGCCCTCATCTCTCTGTGCCTGTTTCAAGCCAAGTAAACCAGCATGTAAAAAAAGGAAAGAAAAAAAAAGCTGACACTAATCACACATAAATAAATTGCACACATAGCCATTCAGTTTCCCATTTTCCAGTCGGCCTTCTCGGCCTCAAGTCTGCAAGCCAACTTTAGGCAAGAAGCTGTAGTTGTCACTGGCAGGTGACGGTAATTAGTTCTGTCAGAAAAAGCCTGATGGTGAAACAAAAGTTTTACATATAAGACAGTAGTTAAGTTAGGTAGTTAAGGTAAAAATGAAAAAAAAAATCACAACACTCACAAGAACAAGCCTGCACAGACCCTGAATGTCCCAGTTATCGGTTTTTCTGTGATTTCAGAGAATTTTCCAAAAGTATTTATAACAATATTACTGCTGTCACAGGCCGTTTAAACCAGGAGGCTGGTCACATGTTATTGCACTTAAATCACACACAGGGTTTACTGAGAAACTCAAAGGTAACACAATTCATTACTTCAAGGTAAAGGACAGTCTACCTCCTAATACCACCCTCCAGCCTCCACTCCATCCTCTGTGAGCACTTGGCAGCTACGGCTGCGATGATGGAGCCTCTCCAGGCAGTAATGTGATGGTGGGAGACAATTCCAATTTGATGAGCATTTATCATCTCTCCGATACTCTCAGCTCCTTCTCATCGCATTCACTGAATGGCACGGGACACGTAGCATGATTAAAAAACAACGGCAGATAATAATTTCCTATGAATTAAAAGTAAACAAGTAAATTCGTCTGAACAGCATAGCGCAATCTGTAAACCTGCGAAGGTTACGGTATAACGTGCTAATGCGACAGCACCCAGATTTGTAGCGTCACATTACAGTAACTCTGATTGTGCACCGGTGCAATCTGTTTAGCCCATATTACCTCGTCAAGGCTTAGAGCAATCCTGTTTGGAGATTAAGTCAATGCCTGTGGAATAGCATTAATCTGGTCAACGGGAGCAGGGCTACACACAGCCGAGGGACCGAGCGGGTCAGAGAGAAACAACACTTGATGAAAATACAAGGGACAAACACATGCTTTTCCTTCATTCCACACTTGCGCCTGTTGGCTGACCCAGACTTTAGGTTATGCTGCAATCGGGATGAGAAAAAAAACTGCACGGCAGGCAGAACTTTGACACTACATATGGTCAGTCTTTGTGCACCACAGAAGCACAACTGGCCTACATGCAAGCCAGAAGAGCAAGTCTACGGGGCCAAAGTACTCGGGGTTCTTGTTTCCCTTTGAATAGTAACAGGGTCACCTCGATAGGCCCACACCACCAGCATCCTATATTTAACCTACTGCTCGCCGGTGGCCAATAACATATTAATATAACTCTGTTGAAAGCCAATTTGCTTAGGTGTTAAAGTGATCCTCTGAGGGGCTGCTCATTCGGAGTGACATTAAGGTTGGATACTGATGTTCAGGGTGGTTGGAAGAGGGTTAAATAAAAACAGTTAAACATGAACTGTGTGTAAGAACCTTAGCGCATTTCTCTCAGGCCGCCCAGTGAAACCAATTAATGTCCACCGCTCATAACTCAGAATCGATGCAACTGCCTGCTTGTGCTTAAATATCAAAAGCTAAGCTGAAAGGCTTCCTTAAAGAGCATATTTAACTATGTAAGAGGCTCTTCGGCTCGGGATTGACAGAGATTTTAGCCCCACTGGTGCTGAAATGTGTTCTTGGATAAGGGATAAGAGCAGGCTGATTTGTAGATGCAAAGCACTAAGATTAAAAGTTTCCCCGAGCATTTTTAGATGCAAGTATTTTAACAAACTTGCTTAGCTTAGGGATGAAAGGGGGAACAGCTCCAGCAATCTATTAAAGCTGAAGATGTATGGTTTCTTTAAATAAACCCTTGGGGTTGACAAAAAGCACATTTGCCATGTAAATTAAATACAGAGAAAACACACTTGTGTTTTAAACAGTTGTTCCATTATGGTCCGGGGGACTGCCACGACTACTACAGATGATACAGCGGCATAGGGCAGGCACAGCAGCAGCACACGGGGCATTATTTCTCCACTTTGCCAAGACAGTCTTCACATAATGAATGTTTAACAATGGTACTGCCTGCCATTACCATAGCCGTAAACATCCAACCTACATCCTACTAGCAATGGCAACATCCCGCCCATTATGCTCTCCGATGACAGAGACAATAGTGTAAGGCAGGGGAGCAAAGGATCGAGCATCCTGCTTTCTGGCAGCCCATTTCAAGGGGCCGTTTGGAGCTTGATGATGAATAAATCATTTCAATATGGAAGAGCTTTGGTGGAAGGGGCAATTAGACGCTCCAGCTTGAGGCTAATCAAATCCCAGCCTCTCTCTCCTTCCTTGGCATCCATTAGAACGGGTGGAGGGTTGGAGGGTGAGGAGGAGACAAACAATAGTGCCCTCTGCCCTCCTCCAGCCACTGTGCTCGTCACTTCTTCTTGTTGCCACGTTTATTAGGAGCTCGAGTGGGCCAGTAAAGTGTGTGTTTATGTGTTATTGGAGTAGCGTTCATTCAAGCTTCTGACAAACAAGAAAACACTGTTGTTAGCGCAAAGAGCTACACCAGAGAGTGGCGAAGAGCTTGAGCAAACGGGGGCTGCTGAAACACACTAATAAGACTCAGATTATGTACAGTAGTTACAAAAAACAAAAAATCTATCTAGGTGGAAGTACCAGCAACCGAGCTTACCTGCAGTTCAGTCGATAAAGACGCACAGATCTCAAGACAGACACGACTCGGAAATATTTGAAAAGACTTGAACTGAACCAAAGCCTTTTAAGTTCAAAGCGAATGGGCTGTGGACAAGAACGTACTAACCATTCCCCACGTGAAGGCAGGTAAGCAAGTGTGTGGCTAAAAAAACCACAAGAACAAATAGTGGTATAGACACACACAACTCTCAGCAGACCACATACAGATATAAGGATGCACACACATATAGCATTAATCACATACTCTGACAGAAGACAGACTTTCAGTGCCTCAATTCCTTCTCAGTCCTGTCACTCACACACCCTTACTTGACTAAATGTGAGATGGTGTGAGGAAATAAAAGAATGAAAAAAAGGAGGGAAGATCCAACTACCAAATGAAAAGCGTCTGTCACCGTTCCCCGACTTGTACTACAAAACCGTGCAATGACGACTGGCGCGGCTTTCTCACTTTTGACTCAAAGCTTCCACAGAAAGCCCGCTGACTTCTGTTTCTTCTCCATTGTCTGCCACTCTCCATCACTAGGCCCTTAGATACTGGGAGGCCTGACTCTCATGCCAGCTCAGTAAGCAAAGAGCAGGCTACTGGCATTAATAATCCTGAGCATCATCAATAAATCAGTGCGCTAGTACTAAAAGAGGGCAGGTCTAGATCAACCTAATTCAGCATGCTGTGAACCACAGAGGAAGAAAAAAGTGTGCTGGCCTGATGCTGGTTAGAAAAAAATACCACATGTATAGGAAACATCGGCATTTCAATGAGGCAAGACATTTTGGTGTGCTTGACCAGCAGTCAGTGAGAGAAGATCAATGTGAAGGACTAATGTAGTCTGCACCCTATGCTAAATCATCTGAATCCTTTATATAGCTCTGTGTTAGTATGTAGCATACGTTGACCCGGTATAGCTGTGTGTACTATCACCACCAACACAAGCCCTTCCACCCTAATGTACACACGCTCATGCTGAATTCCTAAGCAGGGGGAGTCTGCCTGCGCTGCACCGAGGGAGTGAATTATTTATCGTAGGCCCTTTGCAGCGTGTCAGCGGCTCCACAGGATGAAATGATATTTATGGAGCCCCCTGGGCAAGGGTGGGGAGGACAGAGAGACACAGAATTAGGGGTCAGGGTAGGGGAAGGAGGGGTGAAGGTACTAAAAAACACACATGTATATATACAGCGTGTACTACATAGCGTACGTGACTGAGGAGAACAGAGGCAATGGGATGGTACGATAGAGTGGGATATGATATTAGCAGGATGGATTAGAGATTTGTGTGTTTTCCCAACTTTGTCAGATTGAGCAGAGTGCTACATATTTAGGAGGTTTTTCCACAGTTAAAGCAGCTGCTGACGTTTGCTTTTGTTGCCGGGAACTCTGTTTTTAGAGCAAGGCTAAAGCGACGTAGATCAGCTGTGTCCAAAATGAAGTTAACATCGACTGGTCAAACACTTGAATACAGAATCAGCACCTGGTACAGCAGAAGCATGCCAACATGTCTTAATGTTAGCCAGTAAAAGGGAGGAAATTGAACTCAATATTGACTCATGAGAGCGACATATGCACATCTCTCGCTAGCTGTTCTGGTTTTTTTGCTGTTAAGCAGGCAACCCGTCGCTAAGCAATGTAGAAAATCAAGAAGTTGAAGTAGGATTACAGGAAAACAAAAGAGAATATAAAGAGGTGACATTGCATTACCACTGGCTTCCTATTACATCACTTTAGAGTTTCTATTATCAGTGGGAAAACAAAAGGCTTGGAAGCTATACGGTTCCCAGGGATCCTCCTCAGGGGGTACTTACCCCCAGGTAGTCCCCACAACTGTTTGGTCTGAAGGCAGCTTTTATCTGCAATGCTTCCTTAAAAGCTTTATTCAGTTTTGTTTTGTTTTTTTAAATATAAATATTCATTCTTGTTGTAATACAAACATCAAAACACCAATTTCACTATAATTACACATGTCTAAAAGCCAACATCCTGGGTTGGATTCAATCACCAGAGGTCTCAGAAAAATATGGACACAGCTGAGCCAAATGCACCATCAGGGCACCCTGGCTTTGTACTATTTCCAGTGTGATGCGGGGATGATCTACTGCGCAGTGTAAGCTCTGAACCAGACTCGAACCCGTAAGCTACGAGTACACAGCAACGCACGCAGCTCACTGAAAACCGCAGAGTGCTTTGCAAGCAGGTTTATCTGCAAATACAGAAAAGAAATTTTTATACCAGATGGGTGGGAAAAAAAGCCAAACAGAAAGGCACAGAAGATAAATTAGTAACTCAGAAACAATAACAAACTCAGCAGTATTTGAAATTCAAACCCAGGAAGTTTAAATTCCCTCTGAAAGCGACTCCGTCCCTCTCTGCCCTGCAGCCAAGATCACTTTCTCCGCGAGTCAGAAAGTCAAAACAAGAGCACTTGGGTTTCAAAATGGAGTCGAGTTACTCTGCACCACAGCCTGCTGTGGCAGAGAACATTGTGGTGAGATGGGGAGAGAGCTGCAGACACAGGCAAGGGTGAACGGCAGGAGAGAAATCGGTATCAGGCATGTGAGGGGCTGGGCTACAAGCGATTCCCTCAAAAGGAAATGAGCCGTTGAGTCTAGTAAACAGCTTCACCACTGGTCCCTGTGTAGCCCAGGGGCCACAGTAACACATCAGATTGTGAGCGGGTCAAAAAAAGAAAAGTAGAAATGTGGGTAGAATCCCAATTCTCCGTTTCTTTCACCTCATCTCTGCGGTATGCACTCTCTTATCACTTAATAACCCCGTTGCTTTCCTTTTCTTATTCCTCACCTGTACTTCACCGCCGTTCCCTGTCTGCATCCCTATCCATCACACCTCTGCTCTCATATTTGGTGGCAGATGGGGCTGTGCAGAGCTGTACATGCTCAGTGACTCGCAAGGAAGGGTGACAGGTCACATGACCGCACTGGGATTTGCTTCCATCATTAGGATGTAAATGGATGTCAGTTGGAAAAGACAGAACTGGCATCGGTGTGTAAGGCAGAGCATAATACATGTGTGTTGGCAGCGTCTTCCACCAGTGAGGGTGAGACGTCATGGCTGTGTAATAGCAGTGGGAGTAATGGGATTCGGTTAATGGCAAAATTAATTGAGGGTCTGAAGCCAGTGGGGGCTGATAAGGCTTCTCTCTTTTTCCTCTGTATATACTTTATTTCCATTTCTGTGCCTTTGCGCGTGTGTGGTTTGGACTGCATTAGCCCAGCGACAGAGAGGATGGTTCGAGGTGATAATACTCTCCACCGCCTTTGATAGCAAAGAAGGCGGAGAAGAGAGGAGTGAGGACAGGGAAGGTAAAGCAAAGGCAGAGCAAGGGAGATAAACAGGAATTGCAGGCAGAAGAGGAGGAGGGGGAGAGAGAGAGAGCGAGGGGAGAAAGAGAAGGATTAGGAGAGTGGGACGCAGTGTGTACATGCATGCCTGTGAGAGGCTGAGCACTGATAGCGCCCCTGGGATGAGTCGGTGGGTGACAGACATGCTAGAATTCGCTGCCATGGCACAGACGAGGATGCAGCATCCCTTAGAAGGAATGTCTAGAATAACAACAACCAAAGCTTGTGACATTAACTGGACTTCCTGTATGAGGCCATAAGGAACTGCAAGACAGCGTGGAATCAGTGAATTACACCAGGACACTGTCCACAGTTGCCCTTCCTTATATGGAGTCAGTGCACACACACGAAACAGGAGGCAGTTTCCTTCACACACACTTACAGCTAAAAATACGCTTTAATTTTATTTATTTATTTTTTTTTGGGGGGGGGGGGGGGGGTCATTGGTTACCCGCACAACTTTTACATGGGTGCAATTAAACATCGCATGAACTTTATACTGAGGAACAGGCAGGGTAAAGACCGTTTAATGCATGTCAGACAACTGCATTTTCACATGCAGTTCCACTTGGGGAAGGCAATAATTGTTAGGCTTCACTCACAAAGGCCCAAAGACAAGTCGGCAACCCCATGGCAACCGCCAGCTCCCAACAGATGGCAATTGGTTGCTACAGGCTGCTGATCGTTGCTATGTTGGTCGCAAAAACATACATGGCAGCTGCCCCAAAAAACCTCCGTGTGTCTACTTTGGTCACCCATCATTTGCATGGAACACACGGACATGTCTGCAAACATCAAGCATGTGTGAGAACACAGTTGGCATGTGAGCAGGCCAGCTCACAAGCCCCACACTAAATGCACCACAAAGCTGTCAGAACTTTTTTTTTCCCCTTCTCGTCCTTAAAACTTGTAAGAGAAGGATAAACCTGTCACCTTAAGTTGCTGAATGCTTGTCTTGTAAGAATCAGTGTACTTCAGAAACACCAGGAAATTATGCACTGATGCAATCACACTCCTGCCTTCGACCTGCATATGAATCTGGCACAACGTCTTTTAATCCGCCCAGTGTGTCTGTGTGATAAAGGTGTAGTGTCAGCGTGGGTTATGTGCCCAGACTTTCTGAGCACACACACATCACGCTTGTCAGGGAGAGCAGCACTGGCCCGTGAATGTGGCGCCGGTGTTTGCTTGCGTGCCACCAATTGTTCTGTTGTGTGCGCTGTGTGTTAAGCGTGCTCCCCCATGTTCTTGTCCACTTCCATCAGCATCGTCAAACATGGGCATCTGTGTGGCATTTGTTTTGCATTTCCAGTCGCCCACAGAATTGCTTTTGTGTCTGAGTATATGCGAATTCAGTTGTGGAGAGGGGCTATTTACTCGAGGAAAGGACGAGGGGGAGATGGGTAGTTTTGGTCTGCCGGCACTTCAAAGCCGCTGCGCCTGGTTGATTGGCTACCTTGCTTGTCTGCTGACTGAGAATCCCCTAAGGGCAAGCAGACCTCAGATTTGATTAGAAAACCAATAACGTGGGCTTCATATTTGCAATGTTAACAGTGCTCATAATTCGATTAGACAAGTGATTATTTTAGCAGAAGGGGATAGACACCAGTCAAATGTGTCAAGTAAGTGAAAGAGTGGAAACGGCAATCTTCTTGTTAATTCTTCTGTTCTTGTGAAATGGGATGTTTTGAAGGATGCTTATGTAAAACCGAATGATTATATCTTTCCACAGCCACGCCCCCCCCCCGACCCACCCAACCATCTAACATAAGTCACTTACACATCCATTACTTTTCCATTCCACTTGTGCAGTCATCATCATGTCACCATTTTCCATCAATTTATTTTAAAAAGAGAGAAAAAAAACCCTCGGCTGCCCTCTCCAGTCCACTGACACAGTTCTTTCCACTGTGACATTTGCTCTCAGAGAGCAGACTTGTCTGTTTTTCTGCAGGCCCTGATTTGGAGCCAGTGGGATGATCATTAATTACCATAGAATGGGCTGCTAATGGTCGTCTGCGGTGCTCTCCAACCCAGCAACCCCCACCCCACACTCCACTCCCCGTCCTGGGTCTCCATGGCGACCTGTAGCTGAGCAGCTAAGGGCCTTTTACTAGGAAGTGGATGAGGTATAATGATTGGAAGGCGGGCCTGACCCTTGCGCTTCTTGTGCCACTTGACTAGGCATAGTGCTTATTAATGGACAATTTCTCTGGCACCTCACAATGGCCGTGATTTACTAACAAGTTCAGGAGGGGGATGAATAAAGAAATGTTGCCAGGCCGTCCCAGGTTGAAGGAAAAAAGCTTTGCTGTAAATTACTGAGCAGAAGTCTCTTGATTGTGCCAGCGCTGCCTGGCAAGTGTTTTGGACATGGCCTCCAAGGGCATTTTATTGTGTATCAAAAACAGTCATTTTCACTTCTGGTTTACAGTGAACACATGCAGAGATTTTCAAACAAGCCTGGATCGAGCCAGAGGAACACTGCAAAAGCTCCAGCTGCTCGTTTGACATGGGATCCAAGCAAACTGTCCATTCCTTCTCCACAGACTACAATCTTTTGCATGTTGGCATGATATTATATTGAAGGATACCTGTTGGCAGCCCGCATGTGTCAAGCAGAAATGTAATAGTGCACAATGTTAACATTTTAATTCTAGCCAACATTTACCCATTGCTTGAGGGGAGACTTTTCCTCTCCTTATCTCATCACTTTAAACAAATACAAATGAATGTGCTCAGCTGCCTCCGAAAAGGAAATGATCAGTCTGGCTTGTATCCCATGACAACGTCAGGGAGCATATGGCACACAACAAATTCAATATGAATGTAAATGAAGTGCAAATTAAAATAAAACGACGGACGGGGGAGAAAAAAAGAAAAGAAAAACCACATGCAGCATCTTGAGTGGATTTGAAATATGTTCAATTTTCAGCCAGCTCAACAAATCAAAATGCACCTGAAACTGCTTCCCGATCCCCGTTTTCTAAACAAATTACAGAGGGAGAGTGTATGCAGCTAGATACAGAGCTGACATTCACTGGAGTGATTCTGAGCAGACTTGAGCTCAGCAAGGCCACCTGATGCTAAAAGATTAAAATCCCTTGTTTCTGCGAACCCTTTGCTTCAAAAGGGTTTTGTCATCCATGCTCACAAGGTCAAAAATCTCCAGCACACCTGCGTGGCTGGCTGTGCTGACATGATATTGCAGTTTTATTTACACCGTGCCTAAGTGCAGGGCTTTTCGTAAAAGCCTTCCCTGGGAGGCAGACATTTTTGCAAGAGGAGAGATGGAAGGTAGTCTGGCTCAAAGAATATAATTCTTTGCTAGATGAATCATTTCTTCCATTTCACTCATGCACCTTCTCAATGTCAAACAGAAGCTACTAGCCCCACATCTCAGGCTCGGTGGCCTTTTCCCCATATTAATGATGATTGGAGGGGATCAATAAGATGACAGGAAGACAGATCACCTCGGGTGGGAAGTGGAAGATGCTCCCATGAGGAAAAGGAAAGCAAATTCCAACAGACAACACTCCCAGCTTCTAGACCAAAACCCTCAACGGCCGTCTTTATGGCATCCTCTCGCTTCAGCACAAAGGCACATACACAACTGTGTTAATCTGACAGACACACACAGATTGGTCTCCACAGTGTGCTGCTGTGAACCTCAGTAGAGAAAAAGGTCACCAATTATTCAGCGGCAATTGAGAAGCTGTTTCTTCGTAGAAGGCTCGACTGACAGCGTTTCTCACAGACACAGTGAGGGTTGATCATATGGTTAGCAGAGTGTGAGACCTCTGAGTAAACCTAAACCAATAAGGCCATAAGTCACCACTTCAGTGGGAACTCTTACTATCCTACTCAGCAACATAACAGCCTACAGTGCTTAAACTACACAAATGGCTTCCCAAATTTGCACATATTCAACTCTGTATATTTTATATATTTTATTATTATTATTATTATTATTATTATTATTATTATTATTATTTTATTTTATTTTTTTACTATTTAATTTGTAAAAATGTGTATACACACACACACACACACACGTAGGAAAATATTTAGTATACACATCCAGAAATGCATACACTATTATATATTGTACATATATTTATTAGTTTCAGGTTGGCCATTCTTGTATTTTGCTCGTTTGTGTTGTTGTGTTTGCACATCTCTGTTGCTTGTGGGGCTCGCACACAAGAATTTCACTCGCATGTGCTGTGCCAGTGTGCCTGCACATGTGATGTGACAATAAAAAGTGATTTGATTTGATTTGATTTGAAATACAGTAGAAGACATACAGAGTTAAAGAAGAAGAGGATAATCCCAGAGAAGTGGGAAGGGAAGAGGATTCCTGCCATGTGAGGATTGTAAACCTGCCCTTAATCTGTCAAGTGGGTGTAACGCCACCCTCCGCTCAACTTTTTCATTGATTTTTTTTATTATTGTATTGTGGTTTGACCGTGACAATCCATGACAATAGGATCCAAACAAGCCCAGTTTATGGTGTTGTGTTTGGTTACATCTTTGAAAGGAAATATAGCACCTGTCAACAGAGACACTCAATACACATCATGTCTGAGTGACAATTTCAGAAACCCATAAATGCAGCCACTAAATGCAGGGATGCTGCTGTCACAGTATGCTAAATAGCAGACCATTCACCAGTCATCGCAAGGATAGAGCCCATCAGAGCATGCGTAAACCAAGGAAACACCAATACCACGTTATCCGTTTACTGTTGGGCCATAACAATAAAATTTTAAGCTAAAAGAGATTTACATTCCTTGCGCAGCATCATCTCTTCTCATGCCTCTTTTAGCTTAGGTATGGACAGGTTTATCCTCTTCAATATGCCAAACAAATTGAGATAACCACTAGAGAAGAGTTTTTGGGAGGCCAGTACTGCCTCCACAGGAATTAATGTTACGACATAAAGCTACTGCACTAAACACACAAGTCCCATTTTCTTATTTTTTCACGGTGGGAGGATTTGTTTTTGCATTAGTGCCTTTTAAATGCAAAAATGCATTGAATGCATGTTATTATCCCCTATCATCCCATGAAAGCAATTACATGAGGAGTTATGTGCATGAGAGATCTATGCAATGTGGCAGCCATGCACATCACACACTGAATTAAATGCATTGACAAGTCTTAGGGTTCATATGCGCCATCAGCTCATGCTAAAAAACTAAGATTCAGCCAGATTAGCTTGCACAAAACTCTAGTGTGTAATGAGCAGCGTTTCTAGCAGAAGCAATACACACCCTACCCGCTCTCAACCCACTCTGCACATACATCGGTTAAGCTGGTATACACTTTGCCCTTAAGTTTAATTATTGTCCATTTATTAGGGGGAATGCAGCCAAAATGAAAGCTGCAGTTGTACAGCAGCATCTAATCTCACTGTGCCATAAACATTTTACCAATTCAACACAAGGTAGTTAGCAACATTGGTTCTTCTAGTTTAGTTTTTTTTTTTTTTTTTTAATGGTGGTTCGCAAACTGTGAAAAGTTGAATTACACACACAAATACTCCTGTAGCTAACAATTTATTTATTATTTAACCCATAAATCTTAACCATCCCCTACCGTGGCTCTGTTTTTAAAAAAAACAACCATTAAAAAAAAAAAGAAAAAAAAAAAAGAACTTGCTGACTCTATAGTCTAAATTTAAAAAACAAATCCCATCAGAATAAAATGTAGTATGCATAATAAATGTTTTAGAAAAGCTTCTGTAATACCTGGTAAAATGGGGAAACACAATGAATGATTATTTGGTGAGATGTCAGTTTTGGCCTAACAATGAAGAGGACAAATAAATGAGCTGATTGACAGACTATTAAACATACCTGACAATGAAGCAGATCCTGATTCACTCCAGGCTGCTGACTGCTGATCATCTACTGATTGTGTATTACGGTTTGGGCTATTGTGTGCTGTTTTTTCCTTTTTTTTTCCTCTTTTGTGCGACTCCTACAATTCTAGATTCAGATAAAACTGATGATAAGCATCAGGCTTGTGTTTTAGAGGCTGTTATCTTGGATCGGATGATAAGTGCGATGCGAAAAGTGACAATCAAACAGCAAATAATATTAATAAAACACGCCTTTTACCACTGTGCTTGCAGATGAGTGTTAACAATAGCTTGTATGTGCCGTTTCATCCTCAGTGTCTTTGCAGAATTTGTGTGATATTCATTTGTCACCGTCTGTGGGCTTCTGTCAGGAGAAACAAAACCAGGCTAATGTCCTCATCTAAACCCCAAAAACATGAACCGCTACAAAAAGGGGAAAGCAAAGACACGCAACTATTCAACAGTGGTCTTTCTCAAGCAGGTGGGTGTGCCTGTCTGATTATGACTGTTTGGGTGCTGCAGGCTGTGTGGCCAGCACCATGTAAGATGTGTGCACACCTGCCGTGGCTCCTGGGTAGCGGGCTTGCAGCCGAAACGGTGGGGGGACAGGGGGGAAGGGGAGAGTAGGACAGGATGGAGGTAGGGAAAGAGGGGTAGACGCCTTAAGGGCCAATACTGGGGGGAGGGGAAGAGGAAAGCAAAAAGAACTAGAAAGATGTATCCATTATTAATGGTAGTTTGGTGTACGGAGAAAGAGATCTAATGTGGCTGTCAAGGTTGTAGCGCGTGCATAATCGACAAGGACGGATTCTCTCAGAGTGCCTCTTACGTCTTCCTCATTGCACAGTCTCCTGTGCGCACCATCTTTCCCCCTCTCGCACTACATCCCCCCACTGTTTCTCACGAAACAAATGTATTGATTAGATTTTCCTCGCACAACAGGTTGCACAGAAAAGCCTCGCAAAACGAAATTAGCCAGTGTTACATTAGGAGACGAGGATTGTTTGATGAAGCGATTTGATGAAACGAAGATGAAGATAATGAATTGGGAGCGTCACTGGTAAGGTTTCCAATAAAAAAAAAAACCCCATTTTTTTCAAATAAACATCTGATTCCATTGTGCGTCTACTCACGCAGCCTCCACATTAACACAGTGATCTTTACATCCGACACAAATGAAACTGCATTCCTTTCCAAACAGATATTTGGAAAGCAATGCCAGTTTTCCTCTGGGGGGGAAATAAGAACGGTTACTGTCAAATATTTTCACACTGAGCGCAGTCTTTAAGAAATAAGGTGCTAATGAAAAATCAGTGCCAGAAATGTCCAATGATACATTTTTTCCAAGCAATTTTTCACAGCCTTACTATGATGCTGGCATCTGTCTGACTGTTTATGTGTGAGACTTCTTTCTCTCCACCCCCCCCCATCAATTCCTCTCATTTCCTACAACCAATCTGCTGTGGGGTTTGATTTTTAATGCGAGATCGCTTATGCCTCACTGCCTGGTGAGAGGGAAGAAGCAGAGCGAGTTGGGAACAATGGAAATTAGAAAATGCAAAATGGTCCTTAATAAAGGACGGAACGTACCTTGGGGTACTGGGAGAACCAAGTGAACCACAACTGCAAAATGCCACATTGAAATAAAATGAGACGCCGCGGATATTTTACAACTAATGCCTGGGTTGCAGGTACGTGGAATAACGCCCTCTGGCTTAATACCAGCTGGGCCAAGTAACTATGCCACCATGACAAATCTAACACAATTACACACATCAAGGTGTCGGGGGGGATGACAGAGAATGATGAAGCAACATCAAACACTGTGCTGATAGATAGAAAGCAGAGAAGAGAGGTTGGAGCAGGGGGGAGGTAGGGTGCTAGAAGGAGGAGGAGGGTGAGGCCGTTATTGATTGCACCGCCTGCGTTTGTGTTGTGGAAGGAGGATGACGAGGAAGGGAGGGTGGCGCCAGTCAACTAAAGAAGTGAGGGGCAGAGTTCGCCCTACGGGCATCGGTTAAAGACGTGTGCCCCCCAGAGAACACACCGACTAGCCTCCATTGAGCTGCCCATTGGTCACGCTGAATATTTGATTGACACACACACACACACACACACAGTCAGTTACTACTACTACTGACACCCCATCCAACCCATCCCCCTCAAATAAACACAACAATGTATCCAGGGCTGATTGAAATTCAAACGCAGGCCTTGACGCCACAGGCACAGACAGCGATGGGTGGAAAGGGGGGTGGCAGTTGTGGCTCACTAGGGTCCTATCAAAGACAGATGCTAAATCACTTAACAACCCCTAAATTACTTGCTTGCAAATCTGCTGGGATAGGGGGAACCTAACAGTGTGTGGACATGGTGTGAATGAGTAACCACTACAATGGGGCTCTACTGCAACAAAAGGAAGACAGCCAGACCGGAGCATATAGCTTTACAAGGCACAATACAAAGGGGAAAAAAAGCCTGCACTCAGTAGGGCTACCCCACTTCCCATCACCTGAATGTTCAAAATCTATTTATCAGAAATGAGAGCAGGGGCACCTGCTGACAGACAATACCATGTGGGCATCTCATTTTCACTGAGGGAGGCTTTGCTGCAGGATTTATCACCTCTGATCTCATTTCCCTTTCATATGCTAGTAAATCCCAGGTAAGGCAGACGTTCGGGATGATACAGGGAGCGTGGCCAGCCTGCTCAGATTGGACTCTTGGAATTAATCGGGGAAAATCCTCAATACTAACCTGCTTAGCTGTCACTTAATCTAGGGGTAAAGCAAATATCAATTATGCCGAGCACAAAAAGTGGGCCAGAGAGCCGCACATTCTTTACCCAACAATGAAACCAAAATGGCCATTTAGAAACTGGTTTATTTGATTCTTGGTTTACAATTACCTTAGTGCATAGCCAATGTTCACGGAAAGAAAAGGCTAATGGCTAAAAGTGCGCGTGCTGACACACACACAACACAGACACACACACGCTGAATTTTGTCTCTTGAGCGGCAGGACTGGTAGGAGGCATAACCTCAATCCCTACTACATTACCAATCTCCCCTGAATACAGATCAGCCTAAATACGCTTATGGTCTACACTCAAGGACAAAACAACTTTCCCCAGGAGGGCTTCTCAGGTGACAACTTAAGTAATGCTGTCTGGGTGAGAGTCATGGCTGCCTTCCACAGAGAAAAAACAAGGATGTTGCAGCCAGATGAGCTTGGGAAATCATAAGCAAGCTGAAAGTGGGGAGTGATTGTTTTCACACAGCACATGAGGTACCAAGTGCTGACACGTCTGCTCTCTCCTATGCACTACTTTTTATTATTTTTTCTCCATTGCTCATGTATGTGCACATGTAAGCAATACCAGGCAACATTAGGCAGTCATGGGTCCGAGCTGTGAGGTCCCATTTCACACAAACTGGGTCAGTTAGGACGTGACCACAACAGCCCAAAATGATCTAAAGATAATAAATAAATAAATGAAACTATGCTGAAATGAAATACCGCCTCATTAGCTGCTTGTCCGACCACACCTACTGTATGCTACCTTTGAGTTATTTTTGTCCAACAAAGGGGGGGGCAAAAAGTCTGCTTTCATCACCCAACCTAGTTTGGTCAATTAGGAACACAATGAGCATCCTGCACGCTTCTGTGTGAGTACAGTTCATTTCCTGCCTTTATTGTTACAAGTGCGGGGCTCATTCAAAAGTGGATGAAATCGGGGAGGCCCAGGCACTATTTACTCAGCAGGGAGAGTCATGAGTCCCTGGCTTCCTAATGGCTTCCTGCATTTCACACAATTGTTTCCCCTCAGGAAATCTTATCAATACAGATCGCAGATGCACTGACCAGCCACAACCACAACACATGGATACTGCGCTTTAAGTACCTTTGAATGGGTAGGACGACTGTTTGGTTTCCTTTAACTACAACATGTTAAAGAATCTATATGAATTTAACTTTAAAACAGCTCTGTGAAGAGAGTAAGCATTAAAGGCATGCAAAAGCACAAGTCTTCTGTTATGTTTAAATAAATACATTTTGCAGGATGGCAACAAAAGCACAACACTCATAGCATATCCTCAATATAAAAGTATAGAAAATGGGTGTTTTAAAGCAGCGGTCCCCAACCTTTTTTGCGCCACGGACCGGTTTATGCCCGACAATATTTTCACGGACCGGCCTTTAAGGTGTCGCGGATAGATACAACAAAATAAAACTAGTACTGGTACCGAAAAAAAGAAGATTTATTCATAACACACATGAAAAGACCCAGGAAAACAGAGTTAACGATAAAAACGACAACAAAAAACCCTGAAAACCATACATTTCACACCTGAGCCTCTACTCTCGCGGCCCGGTACCAAACGACTCACGGACCGGTACCGGTCCGAGGCCCAGGGATTGGGGACCGCTGTTTTAAAGCATTATAAACACAGATGCTTATTTCTTACATGATGTTAGGAAATATGCATCTAGACCAGCAAACCCAAGTCCTGAAATAAATCCCGCACAGTCTACTAACAGGTGCCTGTTAGTAGACTCGGAAGGTGTTATATACCAAGTTGTAAGTATATATAAAGTAAGGCAGTTTTAAAAAGAAAAATCCTGAAGGAAATGATCTTTCTAGCCAAAAATATGCAATCTGTGCTGCTTAGTAAGACAAATTAGTCACGTGATAAATTGTACCATGTAGCTAATCATTTTACTTTTCAGCGAGACTAGCTGTTCCCTCCGTTTCTAGCCTCAGTGATAACCTGTGGAAAATCCATCCAAGTCTTATTTCCATATTAGGTGCATACAAATGAAATTTACATCGATCTGCTAACTTGAACTCTTGATAGAAACCAATAAATGAATTTTCCAAAATGTCAGTATGTGCTTTTAAAGGCAAATTAAATACCTAGCTAATTTGATGAAACACAAGCGCAAGACGAAAACAAAAGAAGACCCAGCTGCAGATTTGTTCAAGATTTCCCAGTTATTGGGATATACAGTAGCAGAGAGGCCTTTGTAATACCATCATATAACCAGCAGCTGTATTTCAGATGTCACACATGAGAAGGGGTTAAGCTTCTACAGCATGCACATGAACCACAGGTATTTGTGGAACTAGCAGAAACACAGCCCATAAAATCTACACTCAACCTCTGTGCAGCACGCAAGGAATGTTCTCTGAGCGCTTCACTATCAGCGCTGAGCCAACAGAGACTATCCTCGCCCCTGCTTTAAAGCCGATGTGGAAGAACGGGAAAATGGGAATGGGGCAGTAACAGTGAACCAAACGACTAGATATGAGGTGAGCTACTTTTGTTCTCATTAGATATTAATTGCCAGTGTTGACAGTGGTTGGGGCCGAGAGTCACTAGGCATCCAATGCACTGCCCCATGGGGAGCACTTGAACCCCTGACCCCCCCACCATGGTTGTTTGAAATGGTAAATGGTAAATGGCCTGCATTTGTATAGCGCTTTTCTAGTCCCTAAGGACCCCAAAGCGCTTCACACTACATTCAGTCATTCACCCATTCACACACACATTCACACACTGGCGATGGCAAGCTACATTGTAGCCACAGCTGCCCTGGGGCGCACTGACAGAGGCGAGGCTGCCGGACACTGGCGCCACCGGGCCCTCTGACCACCACCAGTAGGCAACGGGTGAAGTGTCTTGCCCAAGGATATTTGGCATGCAGCCAGTTTGGGGCCAGAAGGGGTGCGTGACATGGCCCTGGCCCGGAGACACTGCCCCGCCAGGCTGGGAATGCAGTGGCACTGTAGGGGGAACAGGAGAGGGACAAAGAAGGGAAAGAGGGGCTCCATTGATTCAGGGTTGATTGGGTTAGAGAGCTTCATTATTAAGTCCCCTGTCACTCTGCAACAAAAAGCTCCCCACAGGCTAGCAGTGGCTAATAAAACCACTACCTTTTATAACTCGAGACCACTTCTGACATCTTCTTTTGAAGAGAAATGGAAACGTGCCACTTTGTCCCCAGCTTAAAAAAAAAAAAAAATTAAAAAAAATTCACATCTTCCAGCTGAATGAACTGTTGGCTTCATAGCACTGAACATACAGTGGGGCAAAAAAGTATTTAGTCAGCCACCGATTGTGCAAGTTCCCCCACTTAAAATGATGACAGAGGTCAGTAATTTGCACCAGAGGTACACTTCAACTGTGAGAGACAGAATGTGAAAAAAAAAATCCATGAATCCACATGGTAGGATTTGTAAAGAATTTATTCGTAAATTAGGGTGGAAAATAAGTATTTGGTCACCTCAAACAAGGAAAATCTCTGGCTCTCACAGACCTGTAACGTCTTCTGTAAGAAGCTTTTCTGTCCCCCACTCGTTACCTGTATGAATGGCACCTGTTTGAACCCATCATCTGTATAAAAGACACCTGTCCACAGCCTCAAACAGTCAGACTCCAAACTCCGCCATGGCCAAGACCAAAGAGCTTTCGAAGGACACCAGGAAAAGTATTGTAGACCTGCACCAGACTGGGAAGAGTGAATCTACAATAGGCAAGCAGCTTGGTGTGAAAAAATCAACTGTGGGAGCAATCATCAGAAAATGGAAGACATACAAGACCACTGATAATCTCCCTCAATCTGGGGCTCCACGCAAGATCTCATCCCGTGGGGTCAAAATGATCATGAGAACGGTGAGCAAAGATCCCAGAACCACACGGAGGGACCTGGTGAATGACCTGCAGAGAGCTGGGACCAAAGTAACAAAGGTCACCATCAGTAACACACTACAACGGCAGGGAATCAAATCCCGCAGTGCCAGACGTGTTCCGCTGCTGAAGCCAGTGCATGTCCAGGCCCGTCTGAAGTTTGCCAGAGAGCACATGGATGATACAGCAGAGGATTGGGAGAAAGTCATGTGGTCAGATGAAACCAAAGTAGAACTTTTTGGTATAAACTCAACTCGTCGTGTTTGGAGGAAGAAGAATACTGAGTTGCATCCCAAGAACACCATACCTACTGTGAAGCATGGGGGTGGAAACATCATGCTATGGGGCTGTTTTTCTGCCAAGGGGACAGGACGACTGATCCGTGTTAAGGACAGAATGAATGGGGCCATGTATCGTGAGATTTTGAGCCAAAACCCTCCTTCCATCAGTGAGAACTTTGAAGATGAAACGAGGCTGGGTCTTCCAACATGACAATGATCCAAAACACACCGCCCGGGCAACAAAGGAGTGGCTCCGTAAGAAGCATTTGAAAGTCCTGGAGTGGCCTAGCCAGTCTCCAGACCTCAACCCCATAGAAAATCGGTGGCGGGAGTTGAAAGTCCGTGTTGCTCGGCGACAGCCCCAAAACATCACTGCTCTCGAGAAGATCTGCATGGAGGAATGGGCCAAAATACCAGCTACTGTGTGTGCAAACCTGGTAAAGACCTATAGTAAACGTTTGACCTCTGTTATTGCCAACAAAGGTTATGTTACAAAGTATTGAGTTGTATTTTTGTTATTGACCAAATACTTATTTTCCACCCTGATTTACGAATAAGTTCTTTACAAATCCTACCATGTGGATTCATGGATTTTTTTTTCACATTCTGTCTCTCACAGTTGAAGTGTACCTCTGGTGCAAATTACTGACCTCTGTCATCATTTTAAGTGGGGAAACTTGCACAATCGGTGGCTGACTAAATACTTTTTTGCCCCACTGTAGACTGGTGAGAGATGCCAAAGCCATCTTGAATTAAGCTCCTTTCACACCTGCTTAATTAGATAATCTTGGGTGAATTTTCATTTAGACTTGCTACACTTCACTACAATATTATAAGCCATATGGCAGAAACAGACTGCAGGACATATTTTAGGATCTTGCTCCGAGTGCATTTGTGTGTATGTGTGCTCTTTGAGCAAATTTGTTGAGCAGGTGTCCAGAAAGCTTGAGTGACATGCTTATGCACTCAGGACTAATTTAGACTACTCCAGGTAAATGAAGTATGCAAGCAGAAAAAGCATTTCTGCTTTCTCCCAAGCGACTAATAATCAATTCAAGCACTTGGGTTGTTGGTAGCTAGGGAAAGGTTATACAAGAACATGCTGTCCTTCACAGGAGAAATACAAACATCTCCGCCCTTAATTAAGGTTGTTACATACTTTGAATCCTTTTGTTGTGTAAAGACAATGACTAACAAAGGGAGCTTCGTGTTTTGCTGGCTGTGACTTCACTCATCAATGCAGTGCCTGTATTTGTTCATAACAGTCAAATATAATTCTCTGCATTAACACCACCTCATTACTATTAAAACTGCATCTTTATGCATCCACTCTACACCATACTGACAATTCACATTATTGCCCTAAAAGAAAAAAAAAAAGTATCCTTTTTTTAAATTTCATCCCAATAACTGCTGCACTCTTTGTAGCCCAAAAACAGTTGAATATGGGTTGAAAGAGGGGGGGGAAAAACAATTATCATGCGCCCAAAACATGTCGGGCACCTCATCCTAGCATGATTGAAAAGGGGGGAGTAAATGAACAGACAAGTTTAACCGTAGTCATTAATGTTCATCTCCCTGTGTTCTTGATGGGAAACCTCATTAAGAATCTGTTGGTAGCATCTGGCTTGCTATCCCACCCCATTACTGCCCCACCATGCCAAAACCTCTGCCATCGGCCCTTCCGCTCATCCCCCCACTCCAACCACCTCCCTCGTGTCTCGTATGACATCTGTGTCTCGGGGTCCTGTGATGGAATGCTGCTCGCCTGCTATTCCTCTGCAGGTGCTCCCTGCTGGCTGCTCTCCACTATGCAGCCACACTGGTGCTGCGTGCTGTGACCTGCCACAGGCTGAAGAATAAAAAGGGGGGGGGGGGGGGGGGTATGGGGTGGGTTCAAAGTTCAAGGGACAGTGTTTAAGGAAAAACTGATGCAGCTGCTTTCCATCACTGCTCTTTGGGTACACTTGAAGCTGGGCAGAAATCCTCACCTCCCCGCTCGTCCTGACAAAGCTCATCCTCCTCCTTCTCCACCATTTCAGACAGAGGAAGGTCACATCTGTATTTAGACAGCTCAAGAGACTGTGTCGCCCCAGATGCTGCTCTCAGGTTCTACATGGCTTAATCCAACAGTGAATGAAGCCCTGTTGTGCTGTATGTGAGGATGAGCGGAGTCATTCTAGCATTAGGCCAAATAGAGGCTAAATGCTCTGACCATAGGAGTTAGATGTGGGTGATATAGCCTCAAAATTATACAGTGATATTTCAAGAAATTTCCCTGGAAATTTTAAATAAATGCTTAACACCATAATTTAACATTAACCAAAGTAATTTAACCTTCTAAATTAACAATGTTACGCAATAAAACTGAAAAAAATAAATAAAAAAAATTACAACAACAGCCGCCTCAAGGCACTTTATATGTTAAGATAAAGAACCTACAATAATATGGAGAAAACCCCAACAGTTATACAACTCCCTATGAGCAAGCATTTGGTGACGGTGAGGAGGAGAAACTCCCTTTTAACTGGAAGAAACCTGTTGCAGAACCAGGCTCAGGGAGGGGGAGCCATCTCCCATGACCGGTTGGGGTTGAGGGGAGGAAGAAAGGATGAAAGACACGCGAGTAATTTCCATCCACTATTTGGTCTTCCCGTCATATGGAGCACAACTAGCAAGTACTCCAGCAACACATGCTGCTAGCATCTCCTTTTTAGTCGGCTGGCTGTACTGAAAGGTGAGCTTTTGCTTGAAGTCATTAACCCTTTAAGACCTACTGTAGAACCAAGTCCGCCAGAGCTTATATTATATTTTTACATGCTGTAGTGCCATTTCTGTGAGCATTTCAAGTTTATATACATCAATACAACCATTACAGCCCAAATTTTAATAATATGTATGCATTAAGTGCATAGTAATTACATAAATTGCAAAAAAGTGCAATAAACTACAAAAAAATTTGAAAATCATTTTGTTTTTTTTAACATATATTTCTAGTTAGAGAAATTTAAGAGTTACAAACAGCTGATCGGATTGGCAAAGCGTGTTTCTGGAATATTATGTTTTTGTTGCTGCAAGTGCTTTTTATGCAGTTTTTGCAAAGCTATATGTGGAAGGAAACTGTGACCTAGGACAAGCTGATGGCATAAGATGTAAGTACAAGTCCTCCGGCGTGCCCGCTCCGACCGGCTTTAAAGGGTTAAAGACATTTGCGGTTTCCAACTTTTACTAAAATCATTATTGATTTTTATTGGAGGCTGACAGGGCTCTTCCTCTCAGACATGCCTGGGCTCGTCTCTTGAGCTCTAGAGAAGGTAAACAAATGGCGTTGCTATAGCAGTGACACAGCACCACAAGTCTGCCTCCAGTTCCTGCAGTGGAAAAAATGCTTCTGTAGAAATGTGCAGTTACTTCATTTCCTCTCAGTAAAATAACATACTCCATCTTTTATATCACAACCAGTCATTTATTTTAAAAATTCCCTTATAGTTACTCAAATTTGTCTTGCTACAAAAATCACAAATAATGAATACCTTTTTAAGAGTTCCTGTTCTCTATTTTTTTTTTTTTAAAAGGAGCACGTCACATTTTGGGGCAGACATTTTGATCAAATGTATTCATCTCCCCTGTACTCTAAATCAAATTTCAGGATGTAATTAGCATTTTGATTGGAAAGCTCAAGCTCTGTGTTACTTAGAGCTCTGCGTTTCTAACATACAGTAGAAATGCCATCATGTTTCAAATAAGTGCCGCAGAGAGACACATTTATTCAACTGTGAAAGGCCAAAAAAGCAGAAAAGAGACAGCCAATTCCATTACATCATGGCAGCGTATTAAAAAGGCTTAAAGCAGCAATTTCACCATTTCAGCTGTCACTCTTGACCTCTGTTAGCTTCAGATGAGCTCAGAGTTGAGAAGGAACTGGCTCCAATAACATGGTGAGAAGCCACTGCAGTCGGTAGAGCTCCACGCCAAAGGGGAGCTCCCAGTGGCACAAAGGAGCCTCTATCTAATGCTGAACTGTTCAAAGAATCGTTTCAGCTCACTCTGGCAGCAGAAACATTGGTTCATACCACCAGAATTTTTTCAGGGATCACCATAGCAGCAGGTAAAAATCAAAATAAAACCAGGGAGGTTGACTGGAGGGATTTCAAGAAGAAGAGGGACACTGGTTGATACATACACGACAAGTACATAACCCTCTCCTGGATCTACCTCTAAAGCCTAAACTGTTTAAACTTAATGACTGAGACTCAACAATCCAGGAAGCTGATGTGCTTTACATGCCAAGACAGTTCCATGGAAAAGTACAGTGCAGGACAAAAGGGGAAAAAAAAAAAAAGGAAAAATGACACCGTCTTCTGTTCTCGCAGAAGCAGTAGCACACTAACACACCAACTCCGCTTCAAAGTTAAGTGGTTTCAATAGATTTCTTAGAGAGAAAGAAGACAAACCAGTTCCCTGCTTGCAAAAAACCCACCAGGAAGGAGAAAATACAACTTCAAACAGAATTGTTCTGGCACATATTTACTATATTTGGCACAGCTCATTAACGACAGAAGAAAAACTTTCAGCGGGAGCTGTGCACCAATACTGAACTGGATTACAAGAGCTAACATAATAATAATCGACTCAATCACAATGTGACAGTAATCTGGTTTTCCAGAATAGCGCAACATTTTCAAACTTCAAAAAAAAAAAAAAAAAGACTAAAAATAAATCTTTTCCCAAACTCATTTTTAGAAATCAATGTTCTCTCACAAACCAAACCACACATCTACCAATGTCTTTACAATTCACCGCCACGAGCAAATCTGTAATTTTGTTCTAAACTAAACTTTCACAATAAAGAAAAAATAAAAAGAGTGTGGCGATCAATGCATCCGTCCATGATTATGTTTCTCGAATTAAGTGTCAATCTCACCGATCAGTGACGCCACAGTGGCAAAGTTATGTGAAAGCAGTCCCATTTATTCATTCTCTGTGAAAGTAGATGCAAATATCTGCTAGTTTTTGTCAAGCCGGGAAAGCTCTCTGAAGCTTGTTGATAAAACAGCTGTTCAACCCCAGATGGGTGGCATACGCCTATATACAAATACCCACCAAAACATACACACACATCCCACCAAGTCTAAAGCTGCCAAGAACCACGGCCGTGCACAAGACGAAGGCAGAAAGCTCCACTGAGCACAGCTCACAATCCTCTCTCTGTGACTGACTGCCCCCACACCCTTTCAACAAATGCCTTCATTCAGTCAATGTTCCTTTGACTGAATGAAGGCTGAGAGCCTCTCTGTGTACATGGGTGACTGATACCTTATAAGGGTATATGAAACCTCTCCAACATACAAGATCTGCTGAACTGGGCACCAGTGATATGAGCAGAGGAACATTGATTATGTTAAACACAACACTGTAGTTCAGCCCCAATCAAACACAATCCATTAGAGCAATCTCATGTTGGAATTAATGATTCAAATTGCATCAGCCATACTGCACGTTTATGATGAACAAAAATCATTATATTGGAGGAGCTGCATCGATTCTTGTTTGCCTGTAGTCGCTCTGAAGCACGAGCTACTTAACTACTGCACTACACCATGAACTACACCACCGAGAAGACTTTCAGGTTAATTCATCACACCCTGGATGTCCTCCAAAAGGACAGCAGAGAATAAATTCATGTCTGAGGACTGCGGGATGTTGGGACTCCAGCAGGTAGAGTGCACCCAAATGAAGGTTATTAATCCATCTTTCAAGAAAGAGTATTAGTCTCTCTTAATTTACAACCAGGACTGCTGCCAAGAATGAAACTCGACACCACACAGTTAGATTAAAAATATAAATGACACCAAATCAAATTCAAGATTCTTAGAAACAACGACTGACAGTACGAGAGTGGGTTAATCCAACCTCTGCAAGAAGGTGATGCCATCTAACATTTAACCCTATGTAGTAATAAGCACAACCCACGTGGATGTTCGAGTCTCGTCTGCTTGTTTTGCGTTCCACTTATACTTCAGATATCTGCTATTTTTCCATCCTATGTGCTTCCTTCTGAAAAGACTATTTTTTTAAATGTCCTTCACATGTAGTTGTTAAGAGATGCAACCGTGAGACTGCTTCAAGTGAAAGTCTCTGAATACAGAGACATCTTGCCATAGTTCTCGCAAACTCTTCTAACAGTGACTAGAAAAGCCTGGACAGGAACACTCAGATCTGCTTTTAAAGATTTAAACCACAACTGCTATTCCAGTTCTTTCAGCTTTATTACATTTTTCCAGTATTTACATAAAAATACAATAAATACAACCTTAAAGGATTTACAAAAGTTTTAGGGACAGGGAAATTTAAGCACTGTAAAAAAGAAAAAAAAAGAAAAAAAAAAAGGTTTAAGAGATCTTATTTTAATAGGAAATGCCTGTAATATGCTCCCCGGGGCTGTAAAAACAGTTTTGTGTATAAGAGCCTTGCACTCATTAGCTGAGGCTCATCTGACAAGCACAGCTTGCATGTGTCATAATCCTATGCAGCTGCCACTACCGACAGGAGACACCACGACAGGAGCTCAGGGGAACCAAAATAGCAAAAGTTGGAGGAAAAATTTTTAGGTTAAAAAAGAAAACTTCTCGCTGGCCTGCTGTGCTTGTAAAAAGATTCCCCCGGAATCCTTCAAGGTTTTGCCTGAACACCAAACCAGGGGAAACTACTCCTTTGCTTGCCGTTCACTACTTAAATCTAACATCAGTACACACGTCCTTCCATTTGCTGCTGTCACGCTGCAGTTATAAAAGACGTGCACTGCATCGCAAGAGCTTGGCTCCTGTGATTTTACTGCATGCAGTGAACGACTGGACAATGCCACTCTGTCCCGAAGAACACAACCGGCTGGAACTGCAGTCGAGCAGGTCATAAATATTACAAAACATCCAAACGCAAGACTACAGCACGTTAGTGAGACAACTTTCACTTACAGGCCTAAGTGCTGCTCGGATAAACACTTCAATATATAAAAAGGGCCAAAATGATTCTTATTTGTATGCAGTTTATTTTTTGAATGAACATAAACTCTTTACACACAACAATAATTTTCTAAATATCTGCAGTCAAACAAGAAAAATAAATGATCACAGGGTAAAGAAAAAAAAAGGGGGTGGTAAACTCTATCAAAAGGTTAATTTCTGCAGGATCTTCTGAAAAGACGCCTTTAAGATCGCTATGATGATTTTTCTTTGATTCTTATTTATTAGATTATTTTCAAGGTAGGCTAAACACAATCTGCAACTCTCCAAAAACAGACGTCCTGCTGAGCTGAAAACATCGTCAAGATCGTGGCCCATCGCAACAACGCAGCTCTTTCCAGCTTTTGGTCTTGAGCCAGTGATACTCGCTTGCACAAACCCCACAGCACACACAGTTGCCTTAAGTGCACTGAAGCACACTGACCAAGATGGGAAACCGGGCTCTTATTGACACATAGCCATAATTTCAGTCTCCTCTTCGTATGCTTCGCTCATACTGCTGCTATTTGAGGCAGCCTGAGGAAAATGAAAAAAAAAAACAAAAACCCTCCACTCTCCCAAAGGTCATTAAGCCGGAGCATCACTCAATCACAGAGGAACGGGGAAGCCTGGAGAGCCTGGCTGCAGCACAGTGAAGTAGAAATTTTGCATTCTGTTCTATTTTTAAAATAGACGTAAAAGGAAGCGTGAAAATGAGTGAGGCAAATATGTTTCCAGGAAGTCTCCAGTAAAGGATATAAATGCTGTTGATGTAATGTCCCTCAGGTTACCAAGTCTCAAAAGAGTCTTCACACAGGGCAGTATGGACAGCTTTATGGTCTCTAGACACTCGTCAGCCTCTTTAAAGTCCAAGCATTTTTTTCCCCCAGCTTTCTTTGTTTTGACATGAAAGGGTGAGCAGACACAAAGACGGCAGACGGTAGTCGAAGTGGAAAGGTGCACCGTCTGACATATTTTTAGGCACAGCAGGAGCATCTCTTGAGCCGAGAAGTTCAGCTCTAAGAAGGACGCACTTGATGTGAGCGCCTTTCTGTGAACTGACCAATCGTAATACACAATAGACTGGCTTTCAAAGAACTGAGAAACATGATGGTTGAAGACAGCACCAGAGACTTTATAAAGAAAAGGAAAATCTTCATTTTAAGCCCTTTATATATGAAACGACTCTAGAGTACAGTGACAGCATTAACATCATCATCCAACCAGCTTCTATGAACATGGGTCTCTTTAACATTCAAACAGCATGACGAATAAAGTTAACTTGAACGACAGCTGCTATGCCTCATATTGATAGAAAAATTGGCTTTTAATACCTTCATCATTGCTACACATCACTTCCCCCCCAAAATGCTAATGTTTATTTCTGCACTCCTCAAGGTAAAACCTCATTTTTATCTGCCTACTAAACTCAAAAAACAAGAAACTACATACACTACATGTAACGTAGTATAGAGGAAAACTCAGAACCCTGATACAGGCCACTGAATGTCTAGGAGTAGGAGAAACTAGTGTTTCTCTGCAACACATCAACACAAGCAGCATTTCATCTTAGCAGGGGGGCAGCTACAGCTATATGCTTGCCTATGATCTGCTCGGGGTTTTAGACCATGATGCAAGTTTGGATTCGCTTCGCTCAAAGCAGCTCTGCTTCAGCAACACAGCAACCAGCAAGTCAGTCTAGTCTATGCCCCAAACGGAGACCAACAATGCCAGAGCAACAGCTCTTATGAACAATTAACAAGGAGGGGGAAATTTTCAAATTTAATAGAGTCTTAGTCTGATGGAGAAATCTTTCAAACTCACAACTGACACCGAGTTTTATATGGCAAGAAACTGGATCAAATGTGATAAGGATGCTCTACTTATTCTACATTCTTCTGATTCTCAATCTTGTAACTTCGGTCTACGCTGTAGGCAGTGTTTAAATATGAGCAATTTATGAGCTAATTAACAAACTTGGGAACCGTATGTGATGATATAAAAGACAATAACTATTGGTTAGCCACAGAAGGCTTGAGCATGTGTATGCCTGCCCGTGGAACAACTATAGAGTATAGACAGTATAAAAGATTGTCGCAGGTTCGTGACCTGAAAAGTAAAGTGTGTATATTTGACCTGCATTAATTTCGAAGGCCAGCAGGGGGCGACAGCTTGTGTTCGTACAGAAGTTTATTTGGAAAACATCCACTTGCTTTGTGACCTCAGTACACAGGTTCATGAAAAGGGCATCAAGTTTGTCTTGTAAATAATAATTTTATAATATTTGTAATATTTAAGTAATATTTGTGATTTATAAGGCGTTAGTCAATGAGGGCTCTTTTGTTTCACGAAACACCACATTTTCAACGGAGAAAATCCTGTTATAGATGTGTTATGATGGTACTTCACTAGCTATGGTGACATTACAGTGACTACACCCATCATTTATACGGTTTGCTAGAAACGACGACTACTTTTGTTGGTATTTCAGCTTTGACTGATCCTTGTAGTTTCTCTCTAGAGAGAGAAATGAGGACTTCTGTGGTAGCCGGGTTGGGTGTTTAAAATTTAGATTGTCCTCTCCAGCTTCAACCCATTCAACCAATCGGCATTTGATTTAAACACACCCATCGCTTATGAGCGGGCACTGTTAGCTCAGAGGGCTGCGTGAAATTCTGCCTCCCTAACCCTTCCAAAACTTTTCACGTAATGCTTCTCTCTGCAAAGGAGCAAAGAAACGCAAACAAATACCAACACTGGATCATAAATCGGCCTCCGGACAGCTGAAAGGGGGTGATTACACTTAGCCCAACTACCTAAAAGAAGCAACAGCAGCTGTTAAGCCATGCATTCAGAGAATATTGATCCACCCGTTCACGCTGCCAATTACATGTGATAAACTGCTGTCGCCGTTCTTAGCAAAAATCATTTCATTAACAGATTTTTGTTTTATTGCCCCTGCAAACCTTGAACAAAAGGAATAAGGCACAACCTGCCTGTTGTTTTCAACTATGCCATAAGAGCAGCAACAAACTGAGCCCTCACATCAGTGGCAATTGCAGATCAGTAGCATAGCCTAATGGGGTGGTTTCATTAGTGAAGCAGATGAATCAAATACTTGGCCAAATGTGCAATTATCCGTATCTCTGCGGATGGAGGTCATTAGGACTTAGTATGAGCTATTGGAGCCCATAAATAAATGATCAGTAAACAGCACACTCTATGCAGCAGAGACAGCAGATGACTCTGCATCATGGCCCCTCTCAAATCATCACAATAGCATGTGGACCTGTGGAAAAGACTCAGTCCATTTTTGAGGTGAAGTTTGTGTAAATGGATAAAAGAGGACATTTTTGCACATTTTATGAACAGATTAAAGAGCAGACGGAGGGTCATGCTTGAATTATTCTTGAAAATTCATGGATGATGATCCACCTTTAAGCCTTCCTTCTCTCCCCCCCACTCCCTAAAATGTCATTTAGGACCACCAGGGCATTCCCAAACAACAAAACAAAGGTGGTAAATTATGTTCTTAGCAGCAGAGTCCAGAGAGAAGAACTTAAATGCGCAAAAGAAAAGAAAGGTTGTTTAGAAGGCTTGAGCAGCGTTGCATGTAAGATGGTATGTGAGGATAAAACCCTGGAGAGAGCAATGCGAGCGCAGAGGGTTGCCAAATGTTTACACATTTCAGCAAGTTATTTGCATTGTCCTGTGGGAGACAATCAGCACTCAGCTCCCTCCCAGCAGGATTACAGAGATAACCCCGAGATAAAGAAGAGCCTAAATGGATCTCCTCTAACTGGGACTTGTTTACCAAAAAAATCCCTTAAAACTTCTTGAGACATTTTCAAAGTTCCATCATAAGAGCTTCAGAGGAGAAAGGGCTAACAATAGCAGCAGTTTGTCTGAACCTTTACAGGTTTTTCCAACGTTACACAGCGAGTCCCGAAACCCAACGAGACAGACTCAAAACTCTTTTTTTTTTGAAGTTAAGACCACAACTCCGCCATCCTTGATAAAGATAAAAGTTGTGGCCACATTCAGGACCTCAAAGAAATGTGTTTTGGATAAACAGATATTTTCGGAGAAGGGGACCCCACAATTAGTAATTTGAAACTCTCCCTGCGTGTGGGTCCCAGTCCAATTCTCTGGAATCAATCAAAGCTCCCAAAGGAACTCCCTGGACCCCTTAATCTCCTGGTTTTATTACTTTCCAGACAGTCGGCCTGTTTCACCCTACCCCCATTTCTCTTTTGTACTGATCTCCAGCAAAGCCAAGGAGGGGCTTTTTTCCCCTCTCTATCTCCCCTTCCACTACTGCAGAGCTCTTTTCATGCAGGAAAGGGTCTTTCATCAGGCTCCACACGCAAGAGAGCCCAACAGCTAGCAGAGGCCCGTCTCTTCTCTCTTTCTTTGCACATTCATTCTTTTTAAGTGACAAACCACACAGCGTGCTTTCAAAAAAAAGAAAAAAACAAGGTGCACGGACCTTCTGTTTTGACACACAAAAGTATTTTTATTTGCATATCCTGAGAATTAACGGAGAAAATTGGGCCATGTTGCACAAGAGTCAGTTACTGCCACATTTTCTTTTGGTCCAGACCTCATGCTGCTGTGTTTGATAAGGTCTGCCATCTTAAATGATAAAGATATGACTTTGTCACGATGGGGTATGCGATAAGGGCTGGAGCTGTGCACTCCAATGACTGCTGGAAAAACATTTTTCCTCATGACTCTCCAATTTATCTCAGGCACCGCTGGCTCCAAGTGCCAATAACAGACTGTGTGCTGGGTTTTTCTGAACCCCCCACCCCCTTACACACACACTCACTCTCATTATTCTAAGAACAAGAAATCACGCCCAGTATCGGTGAAATTGTGTGTGTGAGACAATACTACTAGTTGAAAGAACATATATTACCGACATGCACACACTGCAGTGCAGTGGCCGCACTTCAAAACAATTAACAGAAGCAAATGAATCGGGTCTGTTTATCCATCAGCAAAACATGTATTGACGCCCAGTAATGAGAGGTCTGCTGGACTGATGATGCCAGCTTATTACCTGACAGTGAACACTAATGACCCTTTGCATAGTGTAAGTGTGCGCCCCCCCCCCCCCCGGAAATTCCATGACCACACACACACACCTTGTCTCACACAGATTGATGGATAGACTCCAACACACCAAGCAGAATCTGTTGCTTGGCCTTTGCAGGTTTATTGCACATAATTCAGAGACACGCTCATGAACACAACTACACCGCATGTCTGGCAATGGCTTGAAAGACAACCGGAGAAACCTATCAGCAGTTCTGCCTCAACAGCCTCCACGCAGACAAAAGGACGGAGTGTGAAAGCGTGTTGCTTTTGCTGCTCGGAAGAGGGGCTGGTCTCGGATTAAACAGTGTGCCTGTAGTGGAAAGTAGCCGACTTTTAAAGTTATCTAAATATGGAAGTGTGTCTGACCCGAACGCCGCAGAATTAGCTACCTAACCCCCTGTCTGATTTCCCCCCTTCCCGAGACATTCCGTGCGTGTTTCCATTCCAACTCCTCTAAGACAACCCAGGCAAGTTCCTCCAACCGAGGCACGAAGAAGCAGACACACAGCACAACTATTAGTGGGTTGCGGGCATTTACCTTTGTCAACATGCTTTGCAGCGGTGGTCTCCGTGTAGAGAAAGGTGAGACAGAGGAGAGAGAGGAGCGACAGAGCTCCCCGCTCGGCCATCACTTTTCACGAATAAATCTTTGCAGGCTTTAAGAACCCCGGAGAAGCTGTTTTTGTTTTTTAAATAAATAAATATATATAAATCCTTAAAATCCCCGTCCACCTCCTGTGAATGCACAAAGAGAAGAAGGAAAAAAAAGTTCAACGTCCTAAAATGTGCAGGAACATCCGGAGCCAGGTAGGCTACTTTTAAAACTGGCCGGATGAAACATGTAGCTGGAAGGAGAGAGCCGCAGGTTACACACTGTTTTCTCAACTTGATCGAGGCAGAGGTTGGGGAAGGGAAAAAACCACTGAAATCAATCCATTGCCACGGAGGCGCAGTCTCAGAAAGATTTGCGCACGACTCGGCACAGACGCGTCCACTATACCGCTCCCGACATTTGCCGAGCGCGCAAAAGACTAGAAAGAGCTCCGTTGGAGTAAAAGATAAGATCCAAGCCGAAGGAGAAATCTCTGCCGCGGCCAGCTCACTGATCGCGGACGGGACGTAAGAGGAGCAGCGTGTTGTAGGGCTGGATCTCCACGGGCTCCCCGGAAAACAGGGCGTGGAGTCTCACAGAGGTTTGGATCATGGGCCGCTTCTTTGCGCTCAGGCGAAAGCTAAAATATGGAGTGGGAGTGCAAAGCAGCGACAGCACCTCATTTCCGCTAGTGGTGTGCCATACCAAGTAAACGCAGCGGCAGTATTGACCCTTACTGATACTTTTAATCTATAAAGTTAGAAGGAGAGCAGTGTGCCATGATTTATGACACAAATCATCATCGATTTGCAAATATAATTAATGCTGAACACATTTTAAATACCATTAAATCACTGTGTTTTTACTTTCCACACTGACTAGTTAACACACCTTTCTGTTTTTCATGCATTTTAAAACTTTTGGAGACCAGGAGTGTTAAGGTTTCTGTTCCTAAAAGCACAACTTCTGTTGTTTAAATGTTTTATAGGCAATAAATAAAATAGACCTGACAGTCAACACAGAGGATCATGATGTTTTTAATGTTGGAAGTATATATTTTTCAAATGTAGGCATTTCACGAAATTCAGTGGGATACATACTGAACTTCCAGAATAGAAGCAAAGTATCAGTCCGCACTAGTACTACCGATATCTGGATCGATCCACCCTCCTCTAATATCTGCCAAAATATTGAGCAAATTCACATCATCAATGAAGTCTTCATCTCCTTAAGATTTTAGTGATATACTTCACATCAATATTCAGTTGTGTTACTCTGTCTCACTAATTAGCACCACACACAAGCTGTTAAATATCACGACCCACTATCACACAAAGATATAATACATGAGACTCGCAGCTCATTAATCTGTGCCCCTCACAACATCCTATTTTTATCTATGAGGTTTGCACTGGTGGCTAATTAGCAACAGACTCCCATTAGACAGGCGCCATCTTGGAAAAAACTTGAAAAGCCAATAACTTCATGAAATATAAATAAAAAGGCAAACCGAAAAGCATTTTAAATAGTTTGGCCATACTTACGCCTCATTTTCAAATCCTCAATATACTGTTCAACAAAACTGCAAGGACAGATATGGAAGACTTCAGAATAACAGTTTTTTGTTGTTGTTGTTGTTTAGCAGAGGTGGCTAGGCTAATTTCCATACAATAAGGATGGCCACCGGAAGCTGCAGATATATACACTCACTAAAGTTAATCAAACTGGTAATGAGTGTATATTGAGTAGTAGTATGTGACAAGCAAAGAGAATAATTAAACAATCCTCAACTCACTAAACTTTACAGGTTAAAATGACATTTTAGCCCATTAAACAGCTTTAGGCATATACATATATATGACTAAAGGGAGAGAGAGAGTTTTATAGAGTTTTCATGTGTGTGTGTGTGTGTGTGTGGGGGGGGGGGGGGGGTAGATTAATCTATTCAATCAATTCAATTATTTATAAAGCGTCAAATCACAACAGCAGTCCGCTTAATATTGTAAGGTAGACCCTACAATCAAATCAAAACAGTCATATGACCTCCCATGAGCAAGCACTTTGGCGACAGTGAGAAGAAGAACACCCTAATTATAATTCACATCAGTTGTGGATTTGTTAGCCATACATTTTCCAAATCATAGGTGATATTTTGATATTTTTACCTCTTTCTTAATCCTGTACTTTCAGGTTGCAGAGAGCAAGTAGCAGTGTTATATCCATGCCTATTGAAGCTGTCTCTGTAACATTTTTTCCTGTTTGGAATAACGTCTGCTAAAATCCAAGCACTCTCAGAGCCCAACATCTGTAACCTGATACGGACAGATGATGTCACTTTGTGGCCGGGAATCAGAAGATAGGATTAAAGCCCTAAATCAAGTTGCTTAAAATAAACTCTGTGACTGTATGCATCGTTAGAGGACAAGGAAGCGGGGAAAGTGCACGTCCTTGCTTTAAAAAAAAGATGGGGAATTAAAAGAGTATTATATCAAGGTGAAAAGTCTGACATTTACACCGCTTTCCTTTTTGAGGAAGGCTCTTCTCTGCATAAAAAGTGACTGCTTGTTTGCAGTAAATGGAGCAGAATTATGAAATCAAAAACAAGTGCTGTATTCTCCTTCAGCTTGTGACTATGCTTTAGGGAGGAACAAAAAAGGAAGGGTGCCCTCTTTGGAAACCGATGGCATCCCAACACTGCTGTATCATCCAGACAGTCTTTCACTCAGACACATGGAACAGCTCCCCCCACTGGTATGAGTAATCCATGACATATTAATCATGAGCATTTCTCCCTCTGGGCACGAGAGCGCGAGAGCTTATTTTTGTTTGGTGTCGTTTCCCTGAACATCTCATTTTAACTGTCATATATAACGTTTTCACTTTCAATTAATGACACCTTCTTTCTGGCATGGTGCGCCCCAGGGCTCACCTTTTGGGCTAATGTCATTTTCTTTATACCATTGTTTTTCATTCTTTCATTCTCTTTCATTGTTTCATCCCCTTTCATTCTCGTACAAGCTAAATAAATAATTGGATGTATTTAAACCAAATATCCCACTGGAGTTTTATATCTATTTAGCTGCCTTCAAGGACTTCACATCTGGTGTAGCTCAATTCCTTTCACCCACATCACACAAATCTGAACACATGAAATCAAGAACATACAGCCCTCTCTCTACATAGGCTGAGGAAACTGAAGAGATTCATTATTATTTTGCTGATTTTTAAAGCTATAGAAATATATTACGCTATATTATTACATGTTGTGTTATTTTTGTGTCCAAAAATACTATTTATGCCCGTCAAACTGTGTTATTCTTTTCATTTTTGTAACTTAAGCTAAAGGAATTGGAACAAATTATATGTTTTTGTAAGAAAGTGAGAAAACAAATAAAAACCTAATTTTGTGAAATTAAAAAAATATGGTCAGGTACATTGACTGGACTGAAAGTAAATTTAAAAAAAAAAAGACAGCCAATGTTCAACAAAAGCCTCAAAGTGGTTCAAGGCCTTAACATTACAAGAAAGTCTGACTCCTTGAAAACAACCAGTGTTGGCTCAAGACTTTTGCACAGTAGTGTACTTTTGCACTCATGACGAAAAAGCCATTTTTACTACTGAATACTGAGTATATATGTTGCTAAACTTTTCATACTGTTACTTAACTAGGATTATGAGTTTTGCTTTTCTAAACAGTTTTTAATGCAGAAAGGAGATCTTGTGCAGTCCCACCTTTTAGGTAATACCATCTATATGAAGGCAGGTTTGCACATGAGCCTGAAATATTTGTCCCAAGTGTTTTCCAACCTTTATTTCTGATCCAATATTATGACTTACTGTGGACTCACTGATTTTCACTTGGTCCTCTTAGACACACTCCACAGAAAACTAAACTAAACTAACTAAAATGCTAGCAATGCCCCTGTTTTTGGGGTGTAACAGATAAGAATTAAGTTCATAATGATGTCAAAGAGCTTTAGTTTGTTGGTATACTTAAAAAGATCATCAAACTAGCTCAGAGAGGCAATGAAATCTTATCAGCAACATTGCAATGCAAATTTGCCTTTACATCACTCAGACTTAACATTATAATTTATCAAACAAATGTTGTGGACCCTGTTTAAATTGAGTCGACTGATTGATTTTTGACTGACCAAAAAGTAAATAATTAACAAACCCTCAGTGTCTGGTGGCCTTGTGCTTAAATAGCGCAGCCCCAGAGTTTTACAGCCCTGTTTTGGTTTGATGTGCCTGCATCTCCATGAGCAGCAGCCCCTCCACAAAACATACATGTGAACTGAAAAGCAAGTACGGCACGCTGAGATCAATTTAAGACGAGATTTACATAAGGTCTCATCACGGCTGCATATTAACGTAGCTTTACGGGTCCCGTTTGTCCCTGCACTGAAACAAAGCAAACACATAAAAAACAGCTGTTTCATACAGAATAAGAATAATTGCATTTTTGTATCAGGGGATCTTTTTGTTGTTAGGAAGTTTACAGGACGGCACAGATTTCACTTACTGTTCAGCATAAGCTGCATACATATGTGATATTCAGATCATGGCACCTTTAAAACATGTTTTTCCTCTGCAGGAATTTTAGGTATCCCAAAATTTATTTGTACTGCGAGAAACCCCTCCAGAGCTTTTTTACAGTGTGCTGTGTTCTTTATAATGAAGCAGTATATTCAGCAGCAGACACAGCTGTTAAATTCAGTTCACATCCACAGACCAATTATAAAATGCCCCCCCCTACACACACACACAGACAGCTTGTTGCTCCTTATTCTGGGAACATAATTTTTCTAGATTTAAGAACAAGGCCATACCAAATCTCATATCTCCAACATTAAAGGGATATTCTCTTCATAAATCAAATAATGGCAACCATGCATTCGGGGAAATGGCCATTAGATTACTGCACGGAGGGGATGGTGGATTAACTTGCACTTGAAGCAGCTGTTAAGTGTAATATTTTAAACCCTTCTAAATGTTTGGAAGTCATTTAAAGTAGCAGCCATATGCACAGTGACACATATTCGGGCGTCATTAAGTGAAGAAGTGATCCATACAACTTGTATTGGAACACACACACTCAATCAATGATTTTTTTCTAGATCGAGTGACGTTTTTTTAATGCCATTTTATCTAATCTTAAAAAAATCTCCCTGGTTAAATTACCACTCCTAAAATAATACCCTAATCAGCTATCTGTTCAAATGATTCGTGTGGATTATCAATGCTAGGATTTGATCCCAGCATGATCCTAATCTTATTTAGAAGCAGATTAAGGGGCACGAGGCTCATCTCATCGGAGAGCCAGCCAGATGTCTTCAACATGATCCAGATCCAAAAGTCTTTAGCGTGGCATCTGGGGCATCCTGAGGATTATCTACACTCTTAATGACGTGTCACCTCATCCGCTGACCGCTGACTGCAAAAGAGCAGTTGCAGTGTAAGCTTCAAGTTTAGTTGACTATTAATTAAATAGGACACTTGCAGTCAACTTAGTGGTTGAAGCTGTGGTCGCTTAATGTGTGTCTGAGCACTGCTGTGTAAGTGGGTGTGTAAAATTCAAATTTACCCCCCCCCCCCAAATAGATGGCATTTCATTGATATTTCTCCCAATCGTTCACATTTGATTTACATGCACAGGGCTATATTTGTATATATATGTGTGCAAGCTAGTTGCCCACAGATGCAAATATCTGCTGTGTACCTGGCCCAAACCTGGGGCTACAGATGGCAGAAGGCCTCATGTAGACTATACCCACCTGCTACTGCACAGCGCAAGAGGCAGCCGGTGTGCACTCAGAAAGCCTCATCATACATGTGCTTGCCTGGGCACATTTTCAGAGCCTGGCACAGCTCACCCCACACATGTCAGCACTTTCTTTCTCTGTCTTCACTCTTTTGCTGGATGCTGGTAATCATTGTTCTAATTACCTCTCAGTGTGCAGCTGAAATATCGCTGAAAGCGGTAGCTTGATTGACGTCAGCAGTTATAAAGAGGACGAATACAGAGCAGGCAGGCAATCATGGCTGCGCTCACAGTGACCAGATAATCTAGGATCTATGCCAGTCAGAAATTCTATTAGTTCAGCTAATTCAGGTAATAATAACATTAAAAAAAACCACAGTGGTGACCACTGTTTAAAAATTGAATTGTAATGTACATCCTAATTTTGTGTAATCCATCAGAGGTTGAGCACTGGGACATAACGAGTGATAACAGGAACGAGAGAGAAAAACCCAAATTCATTTACAGTCAGATGGTTTTAATCAGTGGGATGACAGTCACATGTGAATGGACATCCATGAAGTTGTTGATGCTCATCAGACTGGAAAAAATAAAATTAGATAAAAACAGTATGGGCTCTATCAATCCACTGACAGACAGACTGTGTAAAAATGGAGAAAATTCAACGCCACTCTTGGACTCCCCAGGAGCGTCCAAACAACACAGATCACGCCACGAGCGAGGCATGTAATCCTCTAGGAGCTCACAAAGAAACCCTGGGGGACTTCAAAACAATTAAAGGCTTCTCTCACATCAGCCAATATTAATGTTCTTGAATCGACCATGAGGAGAGTGCTGCACAACACAAAATGCATCGTTCTCCAAAAGGTACACAGCTGCTCATCTGCAGTTTGCTAAAGATCATGTGGACACGTCAAAAGGCTGTTTGAACAGTGTTTTTGGATGAGTTTAAATGAGAAGCATTATTTTCCAAGAAAAGAACGCATCACTTTCATGAAACATGGTGGTGGTAGTGTCATGGTTTGGGCCTGGGTGAAAATGTTTTTTTTTTAAATCTTTGGTGAATATGTGAAGACACGTGTCAGGCAACTTAATACACAAAAGTGAGTCATACTGTAAGACAACAGCTCTTATGTTGCTTTCCATTTCCCCTCGGATGACAGAGCTCTTTAGTTCAGCAAATTCCAGTAGAAAAGTTGGAAAAGCAAGGAAAAACAGGATTTATCTTGCTCCTCAACAAGGAAGAGCCACTCATAGATGACTAGCAATACAGTGCAATGCTTGTTCTTTTGTCTTCTTGAAGACACCTTGATCCAACAGAAATCTTGTGGGAGGGTATGGAGTGAGCAGGTCATGTGAGGACTCTCACCAATAATATCCTATGGTTGTTGGTGAGAGTCAGGCCTGCAGAATTTCTCTAAGATAGTGTGCAGGTCTGATGAACAGTTTCCACCAGTGTTTACTTGCACTCATTACTGCACAAAGGCACCAACACCATATACACCACTATACTAACATATATAATATACAATACCTCCCACAGATGTAAAGTTTAATAATTTTTCTCAAAAAAACAAACAAACAAAAACAACAAAAATCTAATCTAATTGTCTTATTTGCTTTATCTGCTTTTTGAAATGAAAATCTGATGATACTTTGGGCCAGATGTACATAACTAAATAGCATATTCTCTCCACACCCCAGGCGACAACTTGCTTCTCCAGCAGGATGGTCAAGATGATGGGTGGTCAGAAAAAGAGGAAAAGGTAAAGGACAGAGGGACAAAACATAGAACCAACTTTGTATTTTGCTGTCTTTTAAAAAGTTGCAGGCTAATGGTTTTGTGTGTCTAAAGCTATTTTCACAGATGAACTGACACACAAAGTTTTCCTGACACAGAAAATGTCAGGACAACCAGGCCGCATTGTCTGAACCTGCTGTTCCTCACATGTAGCACACAGCAGGTGATAGAGCAGATAGAAAGAGGGACACAAGAAGTTCTCTCCCTCTCTGTAAATTCACTGGACCATTACCTGCCCGATTCTCATCAGCTCAGTCAGACATCATATGAACTTTGGGAGCTGCCAGGTTAAAACTTATTTATTGATTATAGTGCATCAGACATGGTGTCCAGGAAAGTTCATGACTGCTGCGAATGTGTGAGAACAGCTTGGGCTTGTATCTGTGTATGTGCAGCTGCACCCATAACCATAGCACACCATAAACTCAGTATCCAGATTGTTCTCTTGGCTTATTGACCACTCTGACATGTTTGTAATTAATCATCTGAACAGTTTTCCTCAGTTTTTATTCAAATGCAATGCGTTAAAATGCGCCGTTTTTGACATGTGCTCACTGTATGAGAGAAAAATAGAGGAAAGTATGTAAACACTTAAGTAATTCAGTCGCAGTGCAGCGAAGGTGGGGAGATCTTAAAACAGCTCTGGTAATTATCACTGTGATATATGTGTGTTTAAAAAGCAACATGAGCTCCAGAGAGACTACATTCTACACTTGTGGAAAGAAATGCCAAATCATTGCACCCGTAAAGGGGATCAGTCAACTTGGACAAGAGCCTGTGCGAGCACAAACTTAGAACTCACCTTCTAAGTTTGTGCACGCATAGGCGGAGATGGGTCTGTGAAGGCTTCAATTTATTTTCAAGGGAACAGCATAAGAAATGCCGTCGACAGAGGCTGAACAGAGACAAAGAGGAGAGGAGAGCAGCCAAATCATGAGCTGGAAGTACTGCTACCACCCATCTCTCTTCTGGGAGTATAAGAGGTACAGGATTGTTCAGAAAAAGGATAAGGCTGTCATGCTGCATAGCTACAACTGATAAAATGTTGATGAGGCTTTGAAGCATCCAACATACCTGGAAAGACGCTTTTCTAGTGGCATATCAAACGCCACGAATAAACTTTTTATGTCGAGTTGTGCCGACACTGAATCGAGTTTTCCTCCAGAATATGAAGAGGATGATTTGAAAAGCTTCTTTCCCCCCTTTTTCTAAAAAGAAAATTCATTCATTAGTACGTTTTGTTCATTTCTTTTTAACATAACAACTACAAAGCAGAATACAAAGAAAAAAAAAGTAACTTTTCCTTTTTCTCTGGGGCCTTTGTCTCTTCAGGAATACCTCATAACTCTTCTTTTTAAAGGTTAGTCTGTGACAATAGCTCATAGGTGTGCATGAAATGTCAGTGGATTCTAATGAAACAAGTAGAAATTCAAAGCATTAAGCCTAACAGTTCTTTGATGCCTAAATCTGCACGCCCTGCTGCCGTTCGCAGTCACAATTCAGTGTTCGTGCCTATTTCACAGGCAGGCGTGAGTGATTCTGTCCCTGGGCCATTTGACAAATATGGACTGCACTCAAAAAGCCATGCATGTACATTTTAAGCACAATACTTGAAAGTGGGAAGACATTTACAGGGGGATATTAGTGGCAAGGAAGGTTGTAATTTGTCAAAAGTGGCATTTCAAATGAATTCGACAGTGGAAGATAATGCAGTCTCGAGAGTCAGCTGCCCATTTTCCCTTTCTTCTCTGTTAGACTCCCATCTTGTGAAGGCAGATACTTCCTTAGCATCCCAGCATGAGCCTCCTGCCTGGAGACTGCAGGCTAACAAACTGAATAGAGTAAACACACACTTCAAAACGAATACTCGATGCTGTGAGGATTTTGCCATGGTACCCTGCTTTGAGTTATAGCCATTGAAATATGCTTAAATAGGCCAACTGTGGAGGCTCTTGAATGTATTTATTTATTTTTTCTGTTTCATGAGTAAGCATTGAAATTTCAACATATGCGCCGGTAATTGTGACAACAACAAATGGAATTCACAACCCTCGAAAATGTACAGCACTGTCCAGAACCCAATCAATTCAGCTAGCCGGCGTTGACAGCACCTTGTCCTCTCTGCCGATGGGGGTTGGTTTGTTATATACTGCTTTCTTGAACAGATGATTTTCTATTGCTAGTAATGAGCACCACTGAGATGAGGTGAAGTCACTTAAGGAGCTGTCTGGGCAACACATGCAGCCTTCCCAAGATGTACGACCGCAAGCTGCCTTCCCCCAGTCCAACTCCCACCCACCCCTCCAGCCCCAGTTCTTGTGGTTAAGGGCCTTTTTCCTGCCAGAGGAGGTCGGCTGTTGTTGTTGGAATTGCCACAGCCACTTAAAGGGGCTCGCTCAATCAACAGGGGCTACGAGTCCTAAAACAGGGCTCAGGGATGCATTCCAGAATAAAAACAAATAACAAAAACAAGAAGCAACACCCAATCTTGTGTGCACCACGCTTTCCCAGTTTTGCAAAATGCATTCAATTTAGACTTACAAATAGGGCAAAGATTTCTGTAAGTGTTTCATTTTGATAGTAGGTGGCCAGTTTTACAAGCATATTTGCTGCGCTTATCACCCAGTTGCCATGCTAAGCAGGAACTTATGGTGCAGTGTAATGTTTTATCACATACCTTTACCAGAGGGGACCAGGGGGCCGGGCACCAATGTAACAGGTCTACGGTAACGCAGCACGGCACAGACTGACAATGAAATGGAGAGTGCCATATTGCAATAATGGGGAAAAAAAGAGGAGAGGGAGACGTAAAATAAAAGAGGGAGGGAGGAGAAATACACAGCTTTCCAACAGGGAAGCAAAACACTGCAATCTGTTCTGGCACAACAGACTGAAACGATTACAGTGAGGGGAATATTCAGTTTGGAGATTTTTTTCCCACCTCATCTGTCATGAGGAGCATGGATGCTCTGACCAGAGTGAGGAAGAGATGGGATGCAGCAGTCGCTGCCAAACCACACCTTGAAGTTTGTAGCATCTTGAATCATTTTTGGTTGCATGAATTGCATCTGTGGGGGAGGCAAAGGTGGAAACTGAAATTGTTGCTTGGTATTGAGTTTTTCTGACGACATCCTGTGAACTAAGAATGGAATTCTAATCACGTGATTGTGGACCATCGCCCTGAAATCTGAGCAACCTTATACACTAAGGAAGGCCATGAGATGTGCTCAGTGCACGATATCCTGAATTAAGCAAACGGGGTAATTGTAGGTTTCAGCTGTTTCTGGTTCCTGCTGAGAATCAAAGCGCAATCCGACTTCAAGTAAAGCGTCAACAAAGGTAAAGGCACTTTTAGGGCTTAGCTCATAGTTGTTGCCAACAACATTATAGGTTTATGAAAAAGAGAAAAAAAAGAAATCAAACGGCCACCAACTGTGCTGCAGTTTGTTGGAATGAGAGTAATCCCCTGCTGTTGCTGAATTTGGTGTATTAGAAGCTCTTCAGTGTTTCATTTCTAAAATTGTACATGACAATTAGATGCCACATTTGTCATGTGAGTTTTTTATGCGCTTTTAAGTGTTTGTCATTGTACCCGTCCTTTGTTTATGCATTATTATTGTGACACAAATTTCTAATAATAGACATCAGCATATGAATAATGCAGAATCGCAAGCAAGGCGAATTATGTTTGGTACTGGATCCTGATTTCTGTAGGTTTAATGAACACTCTGAGCCGGTTTTAGTAAAAACCCTTCTGGTTAAAAGTCCAATTAAAGTGCAGAATAACATCAGATTTTCTCTGACAGCTATTTAGTGTCTTTTTAGTTCATGGTCTGAGAAGTGAAGCCAGTGTTGAAGTGCTCCTGAGAGCTTTAAAAGCTTTCAACTTCTTTTGGTTTGTGATGATTATTCACCGCTCATCTAAGAGGCTTCTTCACTTCTAATAAACAAGCTGTTGAGGGTTCCAGTGGGAGTTGTCCCTTTTGGAGGTTGTTCTGCAGATCGTTGACTCATTAACTGAGTCATCACATGAACCCAGGTGTGAAAAAAGGGCGGGTCATTACCATCAGTGGGAGTCAGTTTGAAAGCCCTGTGAGACCTTTGCCCCACCCGACCATCATGTGAGCTATTAAGGTCACCTGAGGTAAGGTGTGAGAGGTGGTTAAAATGCCTGGAAAAGGATCTCAAGAGTACGTTGTAGGTGGCTGACAGCTGATGCCATAAACCGCCCCCTTCTGTTCAACGATGGTCACAGAGGACACGGATGGCCTCGTTTACTCCTCTCTCAAATAATTCAATATGTGAAAACTGGCAACCTTGGAAGGATGATGTCCTTTAAATTCTTGGACAGTTGAGTCTTGTCCTGTTGAGGTGGTTCTCCTATGTTGTATCATGCACTTGTGGAGTGGCTCTCAGATGTAGAGGTCCAAGCACTCCTTGCTGCACAGCACAACTTACCGTGTTGCTTACCTTGTTTTGGGGAGTTTTGTCCACTTGGTTTGCCCTTACAAACCTGAAGAAGTCCAGGTGCCTTTTTTTTTTTCAAACTCTCAAGACTATAGTGACCTGGATGTCTCATTTTGGGTCATATTGAATAAAAATTTGGTTCATTTTGTAAATCCTGGTCATACTGTTGTTCAGAAAGAAGCATTATACAAAGTACTCCGCCTATTTTTCATCACAAACCATCGAGATGGCCATGACAAAAATATTAATGCTGAGGTTTTATAACCGGACCCCACAAAACAATCTTTGAATTCACGGTAGTTGCATCCATCTTTTGTATTGTCTGTGCCCTTGCCCCTCAGACTCTAAATCAGCAGACAAGCTGATGGATTCACATTGTTAGAATGCTAGACCGATAAAAAGTCCAGTTATAAATTGTTTTGTCATTTTCATTTTAGGTTTATATTCAGGATGTAACTTCTCTTTTGTGATAATCACAGAAAGGTCCAAAATGATAATGGTGTTCTATATTTTAAGCCAGGGTAATTATACTGGTGCCGAGTTTAGTAATTGAGAGTAAGCAACAACTACAAATCCTTAACTAGATGCAGAAAGGCATCTTTTGGAAGCTGCGAAGAGCAGAAGTAGAGGAGGCTGTGTGAAGTTTGGGGTTACACCAACAAAAGAAACTCCTAAAATACAGTGGACAGGGAAACACAGCGATCATGTGACGTGCCTGGGATGTACCCGTCTCTTATGACATGCTTCCCTGCTTTTTACCCTCCCCCCAAAATGCATAAAAGTGAAAATATTTTCAACAGTTCTAGAGCTTATCAATGTGACACTTGGGCCAGACAGCCCCAGGCGCAACCAGCCATTTAATTCTGCCATGGTATTTTTGAAGTAGATACATCTGTGGCGAGGAATCTCTGTGTGATCCCCACCTAAGGGTGTTCAAGGGCATATTTTTCTTCAAAGTTAAGATTATCCTGTCATTCAGTCATGTATTCTTTAAGAGTAATGTTACATTTTAAACTTAGGAAGTCCCCTGTTTTGTATCCTTATTGAGAAATCCAGAAATTTGCATCTACTTTCACGTGGCTGAAATGACTCTTGGCAGTGTATTCACGGCACATTTAGGGTATATAGATGCTTTTGGCAATATTTAAAAAATTAAATTATGGCAGAAGTGACTGCAAAACTGTCTGCCTATCTCACAGAAGCATGCCGCTGCAGTTAAGCATCTGTATGATTACAGCACCTCAATGTGAACCGAACATGCCACAGCAACATGTCAGGCAGAAAAATGACGCATTAATTCCCCATGGCCCATTACAATGCATTACACTAGCGTGCCTGTCTCCTCTCCAATGGTTATTTATTCCTGCCCTGTAATTAGACCTGCCTGCAAAAAAACAGTCGATTTGTTTACCCCGATGTTTCTTTCTCATTATGTCTGAAATACATCCTCCAGAGAATTACTCTGCATGTAGCCCACGGAGCACAGGGGCAGCGGGGGTTGTTTTCAGCACTGATGGATAGTTCTTGCTTTGTTCTCTTAAGGAAATAATGTTCTTTTGTTCATCAGTCATGCAACTAAGGCTTGGTTATTTGCATGTACTCTAGTTGCTTTACCTGTAGCCTGAACAGTAGAAAAAGGTTCAATTTACATAACGGAGGTAAATTACTTTTAGACTTTGTGTAGTCTGATTTTGTAATAGTATTACCATGGTACCCCGACCTGTTCTCTACAGGCCATAATTTTTAACCAGGGATCATATTTGTAAGCAACGTGGGAATTAGGGTCCTGTATGGGGCTTTATAGGGCAAACGATTCCTTCACAAGGAAGTTTTGGCACTTAACAGGCATTGTGGTAATGCTTCCCAGCAGATCTTTGGGCAGGTTTTTTTGGAAGCCCTTATCTAACTAAACAGGAAATGACTTAACCTTAATATCTATAGTCACCTGGACAAATTGCATGCATAGAATCACAGGTGTTGCTAGCTACCAGGATAGGTAGGCAACTGCTTGGGGCCAGTTGGGAGGCCTCTGGAGTGGTGACAAACTTAAAACAATAGCAGTTCTAATGTGCAACGTTTGCAGTGACAATAGGAGAGATCTGGCCTCCCAAAGCCTGCCCTGCCATGCCCACTTCAGCTTAACTCCTGCTGCAAGTTGTGTGCATGATTCGTGTGTGAACAAACCTGAAAGCCACTCTGCAAATATGATGAGGACTTTTTTTATTCTGAAAGAAAGAGGAGAAAAACTCATCACTGGTGGTGAATGGAGCAGATAAGAACGATTAAATATAATGCCAAGTAACGCAGTGCTTCTAGTTTAGCCTTACTTTGATGTTTACAATTAATTAATTAAGCTAGCAGAGCAGGCGAATGCGTCCAGTCATGCTGGCCAAGCAGCGACAGAATCAAGCACACATGGTCTGGAGTCCGACTTGGAGGTGTCCCCTGTGAATTCTTTCCAGGGGGCCTCAAGAGACTCTAAAACCGCCTCTGCATGGAACAAATGCCTAAATAGATTTGCAGACTTTGCCCAGATTCAAGTTTAAAAAGCCTTTTCTCCCTCAAGTTATGCTTGCAAAATCAAACCCCAACATAATCAGTGTCTCATCCGACGAGAGCTCTGAATAAATGCTGTCATGTTTCACATTATGAATACATTAAGGAACGAAAACATAAAGCCTTAACAGAATCTTTAATGCATCTTTACTATGATAACAAGTTGCTATGCCTGCCACCACACAAATGAAACCTCTGCTGTGTGCATTCATCAGTTCAACAATATGTTTAATGTCTTTTCTGGCTCTTTGATGGCAGGGCAAGCGTGTCTTTGTGTTACGTACAGCCTAATGTCTTTGGTTACATACAGGTTGAAGATGATGACAATAAAAGGGTCAAACCATACGTAGAATGATGATCAATAAAAAACACATGGCTTTCTCCTGCAATGACCGCATTAAGATGCGAGTAAAACGTGAAAATCTGTTATTATTTTCACACAAACACACACAAAAAAAAAGCCCAAATATAATCAGACGATTTGTCAATCCACTGGCTAAAAAAGTGAAAACAAAAAGAACATCCCCATTGCATTTTTCTCAGCTAAACACTCTATTTTCCTATTGTGTTATCTTCAGTACCAATAAAGAAGAAAGTGGTAGGCAGATCACCAAGTGTCTAACATAGACAGGCCTTGCATGAAATCACACATCTCCGAGCGGTGTTACTCGCAGCTTGTCTCAGCAGGCTCCTTGTTAACAGGATAGCGCCTCCAAATCTGCTCCTGTAACACCTCCCAACACGGGTCAATACAGCAGCGATCGTTGCCGACGCCCAATCAGATCATAACACAAAAGCGTTTCCTCCAATCAACCCGTGATGAACAGCGGGACGCGTACTCACGTATGGGCACCGAACGGGCATAAAAACAATAGCCTTAAATAACACCCAGAAGGGCTGAGAGGGAGGTGGTGGTGTGGCGAGAAGGCAAGCATCATTATCACATGGGCTGCAGATGAATAGATCTGGTGTGATACTATGAACGCACCCCAATCCATGTGTGACTGTGCAATTACAGCACATTTACTGCACCAGCTGCTGCATAAATCGAGGAGCTTGTGCACCGCGGTGTGACAAACGCTCCCAGGAGATGGAGCGGTTGCTGGCTTTGAAGGTGAAATATGACAGGAATATATTCACACTTGAAGCTGTGTTAAGAGAATATTAAGTCACTATGTATGTTTGGATGTCACAGGAATACTACATGAAGTAATATCAGCCTTCTAAATACAGATGGATAATGTGTACTAAGTGACTCCAGGGTAGGATCTAGTGAGGGCATGCATTATCAGATATGGGGGAAAAAGTTGGACTTTACACAGGAAATGAAAACTAAAGAAAAAGAACAGCTGGTTGTCTTTTTTGTGTGTGTGTTTTACTGTGATTTTATAATGCGCAGTCAAACCAAAGCCATTCAGCAACAATAAGCTCTGAAAACAGAGGGAGTGGCAGTAAAAATGGAAACATGGGGGAGGAATGTAAGACATTACAACCTTACATGAACTTCGGTCCAGTTTGCAGGTACATCTGTATCATGCAACCCTGCCCTTTGTAATATATTACACAGAGTGCAACAGCACTATTATGCACGCTGAGTCTTAATGAGCTTCTTCCAGGCGTTTTGTGTTCGTTCAACAGTTCAGCAGCAAAGAAGGTTCAACATATCCTTCAACAGGCTAACTGACGAGTCTCAAATTTCCTGAAGTGTAGATGGCAGGGTGAATGGTTGCTGTTTAAGTGTGTCATCCCTGTTGTATCCTGCTCCTTACCGGATATGTTGGAGTAGGCGCTTTCCCCCCGAATTAAGGATAATGTGATAATAGTGACAATAATTTGGTCCAGTTTGTTTCCAAATCCATCTCAGCAGAAAGTGTATCCAGTAGTAATTCCTGGGTTTTCAATAAAAATCATACAGCAGGTGCTTTTGCCCCGTTATCATAGAAGTGAAGATGTTTAAAGTTCCATTTTTTTCTCATTAGTTATAATATAATAATTAATTTTTGCCAGTACATGAAGACTAAATCATATTTCTTTATGTTACTGCTGCTTGTACTCAAGTAAGATCAAAAACCTAATATTCTCCCACCAATGAGCTACTCCATGTTCTTCCTCCAAAAGTAATTATGTGTCTGTGATGACAGGAAATAAACCCAGACTGTTCTCTGCACTCTGAGCGCCTTATAGAAACCCCCTCTTGACATTGTCACCACACTGGGGAGTTTGTTCAGTAACCTCTCTTTCACTGCTGACATTTCATTTGACACTTGCGGCGTCTCTGCCAATTAAGTCATTCATAACCCCAAGACAGTGAACTCAGCTTATCAAAGCTCAGATGCTGCAGTCAGTCGCTGGAAAAATGCGTTTCTCCGACATATTGAGGTCTTTTAGGAACACTGATATTCCTTCTGTTCTGCATTAGTGCGATCAAAACAAAAGATCCTTTTTCTGACTGAAAAATTCATTCCACAAGCTAAAGCAGAGCTGCTATCAAGACCATATGTATTTTTAAGATTAGTTTTGCTAATTCATACTCTGGAAACGTTCAATTATTAAAGTGACTCTCATTGAGAGTCATAAACATAAGTTGCCAATAGGGAGAAAATCCTTGTTCAGTTCAGACATTACTGTGAAGCACAAAGAGAATATTTCAGCGTGCCGGTCTGCTCTTTTAAAATGTCGTGGACTTCTGTTCCAAAATGTATGACGGTGCTGAATCTGAACTGAAAGCCACTGATGTGCTGTATCATTAAAATGTGGATCGACAGCACAGTTTTTGCTCATTTCATAGTTTCAGACTCACCCAAACTAGCTACGTGACTACATTTGTAATCCTGAGGAAATATAATGTCTTCTTTGAAAATCACTCTGTGCTGAGAAACACTATGTTTCGCTCACTGTGATTTTAAGAAAGCCCATAATTTTAATAAAGCCATAAAATACTAAACAGATTATCACTGGCAAATTGTTACTTGTAAATTTCTTGGAGCTCAGTGTCTGACACTACTGTAGCATGTACGTAATAAGAAGTAATCCTTAGTGGAATAATTGTAATTCTGTAATTATCCCTATAATTATTTAAGTTATCTCAGCATTGTGGTCGAATCTCAGTGTGCAAAGAAGTTAAGCAGGGGTGGCAAATGAGTGTCTGAAGTCAGGGCAGATCATCCTTTGGTCAAGAATCATTCATTTTCACAGTCAGCTTCTGTTGGTAAGGATGTGCTCTTACTTTAGGGTTCACAGCTTATTCACAAATCAGTGTAAAAAAACAGTTTCAGACATGATTACATATACATCAGTCATTTGCAAAATGCTAGGACGCGTTTGAGGAATCCTTTCCACCAACTCAAACAAGAGGCTTAGTTGTAATCATTTTAATCTTTCTAATACGGCTACAGTGGGCAACAGGTTGCCTTTATACCTGGCTGCTGATCACAAGTCTGGCTCTTATGCACATGGATCTTTTTCAAAGCAGATATTTTGACATATTACAGCAGGAACAGCTCAGGTGTAATTGCTAATCTAAGTTATGGCTTTTTTCCATTTAGGTGAGCCAGGTTCGGTTTTGGTATTGTGCACACTGGCCTGTTTTGAGTTTGTTAGGGAAATGACAACAATGTGTTCTATGTGGGTTTGCAGTTTACTTCAAAATTCATTTTTTCCTCATTAAGATGCAAATTCCATCAATGCTCCGTGTGATAAGGGTCCTGTGTATTCTCTAAAAATAATCAGGAGCACTTTATGGGGGAAAAAAACACTTCTGATGTAATTTAATCACAGTAGCAAGCACTCTAACAAAGGTGAGTCATACTGAGTTTGATACCAACTAAGAGCATTTGTGAGCAGCCATCTTTTGGGACCATGAGCTTTCCAGGCAACACGAGAACGCAAACAGAGCTCAAAAGTGGTAGAATAATCCGTGCCAAAATTACTGGTGAGCTGCTTAAAAACTGCAAGATAGTCAATATTTGAAGGGAATCTAGAAAATCTGGGCTATTCAAGAAAAATCACAAGTGATGGTAAATGAAGGACATATGTACATTTCTACAAAATGTAAACAAACATTAGGAGCTAAAAGATTTAATAGCATTACATCTATTGTGCTTTTTTTTCATATAAACAGTACATCACATGCATTAATAACATATATGACCTGCTGTTAATGCATCCTGCTGCTGTTAAACATAAATGTGAGAACAGATGCATCGTAACCTGATTTATATTTTTGAGTTGTAACAAAATGCAAAAGTGCAGTTTCAAAGCTATTTCTGAACTTTTGGCCCTGCACATTCCTGCACAATCACTGAGATCTGCTGAGCAGATGCTCTTGATTGTCCCGAGATCCAGATTAAAGCACGGAAGAGATCAACCATGTGCAGTAGCTTCTAAACAATGGAACAGCCTGCTGCGTCCCATCGGGACATGCAAATATCCTGAGGTCCTGGTGTCAAGGTGATTGTTTTGATATACTTTTGATATGTGCTGCACAGCAGTGAATACCCATTGTTTTTGAAGAGCTTACAGATAAAATGATTAAACGATTACATAAAAAATTAATTTGGGTAGAAAATGTCATCGTACCTAGAGGTTAGAGCCGGGCAGAATGATCCAGAACTGTGTTTTGGCACCCTCGGTTAATGAGTAATTAAATCTGATAGGCAGGTTAATGCGTGTTACTATTGAATGAGTTCATTTGTTTATCTTCCACAGCCTGAAGTTGCTTCCTGTGACAGCATGGAGATACTTGCTCAGTAATAAGGAAATAACAAAAACGTCCTATGCACCATTTTTTCTTCTCATCCTTGTGATGCATTCAGGGTGCAGATGTAGATTTAAATGAAATTGGTTGCAGTACTTCACCAGCACTTCTACCTAGCACCACAGAAGGTAGGTAACATGTTTTTAAGTGACAGGTCATTTCAAATGCATCTTATTGTGCAGCTCAAAATATCATGGAAGAAAAAAAGGGAAGGAGAGGAAGATGAGAGATTATTATCAAAACCAAGCACTGCTCGGCATGTGAAATTTGATAAGTTTGCAGGGACTCACTAGATTAGACTGGTGCAGAGCAGGCCATTCATGGTCAATGTTAGGTTACATCAAGTGTAGCAGACAGATAGAAAGCACTTAGGTGAAGAAAAAATGGTTGCGTGAATGAGGCATGTTGTGTAAAGCGCTTTGAGTGCTCGAGTAGAAAAGCGCTGTATAAGAACCACTCCAGTATATATTTAAGATCATGATTTTGATTCACAAAATGCAGTGAATATTGAACGATAGGCACAGGTCAGCTGATCATAGTCTGCACACAAAGAAAATCTAATGGAGTGTGGTACTCATTTCTAAGTCAGTCTTTTCCCCATGCTGCACCGCTGCATACAATCTTAGTGTTCCCCTACCAACCAAATTGCTCTTTAATCCCTCACTGTACCCATGTGTTTTCTGTGATGCCACAATTGCAGTATGAATAAAGACTTACCTGTCACATTGTGGTGAATGAATGGAGGAAATCTGGGTGACATATGGTGGCCCTTGGAGGCGCACTTTAGGCTCCTTTTGAACAGGTGGGAAAACCGCCCAGCGGGCATCCTAAGATTCAAAGAATGAACAACCACAGTTATCGGAGGAGCCCCAGTTGGCGCGATCCCTTCCCTCAGTCCCACAACCAGAGGATGTGCCAGGGAGCTGGTGTGTCGCCTGCCAAGGCACAGAGCCATACCTCTGACAGCTCTGCCAGGTGGGATCGCGAGGGGAGGCAGCGGCGTGTGTGTCTGCTCTATTACAGACACATACACATGCAGGCAATTTTTACAGACACAATCACACAACAAATGCACAGGCAACTCAAACACAAACCGATCACTGTGCGTGAAAACACACACACACACACACACAGATAAAGGTAAATAGACTGTAGTGTAGCAAAAATACTCTAAAAATATTTTTTTCCTCTGGTCAACTTTGAGTTAAATGACCATCAGTCACCATAATTAATGGTCTCCTATCTTAGAGATGTAGCATCACGAAGCACTTTGCAGCTAAAAATATGAAACCACACAGACAAGCGTTTTGCCGTGACCGCCATTCATCAATCAGCCATCATTACTGTAGACTCAGCACTCATCGGCATGCCTCGGCAAGATGATTCATTATGAGTATTGAGAGGAAAAAGAAAGGTCGTGACCGGAGAAGAATTAAGTGCAGAATCATGGCCGCTGTTCTGACATCTCAGCACCCATCAATCATGCGCCTGAGCCATTTAGCGATCACAAATCTGTCGCCTGTGTCGAACTCAATCATTCTTTTAAGTATGTCTGCAAATCGGTTTATTCAAGATGGAATCATCTCTACTGATGGAGATTTTGTGCCAATTAAAGGTATTGGTGCAGGATAGCAGTATAGCGCCCCCTATTGATATGGGTCTTGACATCTTTGCACCAATTATATTTTTACCTTCGCCAAGGAGCGTTTGCACGTATGTATGCTTCTCATTCTGTCTGCAAATAGATAGTTCAGAGAGGATAGTTCAGAGAGTGCAGAATTAGGTCATGTTAACAATCCATTAAAATTTGGCTTACATTCAACAAGGTCTTCAAGGTCAACTCAATGATTTATTGATCAAAAATGGACAAAAATCCTTATAACTTGGAAACTATGATTCCTACAAGAGTGTGTGTGTTGTCAACAGTGTTGGTCAAGTTACTTGAAAAAAGTAATCAGTAACTAATTACTGATTACTTCCCCAAAAAAGTAATCCTGTTACTTTACTGATTACTTATTTTCAAAAGTAACTAATTACTTAGTTACTTAGTTACTTTTTAAAAACACGATTTACAACCTGAAGCGATAGATCTTTCAGCCCAATTCTACTTTTTCTGCATAATCCATCATACAAAATGTAATCAAATGGAAAAGTCTCTTTTTTTAACTTGTTTTATCAGTTTTAATCTTTTAACTTTATGCATCAAGCAAAAATTTAATTATATGCAACATTCTCTGACTTGAATAAATTAGTTTAACATTTAAACCTATTTTCTGCACATTCCAGTACATAAAATAAAATATTTTTTGTGTTTACACTCACTCTTTCAAATAGATGCAAGTAAAACACAGCAGAAAGTAAATAAAGTCAAAGACTCAGCGGTCCTGTTGCTCTATTTTCACCTGTAAAGCAGGACTGCGGTAGGCGGAGGTTTACCCTGGTGCAGGTGTGCCGCGGTCAGTGGAAGAATCCGCGAGTTTCTCTGTGAGTTTCCCATTACGTCGTAGCTACTCGGTGCTTGCTCGGAAGTTTAGGGGTTTTTTTCGCTGTAAAAAGAAGTTTTCTTCCCACGCACGATGGACGCTAATGTTTTTGTCACTTTTTATGGAATCAAACTCAAAGTAAGGTCAGTACTTCCACGCTTTAAACGCTGCACGCTCATACTCTCTCCCACAATCGATATGTGATCCATTGTTGATCTGCACACAGCTGTTGTCACTAACGGCGCACTCGCTTACATCACTGTCATGAGACATTCTCGCAAAAAATCACAGTTTTAGTAACGCAGTAACGCAGCGTTCCTACGGGAAAGTAACGGTAATCTAATTACCGTTTTTGCAATAGTAATCCCTTACTTTACTCGTTACTTGAAAAAAGTAATCAGATTACAGTAACGCGTTACAAGTAACGCGTTACTACCCATCTCTGGTTGTCAACATATAGAAAGCACCATTTAAAGATTTAAAATATCATGTCACAATTGACCTCTGACCTCTCTTTCAAGGGCAATAGGTTAATTTAATTTTTAAAAAGTGATAAAAATGCTATATAGAGCTAATCTAAACTATGTCCATTCTTTGTATTGACAACATTTAGTAAGTAATACTAATAATGGGGATCCTAAATATCACATTATAGTTCACATCTACATATCCAGCACATGTGACCTCTGACCTCTCTTTTACATTGCACATCTGTCTTTCTTTCAAGCTGATCCTTATGTAGTGTTATATCTTTTATTATATATCTAGTATTGTCAAGAGAAAGAGAATGAGCTGCTTATATAATAAGCTCAAGGTATTCCTGTCCAAATGATTATGCATCATTCATTACCTACATAAAGCTTGTGTAATCAAGTAAACATTCATCATACTACTAACAAGTACAAAGAAAACCAAATGACTATATACAAAACTCAATATTATTACTTTACAGAGAGTGATCTGGCTCTGAGGAGGTTTGGTGGAGCGTCTTGTCTGTTGTTTATTTGATTGAGAATATTCCCTCCACTTTGCTCAGATTATTACGCCACATGATGTGTTTTGTAGATAATGGTGGAAGTAATAAAAGTAATAATAATGACTTTACTTGGCACTTTTTAAAAACTATAACAACAATCAAATTGCTTTATAAGGAACTAAAATAAAAAAATTAATGGATTTGAGAGAAAACTTAAGATTCTCAAGCACGAGAGTTCTCAAACTGATTTTACATCACGGGTCAGACCAGTTTAAGCACACATGGAATCCTGACCTCCGAGCCATATGTTTGACACCCATTATCTAAACTCTCTTGCTCTGGTGTTGAGATTACCAGATACACATGCTCTGCTTCCATCTGCCATCTGCTTCTAAATAATGTTAGAAAATCTTTGAATGTATGCATGAAATGCGTTCTCAGCTAACTCTTATAAGTGCAGTGAACAGAAACAGGAACCCCTAAATCAACATTTGGTGTGAACAGCCCTTGGCTTTAAAACAACACCAATTCTCCTTTGTACACTTGCACACGGTTGCTGGTTTGTCGCTTCATGTAATTCCAGACTGACTCACTTATGTTGAGATCAAGGCTCTGTGGGGACCGTACCATCTGTGGGAGGACTCATTAATCATGTTCAGAAGATAGTTCTTAACAACTCTGCTGCATGTTTGGGGTCGTTGTTGCAGTGCAGGGTAAACTTGGGTAGGCGATGCCTCGCGGGACGAACTGCGATGACAATCTAAACATTTAAAAAGCCTTGAAACTTTTTCACATTTTAGGCATTTAACCTTGAGAAGCATCGTTTGTGAATCAGCTACAGCAACGCCAGGCCAACAGTTACCTACAAAATAGGACAGCATTGGCTGCATTCGCTTTTCTTACAATAAACTGTGACTCTAATCATTTGCTCTGTTTCTCTCTCTTTCTTGCTTCTCTTTTCTCTCTTTCTCTCTCTCTCTTTATATATATATATTTTTTTCTTTTCTTAAAAAGCCTTTGAAAGTGTGTGTATGCTTTTTCATTAGCATGAAATATGCAGTGCGATGATGATATGGGTGGAAGGAGGCTGACATGCATTACATTCACGTATTTCAAAGGCTGTTGTTGTGGATCAAAAGGTTTACGTATAAAAATAGAAGCACTGTGATACCTCTTTAATCTATGTACCAACAATATACTGGACACCAGTAATTTATCCTGCTGCAGCAAGACATGCACATCAAGCCTAAACCCAACAGCTTGAATCCGGAGAGGCATCACTGGCGTCTTCCAAACAGCACAGAGATGCTGAGAGGACAGAGAGAGATAAAATGAGTGAGAGAGCCAGTGGAGCCGTTCATCTTCCAGACAGAAGTGGAAGAGGAAATGTGTTCCTCTCCACTAAAGACATCCCGTGATGATGAATGAGACTCTGTGAGACCAGTTAAATATCTTGTCATTGTACGTACGGAGGGTGGCACTGGGGCTATCTGGCTGTATGGCAATATGCGCTATTTTCATATGATAGTAGTCAGGAGATGAGTTAATGATTATGGGCTTGGGCTTGAATGATACAGTGTTACAAAATGAAGTCTTATTAGCTCCGCTCTGGGCTTCACCTGTTAAAAACATGCAGATGTTAAGACTATAAACTTGCGTGCTCTTTAAAATAACATTTTAACTTTTGTCCCTTTGATTCAGCCAGCATTCCTCACTCTTACAGCTGCTTAGTTGCATCATGTTCAGACATTGCCTTGCTCTATCGCAGTGTCATACTACATACATTATGTGCCACTGTAATGCTAATTGCCATTACCATAGCCTACAGTTAATCAAAGCGCAAGGACACATCTTCAGTATGTTACTACAGGCAAACCACTATAGCATGTAATATCTTGTGCACCACTATCTCCTTTTTGCACCACAAAAATCAAAGCTTTAAGAAAAGTCCTATAGTTTTCCAGCCACAATCAGCCTGAATATAAAAAATATGTGCACTTATAATTACAACTATTCCCACATGAAACAAATGTAGTTCTCAATGAAGTTGCCCAGAGGTCCATCACACTGCTCTTTCTGGTCCTGTGTTTCTTCCACTTTCATCTTGCTTCTCTTGTCTCCAGGCTACTACTCTCATAAGGTTTTCTTTTAAAAATCTTCCCTCAGAGGTCCACTGTGATTCTACTTAAAGTCAGGAATGTCTTTGATTTTTGTCTCTCTCTCTGTCTCTTTGCTATCCCATCTACTCTTTAAGGTCTCACTCCTTCCTTTCTCCTACCTCCTTTTTTTTGCTACACTTTTATCATCACCATCATCATCATCATCATCATCATCACTGTGATCATCTGATTCCCCAGACTCACTGCACCTGCTACATCCTGGAGGCTCTCTTCTGTCTTTCATGGGTCAACAGCTCAGCTATTGTTATTTTAACTCGCTTTGGAGTTAAAGCACCGGACATTGACCGATCCCTGTCGGAAGACATAACATATCAGTTTTTCTGATTCAACTAATATAAAACACTGACAAAATACAAATTAAACACACAAAAAATGTTAAGAAACCTAAAAGGAAAAACAAAAAAACCCTGAAACACCACAAATTATATGAAGAACAAACTATATATACGTGAGTGAATTTTTAATTTCCTACGTCATCTGAACACTGCAAAGTCATCCAAGTAAATGTCCTGGTAAATCACACTAAAAGCAGTACAGACACCAGCAGACACGACCTTATTTTTTCAAAAGTGCTCCCAATTTTTTACATCAACAGAGGGACGTATAATCTGAAAACACCCAATTATTACTGATTTATTATAAAAGGTGGGCCCACATTCATTGGATGTTAAGATGCTGAATGTGAAACACAGTGTAACAAATTCTGATGCAACTTTTGCTCACTCACATCTGCCCTGGCTATTAAAAATGACTTTAAAAGGATTTGGCAAATAGTCAATAAAAGACCCATTTCTGCATTGTTTTTGAGCGAGCCTTGGTCTCCATCACAAAACCTGTGGAAATATTGGAGTCCAACTATGAACAACCCACTTATTATTCCACAGTTATTTATCCCCTTGCTAATTCAATCTATAAATGGATACCAATATTTAAAATTAAAACTAACTGTGACTTATAAACAGCGAAGGGTGTAACACATTGCTGTAAACACTTTACTTAATTCAGGTAATGACATTACAGTTACAATTACATGTTACAAAGTTTCTTCAGTTATCTGTATGATGGGTGGATGAGAATATGGATATCAGAAATAGCTGTTTTTCATGTGTGCTTGCAGTGCAATTAGCTGAATTGTGTGGAAAATGGTAGAGTGGTTTACAGCTGTGGAAAATGTGTGGGGGAAACTTTTGGGGGTGTAGTGAATTTTAAATTCAATCTTTCTCAAGCTCTTTGCATTTCTCAGTTCAAACTGCTCAACGAATAACAGCAAACACACAAAATGTTTGTCTGTAGTTTGTCACACAGTGTGTCTGCTAGCTAAAGATACAGCTGCAGTGCATAATACTATACTATAATAAGACTATAATTCTGCATGTCCTTTACCTTTAAATTTTTCATATTGTGAAACATCCTGCAAAATAAATTTAAGTATACTAGCTTTGCTATGCAAAAGGTTGCAAGAACATACTAGACAGTTTAGTGTAGGTTGCACTGTTTAGTTTGCACAACGTTGGACGGGTGTGGAGCAGCGGTGGTGTTCATGGTCAGTGTTAGGTCGAGTCAAGAGCAGCAGTCTATATTTAAGGCGATAATGTAATGATGCTAATTCACTGATTGAATTCTACCTTCATACTGTGTCAGTGTGGGAAACCATGATAGCTTGTGTATCATCTACTTGTATCTTTTTTAATTTACTTGTATCAATCCACAAAGAGCAGCACATTTCAGCCAAGCACAGCCTGTGAACAACATCTACTGAATTCACAATGGAAATGATTTCTAATTAATTATTTTCCACATGCTACAACTGAGTTGCCACATGTGCCAAATTTGACTTTAACCCCATGACTATACTCATTTTTCTGTTCAGGTGTGGAGGCGGTCACCTATCTACAATGAAGTCAATGTCAAACTTTTTCTTTTCCGAATTCCCTTTGTTTTACTCTGCTTTTGTTCCAGATAACATCATTTAAACCTGACTAAATTCATTAGAGTACAAGTAGAAATTAAATTAATCGTTGCAAAACAAAACAAAAAACCCCAGAAGGAATATTCTGATCCCATCCAAGCAGCCATTACAAGTTTCTATAGCAAACTTGCTCTACTGATCACTATTTCAGTGTTTAGAACTGTAACCTCCGGTTTGTATTGTTAACTGGCAATTATGTGACAAAGGCCATGTTACCAGTTACCCAAAAACTATTATATGTACTGGAAAAAATTACTTTCTCCAGGGAGTAATTAGGTAATGCAGTACATTAGTAATAGTGAGTAATTAACTTCAGCACTCATTATGACATACCTTAGTTCAAATCACATACTCCTGCTAGAACACTCAGATCTGCCACTCAACTACTTCTGACCCAACCCAGATCTCAGCTGAAGTCCCGGGGTGACCGTGCGTTTGCTCTGGCTGCCCCGGTACTGTGAAATACCCTTCCTCTCGACCTCCGCGCATCTGATTCCATTGCACTGTTTAAATCACGACTAAAAACCCACTTATTCAATCTTGCCTTTCCCTCTAGTTAATCTTTCTTTTATGATTTTATATCATGCACTTTTATGCTCATTAAATTTCTTGTTTGCTCTGTACCTGTTGCTTTCCTATGTATCAGTGACAGCTACCTGCTTGCATACTTAGTACTTGCTTTGGTCCAATTTCTATTATCCTCCTCCTATTCTCTATGTTACTTGTTAAGCACCTTGGCATACCCTTGGTTTTTAAGTGTGCTTTATAAATAAAGTTTATTATTATTATTATTAGTTAGAAATGAATTATGTTAAAAATCAGTCTCAGATGCTGTATTTTAAATACTTGTGTTTTTGAGTGCAGTCTCACAAAAAATACTGCTGAAATGCTTTACAATTAATGATGAACTTCTCACACTCTGCAAAAAGAGACAACAAAAGAATAAAAGGGAGAAAAAAAACTGTTTAGTGATACTGGATGTTAAATTGAGGGCTGGCAAAATGGAAATATTGGCAGGAGTTACTGGACAATTGTGGTCAAATGTTGCAATTGTAATTTTCAGTAAGTGCAGCTGCAGTTTCCCATGTTGGATTTAAAAGTCACAGTGTTCACAGTTGATTGTGGAAATGTATAAACAGACAGGATTTACAAGGTGTGTATAAATAAAAAAGCAGATGCAAAGGTGCAAATTGCTGGAAAACTGCAGGTGATGACCAGGTGACTAAAAAAATCTGTCTGCTGAAGATTTATCTTCAAGGAAAATGCATGTGTCACTGTTTCACAAAAGTTAGTCAGCTAAGATGCTTCCTTAGACTGAGGAGTCTCCAAACTCCAATGGGAAATGGATGACAAGCATGTTGCCGCTGTGTAAGGGTGGCCGGAGTGGTTATACTGAACACGGCTTTTTGTGGAACTCTAGCTCTCCCCCTGGTTTTTGGGGTCAAATGTTTGTGGGTTGCAAAATGGTCACATAATCCCCGAACAACACAAGGTAAAAGGAACTTACGGTACATAATCCAAAGGCAACACATCCTCTTACAAGGGAGGGGCAAACAAAGCATAAAACACTCTCACAATTACATTTCTCCAAACAAAAACAGCTTTCTTTGTTAAACTAGATAGATGAGCACATCATTTGTGAGCAGCAAACAGAAAAACCAGTGGGACTTCAAACAAAAAGCATATGGAAACATTCAGGGGATGTTTAGTGATACAACACATGACCAGTGACATGTCAGTGTGCTTTTAATCACTTGGTATGTATGGTCCTGATTACTTTGCAGATGAAACCACTTCTCATGTGGTCCAGAAGGTCATCTGGAGCATGATACAGCAGAGTTTCGATGAAATAAGCCAGAACACATTTCCCTGACCTTGTGCAGTGAACTCACACAATATGGTGAATTTATGAGTATCAGCAGCAGCTGTGTTTTTTCTTTCACTTGTTCTTAAAGGGAAACATATAGGATGTCATGTGAAATGACTTTGGCCATTTTAAAATTGAAGCTGCAACCAGCCAAAAAGCTCAACCAAGCAAGAACTCGTCTCTCAGCGTCTCGTCAGCCATCTGGACGTAACTCAAGACGAGGCACAGAGCCAAATTTAAACAATCCCTCCTCTGGGCTGTTGGGCTGACTGATGAGGTGCTACGCAGCAGCCCTGACCCCGCACAGCTCTCCGCTTTTTCCAGTAACAACATACTCTCACAGTTGCATGTTCATGCTGCCAAAGAGCGTTGCCCCTGATGTAACTGTCTCCATTACACAACGTGTCACTATGGCTGTACGTGAAAGCGCATAAGGCCTTATGGCGCATTCTACAGTGAGGCCCATTAAATGGAAGCCACAGAATCCATAATAAGACCCGGTGGTTGTAAAACATGACACTCAACAGTAGCAAAGTAACCTGAGAGATTTGACTGCGGATCTCTTGAGTGACATAGCTGGAAGTGGTGGCTGTGCTCTAATGAATGCTGGTGTTTATTTTAGCTGTTTAAAGTGGTAAAACAAACGCTTAACCACTGTCCCACGTGGTTACTTTATATCTCAAACAGCTAGTCATAGCGGTGTGCAGTCTTCATTATACTGCACAAAACGGTAAAAGCAATAAACTCGGGGCTGGGAAAGCTTTTAGACACAACAATCCATGGTGAATTTGTCATAAAGACTTCCTTTCTCAGGCTGTACTGCTGACCTGTACATCCCCTGGCACCTCTATTCATCATGACCTTGGAGACAGCTCACCTAAATCTGGCTTAAATTACCCTGTCTGACTTACTGCAAGCAACAACCCCCATCTTCATCTACTTCCAAATCCCAGTTTCTTAAAAAAAACAAAAACAACAACAACCCCAAAACAACAAAAAATAGTATGATGGAAGAGCAGACAGCACCAGCTCAGACAGCCATAAAGTACCTCAGGCTTTCATGCAGTGCTAGGCAGCTATTCTCCTGGCTGAGGAGCTTCCTGTCCTTGCTTCAGTCTGAAGGACTGCCTCTTCCTATAGATCTACAGAGCAATTTCATTCATGGGAAGCAGCCTGGAGCAGGTGCTGCACTGATCCAACAATCTCCACATCAGATGGATTACCTGCCTGTTAATGATACGATTGACACATCCAGATCAGAAATATAGTTTTAGTAAGCTGTCTCTGCTGATGTGTGCTCTAACCTAAATAAAAGGGTTTCACAGTCAGGCACATTTATGAGTCTCTCTTTCTCTCTCTGGTGACTCAAGGATAAAATATCCTTGAGTCATTCATCTGTTAATCCAGATGAATGGTTTTGGGTGCTGGAGGTTAGATCCTGGTGGATGGACCCTTGACCCTGGACAGGTCACCAGGTCACCAGTTTACTGTTACATTTTACATGCCTGCCTTTGCATTATGGGAGGAAACCAGAGCACAGAATGACCTCGGGGAAGCTTGAACCCTGAACGTTTGAGCAAAAATGCTAACAGTGCTTGGTTAGTTTGAGAATGCAGACCCTTCAACTGACTCTTTAGGACACATCATAACTCTATTCATCAATTACCTTGACACATTAATATCATTTAATTTCTGGAGGCCTTTTTTCCTCTTTGTATCCCTTTTCCTCTCTGCTTTTTCTGCTCTTAGCCTTCCTGCTGCCATAACAACAGCAAACTGTGGTGCTGCGCAAGCTGTAGATACGTTTCTGAGGATTTGTTTGCTGGCTCTCTCAGAGCCCTCTGTGTGATTGGTAGAAATGATTAATGAGGAGTCTAAATGGAGCACAGGAAGGGAAGACATCCAAAAATGTCCACTTTTTCCACTTTCAACAGAAAATAAGAACCGGACAAAAAGGCAGAGGTCCAAGAACAGAGCCTTGAAGGACTCCCCACTGCTGTCCATAACAGCACCGTCGCTCTCTTTGAGTTTGACAGTAACCAGGTGGCTGGTTCTAATAGATGGATGTCTTTCTACAATACCAAAGACTAATGCAAGACACCAGCCAGGCAGCGAGCACTAAGCTGTGTCAGCACCCCTCTGTGACTCTATTAGCTCCATCATCACTCATCAGCCAATTACTTCAGCTATAGACCAGTGCTTCACAGTTTGTATTTATGCTGCTACTTCTGGCATTTGTTTTGTAAAAGATCAGCTGATGATTATGATATCACAGTGTTGTTTTTATGTGTGTGTGTGTGTGTGTGTGTGTGTGTGTGTGTGTGTGTGTGTGTGTGTGTGTGTGTGTGTGTGCTGTGTTTAATAAATACATGCTTGTTGTGTATGCTGCAATTAGCAAAGACTTGGCTATAACATTTACTTTTTTCAACTACCATTTATTAACAATGATTAGACAGGTAAAAAAAAAAGACATAAAAGATATGTTCATTCAATATTAAATGCCTCATCTCTTGTTATGACGATTGCTCATCTAAACCATTTGTTGTAGTTGAAAAGTTAAAGGGAACTGATCGTATTAAACACGGTCAAAGTTTCACATAATGAGTTTAGAAATAAGCAGCCTGTCTGATGTGAGAGGGGATCTCTTCAGTTTAGTCATCTCCAGCAGACAGCTCTAGGTGTAACCACAAGCTCCACCCACCTGCTGTTCAAATCTTCTCTTTATGAGGGGCAGCCATTCAGAAGGAAGCTACCTTAAAGGACGAAACAGCTTTTTTCAGACAACAGATGAAGATAAGATTAATAAGGACAATAATGAACTGTGAATTATGAAGTTGAAAATTAGATCAGTACCATTTTAAAGTTAAAAACTAACCCACTTTTTGAAGTTAAAAATCAATTTCCCTTTGACAGGTTAAAAACTAAAAAGTACAAGGTATCAGGTATTACCTGCTCTACACCAGACACTGTGTTAAATCTGTAAAATGTTGCCTGCTCATGACTATACTGTAGCGAGGTTTTATACTGCCTGGGTCTTCATATCTGTCTTTTAAAGTTTCTGTATTTTGTAATGCACACAGGCATTCTCAGCACACCACTACGTCAGCATGTAAGTATAAACTGACCACTTTAGTGCAGCAGCAATTGTAAAACAAAATATGTGCATGATTCCAGCTTTGTTTTCTCTCTGTCTTTGTCTTGATCTCTTATTCCTTTTCCCAGCATTGCTATGCAGCTCACGCGCACACACATGCACGCACGCACATCAGTTCCATCAACATACCTGCTGGGCTCAGATTACAAAGTCTTCTCCATGGTAAGGGGAAATGCCCCTCAGGAAAGCTTTATAGGAGGCAGTATTGCTGGCTGTCTCTCCAAACCTTTTCACTCCAGTATATGGGTTATAATGAGCAGCAGAGAGGGCAGCGACAGTTAATAAAAAATGTGAAGCACATGGGAATGGGCATTTTGCTCTGTTCCCATTTCATACTGGTGTCTTGAAACACGTGGGAACTGACATGCTCATACACATTTCTGGTTTCTGGTTTGTATACCTTTCTCTGGCAATTCTGAACACGCTATTAAATTAATTTCTGTTTTCTCTCTTCAAGGTCTGTTGCTTTGCTTTTTAATCTCTTAAGTAGTCATCTGACGAGTCGTGGCTTCTCCTTTCTAGTCTAGAAAATGTTTCCATATCACTGACAAATAATTGCGGGTGCTGTTGCACTGTCTACAAACTGTATTTACTGTCAACAGATGACTTTGTCAGCACGGTTTCTCGCTATGAGAATGGCGCCTAAAGAGTAGCATATAGGTGTAAAATGTGTGTGTGTGTGTGCACATTTGAAGAAAGGTGATTAGAGATAAAGAGCCAGAGAGGGAGGAGAGGTATGTAACCCTTGTGGCTTTGACCTGCTTTCATCATACCCACCACACACCATCAATCACTATCTGCTAACCAGCAGTCTGATAGCTAAACAGTGTTTCTCCTCTGATGAAAGGTGCAAAGCAAAAAAGGGGAGGAGGGAGAGCAGCAATGACACTGAGAATATGAAGAGGAAATATGTGTTGTTACTGTGCATAGGCTGATGTTTTCTATCATTGTAAATAGTTTTCTTTAAGAGTGTGGTTATGATAAGATATTAGGTTATCTAAATTGCTTTGGAACAAAGATGAGGTGCAAATATTTCAGAGTGCAGGAGCGCAGCAGTGCAGTGTTACTAAAACTGCCTCTGGGATAAAAACTCGACAAAATAACCAATCACAGTTTGTGGGTTTAGAAATAAACACGTGTGCCTGTAATTTGGCCACCAGAGTCAATCAGCGATCTACTTCCAGATAAACAAGATGAGAGAAGGATTTGGTGATGTGTGACTGGCCAGGCAGATCCAGAAGGTTTTTTGATTTACAACATGATGTTTGCATGCAAAACCCTGCAAACTGATCATTTCATGATCAAAAAAATCCAGGATGTCTTGATGCATGCTCAATCATCCATGTAAGGAAATCTCAAAAAGTAGATTCTGTTTACAGGATATATGATTCTCTAGTGGATAGTTTGGTAATTCATAATCGTGCCATGTCTGGTTCACGCTCACAAAGTAATGCTTATTAGCGAGGAGAATGGGTGTATTTATGGATAAACTGAGATGCTCAAAGACAACCAATCTTTTTACCACTGATTCTCGCTGCCCTGGCAGTGATCTCCAGACTGACTAACTGCACCACCAGTTTTCTTTGCATGACTCCAGACGACATGGCCAGGCAGAACGGGGAAGCACAAGCTCATCAGCGGGGAGGAGGAGATCTGTGCAGCCCCCCTGTGTAGAGCTTCACTGCTTGAGGTTTAATACCTGTTGAGTGGGCAGAGATTTAGTGAGCTTGAGCAACACAATCCCAGCTTAATGTTGTACAGGTGCATCGCTCCTCTTAGGTTAAACTTGCCTCATGTCAGCTGGCAGCTTTAACTGGAAGTGCTTCAGATGGTTTGAGTCTGCAGAGGCATCAGTATGACAATGTGGCAAAGGAAAAGTACAAAGAGAGGTGCTGATGATAGCGCAGTACAAAAGAGAAGTGCAGAATCAGTTGATGCTCTTCTAATTTTGTGGAAATTAACAGGTAATATTTGACATTAGATCAACAATAGGATTGTATACAAAGACCAAAGATAGGTGTATTGTTATCAAACACACACAGTGAAGATCAGCACATCTGAACCATCAAATTAACCACTGAACATGTGACTTCAGTTAACACACGGAGAAGGGATTTTATTGTTAATGACTGCAGTTTGCAAAACAAAAAATGTACATAAAACACACATTTCTACAGCAGCAGTCCACTGATCCCGGACACTGTCCCTATTAAGATCTGTGAACCTTTTTTTATTTGACATGATTAAAAAAAAGACATCCAGCCATCCATCTATCCATCTATCCGCTTACCCAGTTCAGCATGTCAGGATCCTTTGATGCTGTCTCATCTGTCAAAAGGTGTGGTACACCCCTGACAAGTCAACAGTCTGTTCCAAAATTACACTACAATAAAAAATAAATAAATAACTGTTTCTGCATAATCACAAAACCACAAAAGATGTGCCATTATTGGTTAATCCAGCTTTAAATCTAAAGCTAAAGGCAAAAGTCAGTGGTGTCAAAATCATTTTAGAACATGAGCTAACAAACAAACAAAAGTGTAAATAATCTTAACTATACATTTAGTCCTTGAGATGCTTGATTTCTCAGAGTTTCAAAATTTAAGAAGTGCTGCTGTCGTGAATCAAAGAAACCCGACAGCCTCACACTGTGAGAGAAGTAAAGAAATGAAAGGCTTTATGTTGTAACAGAAATTATCTGTGAATTCGAAGAAAATGTCTCATTCTTTTCTTTGAAAAAGAAAAAAGAGAAAATTCCATAGTTAATAGTGAATAGCGAGGGAATTTATGTTGTTAAACTGAATACCAAGAATAAAATATCAGTTAATAGTGAATAACATAGATTCAATGAAAATACAGCTGACCATTCAAAATTTATACCCTTCACCTTGGAAATTTGTCCACATTTTCCAAAGTCTTCCAATTAGCCAAACTGGATCTTTGGCAGGCTGTATGTTTACATTAATATGTACATTACTTTAACTTGAAATAGAAGTGTGCTGCTGTTTTCAACAAGCAGCACCTGAAAATCCCAAAAAAGTGTTTTTGCTGGGTACTATTTTCTCTTGTGGATTAATACAGACTTGGTGTTCTGATGATTTAAAGCGCTCATGCTAGACAGAGTAAAGATAAACGTAATCTTCAGTTTGTATGTTCATTGTAATGAAGGAACCCAGTCAAGCCTTATCTGAGTTAACTTCTGGTCTTTTCATTGGATTTATTGACTATAACAAAAATATTACCTGACTTATCAGCTAATATTAAATCTTCTGCACTTCTTTTTATTCACACAAAATACGTTTAAACTGTAATGTGCCAAAATCTACTACTACTTAAAGCATAATAAACCTCTGAGAACTAATAAACACCTTATCATCATACCGCCTAATGTTTTATTCTTTCTGAATATAAACAATATATTATTTTATGTATAAACAGAGAAACCCTTACTCCTGTACTGTATATACTAAACAAATCCAGCTATTTTCTCGCAAAGTCTAAATATTTCAAGGACCCATGACCATGACCCAAATTAGTCGCCATAGGCTTGGCCTTATGTTTTATGAAAATAACTTTTCCAACTTCTCCATAATTTATAACTCTCTAAAGGCTCTTTTGGACTTACCTGTGTGCCAGCTTAGCTCTGCTGTGGAGCAGATGTGGAAAAATACGGCTTCTTCTGCAGCGCTGTGTAAGGTAATGGAAACATGGTGATAACTGCCAGCATCATTACAGCAAACAAGCCCAAAAGGTCGTCTGTTTGGGCCCGGAGCTCCAACCCGTGGACTGTGGAAGAGAAATGCTGTTGGTGGCTACATCTGTTTAAGAGAAGACACGTGAGTGTTACAAAGTCAGGCAGCTTATTGATTTTGGTCTTGGCATCAATTTAATAGAAGTTTGTTTTTTTTGGGGGGGTTGTGTTTGATGGGCCTCTGAGCTTTGAGCTTCTTACCTTGGGAAAAACACTAATTGTGTGCACTATGACTGCGATGAAACAAAAGACTTTAGAGCAAGCCGTGACTCTTTCTCTCACTTGACCTCTCTCTTGTCTGTGACCTGAACTATCATTGCCCTCTGCCTTTTAGTTTAGTTTACTTGTGTTTACACCAATGTCCTGGACTCTAATGAAAGGCAGGCTTCAGGTCCACACTGGTTTTCTTCAGTCAATACAAGGAAAGCTGACCTGAGGCCATTCAAGCGCTTTAAACGCCTCAACCCCCCTGACAATTTGTCTTTTTGAGAAATTCCTTTCTATTTTGTGTCCAGGTTTTTTGTCAGATGTTACATTTAAATATCACTTAATCACTTCTGGATTCACAGCAGAAATAAATCACAAATTCTCTTTGAGAGTTCAAGTGGTCAAAAATGTTCATAATAAAAATCCATGTATTTTAAAATGATCTTAAATTTAAGCAAATTTTTGGCATTGATGATTTCAACTCCTTCGTAAAGAAGCCCAGTTTTTTTCAGCCGTGTTTTCCAATTACAGCATCATTTGTGGCTTTTTTGAGTGAATTCTTTCTCTGTCATCCTCACAAGTTAAATTGTAATGGTAAGCAAAGAGAGGCTTGACTGAAGGTTTTTCAGGGGACAGTGAACGGCACAGCCTACTTATGAAAAGCTTTGCTGAAACTAGACCAGTTGTTACTGTCAGAGAAACCAGCAGTGGCTGCGCCGTCAGAAGATGAAGACATCGAGCTTTGTTCAATAACATAAAGCATCCACCTCTACGCAGAACATCATTTACTAAATCAAGAAGGGAAGACTCCAATCAGCAAAAGTCATGTCAACAGAAGGCTGAATTACTAAACCACTTATTGGGAGGGGAAAAGACCAAAGGTTTGTGCTGGATTAATTTCATAGTGGATGATCCCGAATCAAATCAATTCTGAGCAAGGAGAAGCAGCACTCTTCAGAGAAATGCTCCACCTTCTGGGTGGCATCTTTTGTTATGCTGTAGGAGGGTAAAGACTACAGACATCCTTAAAGCAAACTACTTAAGATCCAAGACTAAGGATTTCTGTCTTTTATGAACTTCCCTTCACAGTTACCAGACCTCAGTCACACTGAACATTTACAGAAGCACGTGAAGGGTGAAAAGGTCAAACATGTATGAGATAACCAGAAGCTATTTAGGAGGTCATGCTGAAAAAACATGGATTATTGAGTCTGAACTAACTTTTGGTAGCCATGCACCTTGCTGCTCTAACTGCTCTGGTTAATAATGAAATATTCTGAAAATCAATTTTTAGCTTTAGCGTTTAACTGAAATCAAGCTGATGTCACTGTTTGTAATAACAAATGAGATCAGGGGTGGCTTTGCTTTTTTAATCTTGTTTGTGTAATTACTAATTAGCGAGTAGCTAATAGTTTTCTGCTGCTCAGAGGCCAAATCTGAGTTAATTGGGATAATTTATAATAGAAATGTGAATTTGCAACTCAGCTAATAATTACCTAATCATTCATTAATAGCGTATTCTAATTTGTTTTCCTCTGGTACCTTATTTATCTTCCACAGAGTCCTTGATTTCATGTTATTTAGGAAGTCCCTATCCACAGTTCAACACTCATCAGTTTTTAGTGTTTCTTTTTATACTGTAAACACAACATATGATGATGGATGGATTATTCAACATAGAAGAACCCATGTTTCCCACTAAGGAAAGCTAACTGGCAGCCAGCTGTAGATTCTTCACATTTATAATGCAAACACAACAGCAGTATCAGTTTTCTGTAAGACTGTGTATTTGCCGTGATGTTGAGCTCTTCCCAGGAAAAAGAAAGTCAACAACAAGAGTGATATTTGTCTTTATGAATTATCTACTGCGATGTACGGGTTTTACAAAGTGCTAATCAAATTGCGGGGCATCCATTGTATACCAAGATCAAACGTGAATGTAATTTCCATTTCTCTTTCATAATTGATTTTAAAGCACTCGGAGATATGAAATATCAGATAGGGGTTGTTTTAAAACTGTGCTAAAAAAAATGAGAAGCTAGAAAATGTAATGTAATTTAGCAGTGAATTCACACAGAGATAAAGGCTTTCTGGATGAGCAGCACAGTCAATGAAATGAATTTCTCAATTCAGGATTTATAATCATTCTGTGCTTTTACTTAATGCACTGATAATGTTCCAGTAATCATTATTCATACTCAGTGCCAAGCGAATGACACGCAAGAAATGTATTCCAAGCTACAACAATTGCATTTTACCCTTAAGACGAGACAAATGTGTAATAATGAGGAAGCACTAAGCGTCACCGCATCTTTTTTTCCCCTTTTTCGTGCAAATGTGTCGCAGGTTGCGTTTTTTTAAGCCTCGGGGTGGGTGGCAACATGCTGGGGTTCACAGAAGTCGCTGTGTGTGTTCTAGCGGACATGATGTATAACAGGTGGGGAGATGTCCCCAGCTGTCCCTGTAGACACCAGTCTACCCTCCCTCCCTCATGTCCCTCAAAGCCCCTAAAAACCTGGCCTAAGGGTGCATATACATTTATGTATATGTGTGTGCAGCAGCCGCTGAGCCTAAGCTTCCTGCAGCCAAGTGTCGCCACCTCTCTACCCGGCTCCCCACAGTCCCTCCCAATGCTCTTCACTAATACTCTGCAGGTAACGGCAGATTTTGGACACATGTGGATTTGGCCATGTGTCCATTTAACAACAAATTGGCACGCTTCATACAGTCCAACCTTCACGCTGATTATTAACGTCTGGCTGAAATTTAGAATATATTTCTCACATTGAACTCCAGCTTCAAAGGGTGGATTAAAAGCACAAAAATCAAAGGAGAAATTATGAAACTATGGGAACACTGTTAGATTTGACTCCTCTAATGCACTTTTCTTTTTAATGATGTCATACAGTAGTATGAGATCTAATTTATAATTTGAATTTCTCTCCGATTCAGATCTAATTGGAATAAGATTCAAATAGATGCAGGCAATGGAAAACATGGAAGTCATATCAATTTAGATGGGCTATGCTATCATCTCCATCCTCAGACACCCTCAGTGGTAACTTTAGATCAAGCCTCAACCAAACAATCATCTGTCCGTTATTCATGTCTCTAAACAAATACTTGTGTGTATTTATCATGAAATGTTCTCATAGCAAATTATAATTATTTTAAGAAGAAGATTTATAATAGCATTTTAAGTTCGTTTGCAGGTCATATGGCCACTTTATTAGTTACACATCACGAGTACCTCTTTGGACCCCCTTTTTAAGTTCAGAACTGCTTTAATTCTTCATGCTCAGATCAGAGATTTTGGTCCACATTGACATGATAGCATCACACAGTTGCTGCACATTTGTTGGCTGCAGGTCCATGATGTAAATCACCCGTTCCACTCCATCCCAAAGGTGCTCTGCTGGATTTAGATCTGGTAGTTGTGGAGGTCATTTGAGTACAGTGAAGTCATTATGTTCAAGACGCCATTTGGATATGCTGTACGTTACAGTAGACTGTGAGACTTTAGAGTAAAAAAAACTGCTGTTGGTACACACAGCTTCATCAGAAAGGATCCACACAGTGTTAGATAGCAAATACACTGTGTTAGAGAAATCATTGGCCTCTTTGTTGTGTTAAGACAAGGGCATCTTCAGCCATTTTAAATGTAGAAAAGGGCCAGTGCAAATCAAAGAAGAGAAAAATACTAAATATGCTAACAAAACCAAGAAGCGCATGAGGGATAAAATGAAGCTAGAGGATTAGTAATGTTTAATGGTTTTATTTCTCTCCCTGTGTTTACACATAATCCTCTTTACTCTGACATTATTATAATTTGATACTATTATATTTCCAGCATTACAGTTCAGTTTGAAAGATAGGGTCTCATGACAGGCTTTTCTTTCCTTTCATCTTAATATTAGATTTTCTGCATTTATGTCCTTTCAGTGTTGCACCATCAGGCTCCAATTACATGAAACATATGCAACGGTTTCGGCTACAAGTCAGTTTTATTTATTTTTTCTTAAAACCTCATCTAAAATATCCCATCAACAAGGTTCCTCCAAGCCTAATTTCATTTGTGACTTGCCAGGAGAATAATGTGTTTTCTTACCTTAAGGGCACCGTGATGTCTGACAAGCTCCTGACTGACAGCTTAACCAGATAATTATATCCCAAATAGGAACATACTGACAGATTAGTAAAGGGGTTACTCCTTCATGGCAATACAATACTCCCGCAGGTAATCCTAAACTTGGAATGTTGCGAAGACAAAAAAAACCAGGAAAACTTCCTGCTGAACCTCGGCTGACTATCAAAACATGTGACCGTGATTTAGAGGTGACCCGCAACAGGATGTGCAATAGCCACACAATAGACCAGGGCACAAAAATAACAAGCAACCCTACGAAAGGACAGGAAGAGTGGAGACGTTCATCCACCACCTGTATTACAGCCATCTCTCTTATGTCATTAAAATCCCATTTTTAATTTTCAAGAAGACCCACGTGTGTGTGTGTGTGTGTGTGTGTGTGTGTGTGTGTGTGTGTGTGTGTGTGTGTGTGTGTGTGTGTGTGTGTGTGTGTTGGATGTGTGAAAAGCATTTACACAAACATTTTTCATACTTATTTGCAAAAGATAAGAAGCTAGTTTCTCCAAGAATGCACACGAGCGGATCAGGAACACTTCCCAAAAATGTGAGAGGAACAAAATGAGAAAAGCTCCAGGGTGTGTAAAAGGTTACTGCGTGACCAGGAAGAGAGAAGCTGCTGAGTACAAAGCAAAAACAAGAACGATAAATCTACTACAAAGAGGTTTAAACATATGTAAGAACAACAAAAAAGTTATTATGTCATGATATCCTAATGATACATGATGACAATATTTGTAATGTTGACAATATCATCTGTTAAGGTGATGTTTAAAGTTATCATGTCACATTTTCTAACGGCTTTCAGTCTGAAATTATCATGTTGAATTTTCAAATATCAAACAACTGAAGCAGGGGTATTGTAAACTGGTTATTAATCATCCAAACAAAATATAGTTCCCATATATACATAGTACATAACACAGATTTAAATATGTAGAAAAAAACAACTTTAAGTGCTCTGTAATCTGACACAAAATGCTCGACCTATCTGGCTGCAATCTGTTAAACTCAGGAATGTAATTATGTCTGTCGAGACCAAAATAGTTACGCTGGAAGAGATAATGAAATTGATCACCAGTGTTTCCTGTCGGACACAGTCCTGCATTACAGCCTGTAATCTATCCCATAATGTCCACCGGAGATCACATGGATTCTGTTATTTACACTAATCGAGGTATTTTAGTGCAGAGCCAAAGCTCTTTATGTTGTGCATGTTTTTATTTTGTAGACTTTGCATAAACTGTTATTTATTCACTTATCTCTGCATGCCAGTCTTGCAGTAATATACAGTAGCTAATGTACTCTTTCCAGTGTTAAGTAACTCATTCAGGTAAAAAGAAGTTATCATCTAAGAATGAATGGTCCATTATACAGCCACAAAAAAGAGGATCGAGCATCACTGAGAATTTTTACCTACTTTTCTTTTTTGTCTTGTCTGAAACTGTTTGTTAAAATATATTATATTTTATTACTTTTACTAGGCTCCATTGTCATGATCTGGGTGACCTGGGTATGACCTGGGTATCTGCCCATGGGCAGGGCCGCCACAGCCTCACTGTCCTGGAGCTGATTGAGGCAGTCAGGCTGGGCAGATTTAAGCCCTACGCTGACGTTCCTTCTCCGCCAGTTTATCAAATACTCTATGTTGGTAACCGGTTCTCATGTCTCATGTTCTTTCTCTCAGGTGCTTTGCTTACCTTGTTATCTTGTGCCTTAGTTGCTCCCAGACACTCCACAACTCAAAATATAACTCATCTCTTGGATCCTGGCTTATCTCTGGCATAAATCTCTCTGTGCCTCACCTGCCTGCCCTCCTGCCATTTCCCTTCCTCAGGAACCAGCGGAACTCAGGTCGGCCATCTCACACCATCTAACTCACGCCGCCTCTCCCTCAACGCTTTCCTCAGTCCTCCTGCAAGTAAGCTGGAAAAACAGTCATACTCACCTTCTCCAAAGCTCACCGTTGGCTTCCATTCTAATCCCATTCTCCTCTCTCCCCAGTGCGACCATTATGTACCAGTTACGCTCCAGTTGCCTTCCCCGGTCCTGTTTCTCTGTTTTACCCACGCCACGCTCACCAACCCACTGTGTATTTTGTGTGTCTAGTAGCTTAAGTCACTGCCAAGTGTTACTTTGTGATAGTTTAATAAACATTGCTTATTAAATACTATAAATAGGATAATACAAACGAACTACAACAGAAAGTTTAATAACAGCAGTGATCAAACGTTCTTTAGTAATCTAAGACACCCGACACCTCATTTTAAGGTTATTAATAAGTAACCGTGCCATTAAGAAAACATGAGGTTATCGTTTTAATATTAGCTACAACTTGTTCACGCAAAACATGCCAAGATGCCCAACTATCCTGTCTTTAAAGTTTCCAAGCATGAGAGAAAATAAAAGGCCCTGCAGAGAGAGACAAAGGGGTCTCTGACATAAACCATAGGCAGACCTTTCGAGTACATTCAAGGAAGCAATGGACCAAGACTAAACTAAACACTGCACCAAAAAAAGACCATTACTAGAACTGAATGGACATTTTGCAATAGCATTTCCTAAACATACTCTCCTGGATTAGGACTTCATTGGCCATGACTAATACAGTGTTTCAGACACTGATGTGATATGCAGTACAGAAGCTGGGAAAGTGTCAGTTCATTACAGGCCCACCGGGTGTGCTGCATTTTGATGGATTTCCCCAGAACTCTCCACATGATCTCTATGCACATCAGGTAATTGCTGTTAGTCTAAGTGCACTCCCACAAGTCCCCAGACTAAACCCTCATGGACATTGTCCTTTCTCCACTCTGTGCGCTTGTGTGTGTGTGCATGTGATAAAGGTCCGGGGGAAAAAGGAGGAATGATGGAGATAAAGTGTGTTTGTGTGTGTGCTTGTAGGCCTGTGCATTTTAAAAGCCAAAGTAAGGCTGCCTCTGTGATAATGATGTATGAAACATAAACCCGAGGTGATCTGTTTCAATAAAGCTTCCAGTCTCTCAGCCCCTCTTGCATGCAGATGAACCAATATAAAGGGCCTGCTTGGTTAAACAGGTTACACTCTCATTTCTCTACAATGCAGACCACCACCGACTTGAGGGTTTACAGTTTGTCTGTCATATTGAGGTGATAGCGAGACAAAGAGACAGTAGAGGCTGAGCAGAGAGGAGGAACAAAGGAAATGGAAAAGGAAAAAAAAGGAATAAATCAAGACAGAAAGAACCACAGAGAGACTCCAGGTTTCCAATTAGTGGGAGGTGAAATAGGATGTGGAATATATTGGAAGGACTGTCCGGTGTCACCGAGCGGGGTGGGGAGGTGCGAGTGGGGATGGTGACGGGCAGGGGAGGGGGGCGTGAGGTTGGCGGATTAGAAGGAGATGAGACGAGAAGCAGCGCATCGGCCTCTCTTCCCAGACAGCTCATCTCTGCGAGCTGCTGGAGGCTGGCAGAGAGAAAATACACACCGGGGGGTCTGGCTTCAGAAAGCTGCTGCAGCACTTCCACTGAAATATCTGACCAGAGCATTGAGTTCATTTCCTGCTGCCCAGACTTGCTCGTTCTCCTCTTTCTCCTCGTTCATCAATAAAGAAAGCATGCAGCTCTTATATGAATTATTAGACACTTGCAAGACTGTCAGTGTGTATGGCTTTAAAGAGAAGTGACAATTTAAACCTGAATTATTTAATGAAAAAAAGAAGAAACCAATGATGCAACTGTTACTAACTTCTGAGGAAACTTGTCTCCTGTTATATGGTTTCTGTGGACACATTTTTAGGGCTATATTAGTTCATTTCTGGCAGGATTATGTTCAATGATAATCCATCCATCCATTCTCTTCCACTTAGCCTTTTCAGGGTCACGGGTTGGAGCCTATCCCAGCTATCTTAGGGCGTGAGGCAGGGTACACCCTGGACAGGTCCAGTCTGTTGCAGGATAATCCTTTCATCTATTTATTTTATTCAAGTAAAGCTAGGGTTAAGGTTAGGAAAAAATGTTACCTGAAAGCACCATCAAATTTAATCACTACTGGCTGAAAAACAGATTTTAACCAACATTTATTTCCCCTAACTTGACACAATTCTCTTCTGCTTTATGTATTTTATTACTCATGTAAAAGCAGATCTTAAATACCCATTAAAAGCCTGTTTTTAATGGGTATTTAAGCATTGCTATTTTCTTTATGAATAATAAAATTATTCAGTTGTTTTAAAGAATATATAGTTAAATGTTTAATCTTGACGCGACAAAACGATAAAACGCATGATAACGTTGCAGAGATTCTATGATTTCAAAAAGTAAATCATAATTTAAGGAATAATTATTGCTGTCCAGTTTAATTTTGATATTGTATGTACAGAGGGGGGGCTGGGGGCCAGTATTTACTGAGGTCTAATAAGGAGTAAATGAGGTGTGGGGATGAAATAATAGTTTAAAGGATTTTTTGATTCCTTTGATTTTCTCCTGACTAGATAAGCAAATTAAGAGTAGTCTTTCAAATAGACCAGTTCTCTTTCATCCATTGATTCCAATCCCCCAGATAAACAGCTAAGGCCGATGAATAAACATCGGACTGTTTTAGTGCTTAGAAACACTCTCCGAGCAAGAGGCCTAATTCGAGTAACATCCCTTCCCGGGGATCGATTCCGTGAAGAAGCATAATGCTATGCTTGGTTGTTCAGCTTGTCTCGAGAAAGCAATTCCAGCACATCCAGCGGCATTTGTTACTGGGTTGTCCAAAAAAAAATCTCGCTGCAAGAAGTTATTGTGCTGCCATGCCATGGTGGAGAGGCATTTAAAACAAAGGAACGGCTGCTGAGGGGGCAATTAAACCCCAGGTCAGGGCTGATTTATAATCCATTTGAATGACATGACAAACTCTGCTACATGTGTATGTTTGCATGCACATGCACACAAAATACAGAGAGATTCTTACTGACGTTTTCACACTCACATTATGTTTGCCAAGGTCATTTTTTATCCAATAGGGGAACTCAATGTAAACACTGAGCGCTGCTGGAGGCATTTACAGGTTCACCTTTTCTTAATTCAGCCAAGCCTGCATGAGGAGTAAAGGAGATTTTATCTTGTTGCTGTCTGTTTTATTGTGGACGGTAGCATTATGTGCACTTTTTATATATATAGTAAACAGTACAAAATAAACCAGCTTGCTCTTAACTGGTCAACTCCAGCAGTCAGCCAGGAAAAGAATTCACAGCAGGCTAACAAGCACTGCTGGCACGAATGCATCTGATAAGTCCTGAAGCCCCTGAGCGGTCTCTTTGGTATTCTTCAATGTACAGTATGGAAAGTGTCTGGGGCAGTAAGAGTGCACAAGAGCTTGTATCAGCAGCCACCAGGTCAAGTCCAATATATGCTACAGGAGGCCCAGAGGAGAAAACATGTCAGTCAGTCACCATGCACACTGCTAAAAGCAAGCTGCACATTGGCACACAACACAGGAGGGAGTTTTTAACATAGTTTAAGGCTGTAAAGCTTCCATTTGATTGTCAGCAGCAGTAAGAGAACCTAAGTGTAGATTTGATATACAACTTCAAAACATTTTTTCCCTGCACTATTAACCTTACATATTAACTTCAGCAGAGACTCTAACAGCAAATGTGGACAGTCCATCGCACCTCCCGTCACTTAAGGTAAATGTATAAAACACAGTTATTACTGCAACACAAAACTGCTTGTGTCTCAACCTGAGCAAACAACAACCTGAATCTTTTACCTGCTTAATATCCACAGAATGTTAACGCTCCTTCGGCAGTCTACATCCCAGATGGACCCCCCGTGTCACATCACCTGAACATACCATCAAGCAGCGTTTGATCCCAGCTGAGCAAACAGCCTGACTCATACCTGGCAGGACATTTTCAATTATTCACTGGCTCGCGCCCTTGGCCCGAGGCTGTTCCAACTCTTTTACTGCTGCTCTCTCCATACCTTAGCACTAACTGTATTCATGAATCAAAAAAAAAAAAAAAACATGGTGAAATTCTTCACATGAGCACAAGGCAGCAGTCGTCAGGGGGCTATCACTCTTATTCCTGTTTGATGTAGAGGAGTTCAGATTTATGGGCTGCATCTGGTCTAATGCATTTTGTGATGATATTTAACGTAATGGTTGTAATTTCAGATATAAAAAAAAATTCACCAATGTTTTCTTTGTTTCTATTTTAAGAGGAAGTTTGGGATTAATGCCCAAAGCTGGCACCTGCACAGTGATGGAAAGAAGGTAAGACTGAGTCGTGTTTGTTTGATTAAAGCCAAAATTTCAGAATTTCTACCATTAGCACCACCCAGTGGTAATATCAACAATGCGCGGTCTTTTTAGGGATGCGTGTACGCTCAACGGTTTTCATTTTGCCAGCATGTCTCCTTGTCTCCTTCACTTGCTTAGCTCCTCCCAGTGAGAAATTGATGGAGAAATGCGAGTAAGACGTGAAACCGTGGCTACATCTTGACATGCAACTTTGTATCAAATTGTCTTAAGCATAAAACTACAAAACAAGAAAAAATAACACGTGTGGAGACCCTGGATAAGCCACACCGCATCCACTTGAGTCTGTTCGCTCTTAATTCCTTCACAGGCCTCCTCTCTTCTTGCTCCCCATCCCTCGGGTTGTAAGGAACTCTAAGCTCCATCAGTGAAAGTGGAAGGGATGGTGGCAGAAAGGAAGCAAGAAGAAAAGCACTCAGTGACTGCACTGGTTTTCACCCCTATTGTCTTATTCTTCGACAAAAACTGCATAATATTTTGAAAGATGTAATATTAACTGTAGCCTCTGGCAGCAGAAGCCAGGGAGCGCTTAGTGAAAGATGCAGCACAGTAAATTAGGAGGTTGAGAAGGTTATGAGGAACTCAGAAGGTTGGTGGTTTAATTTCCTCCAGCCTGTATGTTGAAGTGCAAAAACACTGAACCCCTGATCGTTATAAAGACTAGAAAAACATTATATGAATGAAATGAGATTAACTGCCTTTTAATAATAAAGAAATAGCACCAAAGTAAGGCCATCTGCATCTGCATTAACAGTGTCTATATATCTGGACATATGGTGGTAATAATTGTACTAAAACAATGTTTGAAACAAGCGAAACACATTTAAAGATAGCAATGAGTTGCACCTTTTCCAACAGTTATTAATTTATTTTGCCAAACAGCACCAACAGATGCTCGTCTTAGTTTGGAGGACTTGCTGGGAGAATTCAATCATGCAGCCTTCTCACAATGTGGCTGTGAAATAGTTTGAATTGGCTATGATGATAGCCTCTTCATAACAAACCGCTGTCGCTGTTTGTGGTCAATCAAGTAAAGCAGCAGTTGCCAGAAATCAGACAACAGTAGTGTCGAGGTAATGTTTTATTGAACAGGTTACTTTCCCAATTTTAAAAGACCTTTTTTTTTTGTCATAGCGCTACATATTCCATTCAATATTGTCACAGTACATGCCCAGAAAAGATGTCGGCATACATTTCGGTCTACTTTACGCCCCAGGCTGTTCCAATTAGTGGAAATCTCAATACGGCAGCGTATCATGTAGCTAATTGTGCTCCGCCAACAACTTAAGGAAGTTCTCTTTTAATGTGATTTTAATGTGTCCTTTAAACAAAGGAAAGTCCACTAAGTTTATTAATGCAGAGTCAAGCAGAAGAAATCGAGTGGCCTGTAGAGACCTCGACCCCATTCAGCACCTTTGGGATGAGCTGGCCTGCTGACAGTCAGTCAGACCTTATCACTCAACATCAGTGTGCAACCTCAGTATTGCTCCTGCACCAGAATGGGAACAAATCTCTGCAGCCAGCTGGTAAAATCTTGAGAAAACCATGACACTGCAGCAGATGTAATGTGCAAAGAAGATACTCTAGGTGTTCCAGTACCCATATGCTTTTAGAATACTACATGTTGACATATTGTACCCCAATCACGTGTTGTGATCTCATACGTGTGCTGGAAACCATCATATTCCTCACTTTCAAAGGTTTATGTCTGAATGACTTTACCTGCTCTTTTTTCCTCTCTGCTCAAACAAGGCTGTGCATTGATGAACACACCTGCGCCTCTAGTTATCAGCTTAGCTGATTCTGTGAGCTAATGCAGGTAGGACGCCTTCCTGATGTGTTCAAAAACATTTTAAATGTTGCTCTGCTCCTTCTGTCTATTTAGCTTATTGCGACATGGTCAGGTTTAATGTAATCTGTGCCATTTTGAAGCAACAGAAGCCTGTTTTGATGCTTTTCTCCAAACCAAATGCTAGTTTGCTCTTTGAGATTTTATCTCCTGTGAGAACAAAGCTCTGTGAACAAGCCGTTTTCACATTCACATACACAGCTCCAGCATTTTTGAATATCAGCGTCTAAATGTTTAAAGTGTGAATCAGTCTTTAATTTTAGTTTCACTCTAAGCTCACATCTGAAAGCTCTCTCTATCAAGGACGTACCGACTCTGATCACAGATTCCCATTTCTGAATTTCTAAGGTGATCACTGGTTGGCTTCTGAGCAGCTGGTACTTTGATCCATTCCTGAAACATCATTTAAGCCTAACTAACTTTACAGGATTAACTTTACACTGGATATTACTGTATTTGCATCATATCAGTGTTCTTATCCTTGGATGAGATTGTCATATCCAGGAAAATCCATGTATCGTTGCCATGTATTTTTTAAAGCCTTTTTCACTTTGTAACCATTTGTAGTTTTCAGTTTGATTCGTATTTATGAGCTTACATAAGGATTTTAATACCACTCTCATGTCTGTCCCATCACTATGAAGGTTAGCCACAGACTCCATTCAGCCTTTAAAATATTCACAATACTTTGATCATTCAGTTTCATCATTCAGTTTGTTACTTTGCTTTTTGTTATGTTTAATTTACGAGATTTTCACCTTCAAAATGAAGTGTTTTTCAACTTTTTAAAGAGTATGGAGGAATGGTTGTTTTTTTTCAATATGCACATAACAGGCATTACATTTTTGCCACAAGGATCCTTTTATAATGCCAACATATGCAGTCAGGCCAAAGGGGGGAAAAAATCACTTGCTGGATTTAACTAAGCAAACAGGTAAAATCCTTCCATCACATAATCAGTGCAGTGACTGATATATTTTTGATGGGCTACGGGTTATTTAACCCAAACTGATGCAGTGATTAGCTTTTCATTATAAGAAAAGAATAAGAATGTTGGAAGGCATATTATGTGATCATGGAAAAGATGCTATTTCATTTCAGAAGGGACAAATGAGTGACCTATCAAGCAAAGAAAACAAGGAGAGTCCTAAAACTTGGAAAGATAGTAGTGAATCATTTTTGAGGGAAAAAAATCACTGAATGAATAATCAAACTCATTAAACTCATGTTTAATAGAGAAATTAAAAGCATTAACACACAAATATGAAGAGAACTCAGGGAATAGATGCTGAACAGCTGTGTAGGATTAAGAAAGCAACTTATCACTGAGGCTAATCAGTGATCCCCTCTGATTCCCACTTCAGGCAAAAGTAATGCTTGGACTCAACTTTCACAACGTTGTTTGTCTCATACGGGTGTTTAAAGTTGGGTTCCTCCCATCTAGACCTGTCAGCACAGCTGTTACACTTTTATTACACTTCTTGTAACCAAGTCGCACCATTTACTACTTTAAACCTGGTGCTTACTTTAGAGGTTACTTTTGATGCAAAGTAATAGTCACTGGTCTTTTTGTACAAACAGACACCCTCCGTCCTCCTGTCTTTTAAACATGCACCAAAGGAGCCAAGAAGGCAGATACCAACCATCCATCCTGATAAGAAAACAAGACTTTTCTTTTTAAAAAAGTTTTTTAACCATCAGAAGATCAACAAAATATTGCGTTTTGATTTATTTAAAATGTGCTTGCAGAGAAGAGGGTTCAGTGGTTGACAGGAAGGCTGACATGCTGGTTCGTGCTGCAGTAGTCCCATCTACCTGCCTGCGTGGACTCTGTGTGGGATGCAATCACACCACAGGGCTTAGATAGCTCCACAGATCCACGCTGCCAGAAGCCAGTGGAATAAATAGTTTTCCTTTCCGGATTACTGCGGTGACGGTATTCTGCTTACATGAGTACAATTCATTTTTCCAGGCTTCTGGGGAGAGGAATGTGAAAACAATAAAGTGGAAGAGCGCAAGATATCGCATCTCATAAAAATCTGGGGAAATTCATGGACAGATACGGGACGGAGGCTGAGAGAGGGATGGACCAGCCGGTGATATATGTTCAATTCCGGTTATATGACTCAGCAAAGCGGCTTCATTCAGTGGAGGGACTATTTTATTCTGTCACCAGCTTGTGAGATGAAGATGTTTCCTTTTTTGACAGTAAATATAATTTGGGTTGTCGCCTTCCTCCAGTGTGCTCATAATTTAAAACCGCTCTTAAATGTCTGCTTTTGCAGTTGGAGTCTGGTTCAGCAAGTCATAAAATGTTTTTATTTTTTTTAAAGTGGAAAAACACAGACTTTACTCACATTTTACATATTTATTAAGGCACACGTCAGAAAAAACTGACACCAAGGTAAATAAATAACTGAAATAGGATTCCAACACCCTCCCACTTTAAATAAATAAATAAATACCTTTACAAAATAAATTTACTTTTATTTTGAGTAGTCATATTTGGCCTGTCTTACCTCAGCATTCTTGAGAAATGGAAATCTGCTGAAGTAGAACTCTACCTTGCCAAGTTCAGGATTACATCTAAATGCCACTTTGAGTCAGCACACTGACAGTATATCTTAAGATTCTTCAGACAGAGATCTGGAGATACACTACAACATGAATTTTACCTGATAGTTGCAGCTGGCCAGTTGGCAAAGGGCCCGATTTTTTAAGCTGCTGTGCGTTTGCCACCTTGTGCACTTTGCAACCCCCTTAACACCATAGCTCCTTCTTAAATGCTATTTCAGACTTAATATTGCATCTGTTGTCATTCACGCCTGCTGGATCTTGATGCCACTCTCCCCATTTTCTGGCTTTTTAATCAATTTTAGTGGTACAGAGACACACCAGAATTTCTCAGCGGAGCTGATGAGCTATTGAGTTGGCGAGTGGAAAGCTGTCAGGCGGTGGCAGAATGAACGGAGCAAGGCGACGAGGCAGTGCACGCAAGAAGGCAGCGGGCCTGAGGCACAGGAAGGCGAAAAGAGTTCCAAACTAGATGCAAAACTAAAGCTGGCCAGTGAGCTGTGGACGTGCTGGCAGACTGAATGATCTGGCAGGAAATGGAGAGGAGAGTCATTATATTAGCATTACATGATATGCAGAAGGACAGTGGGTCACAGTCGTGCATTTGAGGAAGCAGCAGGAGTGTATTAGAGTGCCACACCCCAACAGAAAGATGATGTTGTATATACAGAATATGACACTGATGATGCTTCCTTTTGGCTTCCAATTATATGACCTGGTTCTCTGCACTCGCCAGCCTTTTGTATAAACTTGCAAAGGTGTAAACGCTCAATAAAGACACACTCCTGAAAATAGTAAAGGGTCAGAGAGCAGCTGGATTCTGTGTTCATTTGTAAAACAAAGATTTGAAGCAATATAATATTAGAGCGATACTGAAGACAGCCGGTTTTGCTGGCCCATGCTCCACGCACTTCTTACTGTCTTGAATATTTTACCCAACAGCAGGAAAGTGTTACAGCGCATGTACGCAGCGTTTTCATCCCTCAAAGTAACCCTTTAAAGAGAGAACTTTGAAAATTATCTCTGCACACAAATTCCCCTAAGCGCTGTCAGCAGAGCATCCACTCTCCTCTCTCTTTATTTGTAATAATTTACATGCATATGGAGGGATGGGAAACGAAACAGTGAACCTTTGTTGTGGGAGCTGGTTTTGATGCTCTAATGAATGGCTCTCTCGTCCCTGAGATGCAGTTTGTGAATGTGACTTGCAGCTTGTGGCTGACACATTGGGGTGACACAATGAGACGAGGCTTGTGGAAAGACAGGCGAGCGAAGAACCCAGATAAAGCTGCTCCGCTGAGCTGCCAGCAGGGGGTCTTTGAGCTGTCTCCAGGAAAGGAGCGGGAAGGGTGGGGTGGGGGAATTTTGGGAGGCACAGCTCAGAGTAAACAGTATCTGCCGAAAAACAACAACAGCAACAAGAATACTCCCTAATCAAGTGGGTTTATTGAAATGCAAAGCCTCGCTCCTTCAGTTCCTCACGAAAAACTCGCAGTGATTAGAAGTAAGAAACATTATATGCGCCATTACTCTACCTAAATTACATGTTTAAACATCAGCTAAGATTTTAAAACATCATATAATTAGGCGTTATTAGTGTCACCGTGAAATATGGCACTAGACTAGTGAAGCTAGGCAGATTAATTATGTGAAAAGGCACCTCAAAGGCACGCTGGATACGAGGCTTTTCTCTGTCGCTGTTAGTGTTCTGTCTCTGTGTTCTATAATCCATGTATTGCCACCCTAAATCCCAAACAGTAGTTTGTGTTAAGCCAAGCAGAATTATAAAAAGGCAGCCACTGAAGGAAAGTCGAGCTTTGATATTTGCGTCGAAAGGAATCGTACGCATCAATGTGACACCCTCTGTCACATTTTCAAGGATAAAATTAACCTTGAAAATAAAAAGCTTAAAAACCTCCACATCACTTTGGGAACTAGTAAAACTTGATTAAGAAATTAACACTACTGTGATATTTGTAGTCACCAGCAATCCATAGTTTTCAGTCACATAGCTGTCTCTCTACCCTGGTAGGTGGAACATGACTCCATTGTGATGGCTAATAGTGGACAGTCGGTAGTACTGCAGGCCAAAAATGTTACTTCTTTCAAATGTCCCGATTAAAGAATACGGGCATCATAAATCCACGGAGAAAAAACGAAGATATGAAGAGAAACTACACATTTCAGGGACTACATGTATCCATGTATTTTTTCATAGGGGTGGACAGCTAAAGATATTGGGTGGCAGACCAAAAACTGAAGTTTCAGTTTCAATATGCTGTTGTCAAATAAAGGTTACTTAAAAGATGTGGCAAAACAAAAATCCATAATAATCTGTTTTAAGCAGGAATAAATAACAAGTTAATGTTAAGTTAAAAGGGGGGGGGGAACACTGGGGTCCCCCCCGGTAGCGCCCCTGCACATATCTTAGAGTACACCTAGAGCACAGATGGCTACACGTATTTTTTAATCTCAATGGGTAAATAATGTCACTGCATGAAAGGTAAAGAACAAGCAATGTGAAAATTATGGATTATTTTGCTTTATCAGCATATATGTTAGTATATTTCTGTTCAAAAGTAACTAAATTTGCCAACTATGACCACTAAATTCAAGTTCACACTGAGGAAAAAAGTGCTTCCATGTTCCATTCGTCCAATATCATAAATGTGAGTTTTTTGGGGGTTGTTTTTTTTTTCTAATTTCCTGAAAGCTACTGTTTGGTGAGATATACTGCCAACAGTGTAAGTAATGCAGAAAAAAAAAGGTTTTACAAGCTGCTGAACTGAAAATAGTGGCCTTCTGTTATTGATGTTGTTGGGTCCTTTCACCAGGATACAAACATGAATAACTGCAATAAGACTAGAAGAAAGAGAGAGCAGTTGGATTCAGATGCTTATTGTTTCCATTTCTATTTCATAAAATCAAAATACAGCATCAGTATTTTATATTATATAACTTCATGACCAAAGACATAAAGTGGTATTTTCCTACAGTTGAAATGGTTTAAAAATCATGAATCAAAAATGCATCCATTTTATCAACATCTTGAATCAAAAACACAATGAAAAGAATAACAAGATTTCTTTTTAAATTCACTGAAGATTCAAACGTTCAGTTACAGCAAGCATTTATTTACTTATTCTTTTACTTAGTCTGGAGAACTGCAGTTCTAGCTTCCATGGTTTTCATAAAGTGTACATAAAATGTAGCTTCCCAGTGCAAAAGTGGTATTACTATGGAAATTCTTTAATTCTTCATTGTTTCTAATGACCAGGTAGGGCCACCTCCTATTGATGCAAAAAGAAGTCAGACTGTATAAATTCTCATGGGCGTATAACTCGGTTCTTCATATGAAGTTTGGCTGCAACAAACATGATTTTGTAAATATGGACAAACAGTAATGTAAAAAAAAAAAAAAAGATTATAAAGAAGTCTATGCTTCTTTCCCCAAGACCACGTGAGGAACTGGAACTTCAGTAAGCTGAAATCCGTTCTGCTCAAAATTTATTTGACCTATTTATAAACTTATTGTTGTAACCCTACCACACACGGCCAAGCTTACAAAGACAGAAAATTAATACTGAGCAGAATTGAGTTCACATTATTGGAGCGGCTTCCACAGCAGTCCCTGTTTCTCACGTGGCTCCTGGGGATAAGTAATTGCCCACCCGTGCTTTAAGGAAGCCAACTCTGTGATAGAAAAGTTACCCATGTGGTTAGTGGTCATGTGGTTTCTCACATAAAAGGTACAAAAGACAGTTGTAGCTGCTGTCACACGGTCCACCGGTTCCTGAAGTCATCTTTGAATGTTCAAAGATGAGAATTTCCTTCATTTGGAAGTCTTCTTATTGCTTTAATTATTCCTAAGTCTTGGTAATGGTGTTTCCCAAGCTAACTGGTAATGTCAAAATAGCTATGCCAATCTTTTCTAAGTCCAGCTTCAAACCTATAGTAGAGGCACGCGTGTGGCAGGCTATAAACCTTCTATTCTAGTTCCTATGAAGACTGTCTAAACCTGTTTCCCACAAATCCCACTGACTTCTAAAAACAGGCATGTGAATGTTTTACAAACAAAAAAGGTTTAGCTGACGAGGAATACAACCCCAAAAGTACATAGCACCTAAAAACGATCAGAAAAATCCCACACACAGTTTAGTGCCGTCGATGTGGAGGCTTTGCACTGTTTACACTGTTTTTAACTAAATGGTGATGCAGCATTAGACCTGTTTACCGTTTGGGCTTATGCTTCCCTTTGAAGCCCTTATAACTGTAAAATCAGGTCAGATCTCCAGGCTCCGCTTACTCAAGTCGACCACCACCACAGTATTTTACCAAGACAGAAATATTCTGCCACTTCTGCTACAAAGCATGCACACAATATATTGTCTATGAAGTGTCAGCACTGAGGTCTTATTTTACTCTCTGGCTCAGAATCTTCCTGTTTTGTCTTCTTCTTCTTTACAGCCGGATCAGCACTCCGCTGGGAAATCCTTTGTTTGTTGTCCTCAATCACAGACATGTATCCACAGGAGGCTGAGCAATTTATCCCGCACCATAAACATGTCTTATTGGAAGGAATAACAGCCACCTAAATTTGAACACAGAGGAGGAAGTGCTTTTCATGCACTGGAAAAGAAAATTGAGTCATAAACTCAAATATGCCTGATTCAGTGCATTTAATCATCGATTGCTCACAAAATTGCAAAGCTGAACTGGGGTGTAACAAATTAAATCTTGATCTTCTCTGTTTTGCCAATAACTCGTGATTACAGCCTTTTATGTCTGCTTGATGAAACTGATTTACACGTCCTGCTGCTTTCAAGTCTCTGCTCGGGATCCCTTGTTGCTGTGATCTCAAAGTTACAGTGACAGGCACTAATTCATAGAACTACTCAGAAATACTGAGAAGTTTCATATCTGGACCTTGACATGGTCAGCATATGCGCTATATGAAGTTAAGTGTGGACTCTTTGGTCACTTGGTAAAGCTATTACTTGTTTACTGATCCACTTCACACAGACCACTGTTCACCAGCTAGTCGCTCATTTTATTTCTCGGTTGCTGTGGGAGCATACAGTGGGTTTATTGGGTTGATAAGAAGAGTAGCAGTGAACCAAAGCAGTAAAGTCACAGGATATAAAGTAAAACAGTGAGCCAAAAATACATGAAAACACCCCACAGCGCTGTGGGGAACTGCAGACTTGGAGAAAATTCACACTTACTACGCAAGTGGAGCTGTCCTTCATCCTTTCATCATGAATAGTGACACATTGGACATCTTGCGTTTAAACTGCCATGCCTCTTTAATGTCTCACAAGAAAAAAAACATTTTCCCCGCTGCTGGTGAGGGCACTCCACTGATTTGAGGTTCAATTCCTTTTCAAGGACGCCTCAGCTAGAGGTATGGAATATATAGAGCGATGATAAGCGAATACATCTCATCTCTGGTTACTGCTTGCAGTCGCTGCAGAGGTTGTGAATTCTCCTTATATGTTATAACATAAAGGCTCATAAAAAAACAAGAAATTCCATACTGTATATGTAAATGCAAAAGTAAAGCATAATAACTAAAGCCTAATAAAAAACCACGAGTACAAAGTGAGCAAGCAAAAGATTACACGGTTCCTTATTTCAGCCTTCAATCTCACTAATAGATTCGCACAAAAAATAGAGAAAGCTGATAAGATAATGAAAGTCTCTGCAGCTTTTCTGGAGGGATGGAGTTTTGATGACGTCTAATACATGAGTCCAAATCTGTAATGGGTGTTCAGCTGGATCAAAGCATACCTTCTGCTCTGTTGACGAGGGTATTAAAGATAAAGATAATAATGCGCTTTATTTATCCCTAAGTTGGAAAATTCCTTATGTTCGTCAGATTTATTATCCTTAAAAAGACCTTTGCCTTAGGGATGAAAATGCTTTCAGGATAGGATAAAGGTAATCACAATATGATTCATGGGTTCATATTTTTCCTTCCATTTATCACCCTTCAATTCATCCATGTGTCAAAACTTTCTGACTCACCCTCCTGACTCTGTCACAACATCAAGACCATTTAATACAAGTGACGTATTAAAAATAGGCCATGAATATACAGGATATTTGTTTTAATCTGAGTTTAAATACCTGGGATCAGCCAGGGGGGATTTGTGGAAGAAGGATAGCAGCGAGGGTGAAAGGGAAGGTTTACAGGATGGTCCTGAGACCTGCTATGATGTATTGTTTGGAGACGGCGGCGCTGACTAAGACTTAGAGAAAAAAGAGGCAGAGCTGGACGTGGCAAAGTAGAAGATTTGTGAGCAGGATGGACGGACTAGAAATGAATATATCAGAGGGACAGGTGAGGTTGAGCAGTCTGGAGACCAAGTTAGACAAGCAGGGCTCAGATGGTTTGGACATGTGCAAAGGAGGGAGAGTGGATATACTGAACAAAAGGTGTTGAAGATGGAGCTGCCAGGGAGCAAGAAGAGACGAAGACCTCAGAGAAGAATCATGGATGTAGTGAAGGAGGACATGCAGAGGGTTGGTGTGACCAAGGAGGATGCTAGGGATAGGGTGAGATGGAGGCAGATGATGCACTGTGGCGACCCTTAAAGGAAGCAGCTGGAAGAAGAAGAACAAGAGGAAGACAAATATACGTCAAATAATTTGCCATGGTGTTGTATAACAAACCTTACAGTGACATGGATATATTGTGCTTTTATCAGGAGCTACGTTATGCTTTGGATTAATACACATTTGCTGCTCTATCTAGAACACCACAATCAGCCTGCCCAGTTTAAAAGGCGAGCTTCACTGATGTGTTTTTGGGCTACATGGAAGAGAAGAATAAGATATCAGGCTTTACTTGGTTGACAGACCAATGAAATGGTGGTTTGGAGTGTGTTATTGCTTCATCAGAACTGCTTGCTGGGCATCCCAGTAGCTTCAGAAAGCACCAAATCCCCACACCTTTCTCGTTTCATTCAGGAAAAAGTCACACTGCAGTGAAATGGATCATCTCTAAACCAGATTTCTTGTATTGGGGACAAACCACATTACTTTCATGTGCTGAGCTTATTTTTTTCCAGGGCTTCAAAATCACATAAGAACCCCCACAGAGAGCTGCGTGCAAGCTGCATAATCACTGGGATACAAAGTGGGCTTAAATTTTAATGCTGTTAGTTTTACTCCTCAAAACAAGTTGAAACTTTAAAGAAAATTGATGGGTTTGTGATTGAACTCTCAGCGTCTGCAACATTTCATCAAAGCAAGTGGCGCTGCATACAAATTTGTAAATTGATCTCTGAGGAATTTCTGATTTATTACAATTCCCAAAGCAGCTTGTATTAGACAGGTGCAAAGAGTGTTTTCTAAACGAGCAGTCTCAGCTTCATTCATAAAACCTCGTAAATCAAGCAAAGTGAAAAATGATCGCAACAATCAAAGGTTCATTAGTAAATCTAATTTTTTTTTTAAACAAATGAGAGATCAAGCAATCACACAAGCCTTCGGGATGTAAATTCACTATAATATATTAAAGGCTGAGCACACTTCCTCAGAAACTGATCAATCATCTTACATCCAGTCTAACAGGTCAGCTTATGAGCGACCTTAAAAATGCCAGATACTTACCTTGTTAAAGTAGGAGGAACTGTGTGACCTTCCTAAAAGCATCTTAACTTTCTAAACTGCTGCTGTCCTATTTATCCATATTATATATTCTGTATTTATATATGTGTATATATAGTATATTTCTGCTTATATGCTTACTCTCATTCCTCTTTATTGTATCTGTAACATGCAACTTCTGTCGGTGCTGTGCTACTGAATTTCCCGGAGGAACCCACCCGAGGGATTAATAAAGTTTCATCTAATCTAATCTAATCTGTCTCCAGAAACTGCAGCGATCGTCTTAATCTTCCCAGCATACTCCAACCTCTTGATTCATCGCCTGATCTGTGCATCATGATGTTTTCTTTGTAGAGCAACAACTGGCTCTCACAACCCTGATGCAACTATGTCATTTAAGTTTTTTAAGATTTGAGAAGTGATTTATGTTCAACTCTTATATTTAGTCCTTTGAGTATGATATTATTTCTCAGTGCTTCTGAGTTTGTCTTTGCTTCTAACGTTGATAGGTCGATATTTACCTACTGAGTCCAGTTTGTCCCAGTCTCAGCTCTGCGTTTTGTCCTTACTCTCTTGTCTCTGCGTTTTGCCTTCTGTCTGTGTCAAGCTCATGTGTCTTAGTCTTTGTCAGTATTAACTGTTTCCTGTTTTATTTTGGTGAGCTCTTGTATTCCTTCTACTTCCCCTTCTAATTATCTGTGATTAGTTTGAGCTCTCCTCCCACCTGCTGCCCATTCCCTCATTATCCTGTGTTTGTAGTTATTGTCTCAGTTTCCTTCTGCTCTTTGTTGTGTCATGGTTGTGTCCTCCCTTGCAATTTGTTCTTTCGGGTAATTTGTAGATTTGAGTTCCTTGGGGTTTTTTTTTTTTTGAACTGCATTATATTATACTTAGTTTAAGTTCAATACTTCTTTTTTTTCTTTTTTAAACTTTGCAAGTTATTTCTGACCCCTGCCTGCCACACAGCCAGCCAACAACAGGCGTCAATCAGACACAGCATGAAAAGTAGTGAGCTGCGATGGGGGTAGGTTGCAAAGCAGCTTGCAGATATGCAGCATCTATAGGCGGGCTGAAGTGGCTTAAATACCAAAACCTATGTGAGAACTGCCAGTCACATGTGTGAAAGAGTATCAGCAGAGCAATGGAAATGAGCCGTTATCAGTTGATCTGCCAAGATTGAGGGTTAGCATGACTTTCAGTCTTGGTGGGCAAGGAAAAGAAGAGCTATTCACAGACAACAAATGGTTAAAACAAAGAGGAGCATATTGTTTATTTACGGAAATAAACCATTAAGTTTGTTCATAATGCCATTGTAAAGTCAACAGGGGAGTCCCTTGCATCCTTTCTGATAAAATATACCAACTTATTACAATAATAAATAAAGTAAATATTACAGATGGGTTTAAAGTATATAATAATTGTAGTGTTTTCTGATAATAGGACAAAATTTAAAGAAATGAAAGAAATGTGTGTAAGCGATTTAAGTGGGGTGAAAGAAAAAAAAAAAGGTAGACTATTTTTAACCGCACAGAGTAGCTGGTACTAATCTTGATACTTGAGACCTCATGAATATCTGTGAAACTGCTTAAACGTGCCAGAAAGTGGACAGGGGAGGGAGTACACCAGGAGCTGCAAGCAATATTACAATAGCTTTGCAAGGTAACAAGCTGAGGTTACAGAACTGTAGACCTAGAAAGTCATGTGAGAGTTCTGAGATACAGATAGACAGAGTTCTCAAATATCAAGTTTATACAATAAATACTACGGATACAAAGGACATAAACATTTCCCCTTCGTATTAGTCAAAGTCAGCATTGTTCTGTAGTGGAAGAATGAGAGTCCAGCTGACAACAAGCCAGTCAACAGCTGAGTCTGAAAACAGCTGCAGCTACCAGCCACAGTCCAAAACACTGTAAAAGTCACAAAAAAGAAACTCTGCATGCAAATACAAAAAGTGAAAATAAAGCATAATCTACATTTTTACTCCATAGCCACAACATATCATCGGAATTAAAAAAAAAATCTGCATTTATTTAGGCCAATTATTTTAAGTTACACCCTCAACACTGCACAAGCCGAATAAAACACAATGGCAAAACGTACGATTCCCTGGAGCCAGAGAAGTTTATGTGAAACTTCCACTAGTTACTGAGACACTTCCAGAGGCCATTTGAATTGTAGACAGATGAGAATGGAAAAGCAATCTTCCACAGCTGCTCTGAAATATAACTGGAGCAGGAGCTGTAACTTACAGGCCATCAGCTGGCTTGTAAAAGTTACGACCGCAGGCACTTCAGGCATGCACGGTTTAACAAGCACCTAATGAAAAAACCTACATACAGTCTCTCACAATAATAGCTGCGCATGTAGATGCTATTCTTCCTCGTGAAAGTAAACCAAAGGAACACAAACAGATCAATGGTCACTGCTGTCAGAGTCTTCAGGGTCAAACGCTGATCCGCTTGGATTTCAGGTCGTAGCAGTGACATGTGAGGCCACATAAAGCAAAGCCGGGAGATTTTATCTGTCTTCAACTATTTGCCCTCGAGACGATGGTTATACTGGATAAGACGTCAACCGACTGAACGAAACTGAGATCATGCCAGAGCAATAACAGCACAAAGGCTTAAGACACAGAGGCGACATTTGTACCTTTCAAAATGATTCTGTGTAATAAAACAGACGTTTTTAAAAAAAGAAAATCAAAAACAGAAACTTTAGCTGTATTACTCGCATGATTTTTTTCCACACTTTTATATTACACTCCATAAATGATTACTCTCTGGCAAAACGGTATTCTGTAAGTCTAATAACGGGCTCAGTTAGGAAGATAAATGGCAACAATAAAAGAATATTAGAATTGTTCACTTCAGTCATCGATGTGCCACATGGGAAATTTGACATGGCAGGAAAAAAAACACACATAAAAAAAATGACTTATTCATGTCTCTTATTCATCAGTTTGACAATTACTACCAAGTTCTTCCATGTTTGAGCTTGAAAACTCAATCACAGGAAGAAAAAATAAAGATCTTGCATCACTTGTCCTCAAACCTTTATCTTGTCAAATCTGAGGAAATGGAGTAAAAATAAAGACACACTATCCACATCTATAGCTATATGGAGAGATAGAGATTCAGATATCTTGTGTAGCTTACTGATCAGCTTCTGAAAGATGCAAGTGCACAGCTGCAGCAGTAAACTCAAGTTCATACAAATAAAGCACATTAGGTGGTAAAAACAGAGCTCAATATTTTGATACCAAACTGGGTCATATACTCCTCCTGTTAAAGTCTGTAAACAGTGGTCCCTTTACTGTGGAAACCAACTTCTGTACACAAATAAAACTCTAATATCTGTGTTTCCACGCGGTGATGCATGTGGTATACTGACTCAAATAACCAGAGCGGCGACTGCCAACACAATCACTTCTCTGCACTCACAGTCTCCAGTCACGGCTGCGCTACGATGAAAAACAACCACAAAGAAGAGAGACAGACAAGCAGCAACCATGTTGACCTGACACTCGGTTCACAGCAATGTTCCGCTCTGTGCTGAGCCGGAGGAAAAAAATCCATATTTACATCCTGTCCTTGTCATCCAGTCAGACCCAGATGCAAGATCCACGACTGATCAAAAACACAAGAGGAATACGTCTTATTCTAATAATAATAATAATAAAAGAGGCTTGTGTCCCTATATGCAGACCTTCACACGGCTCTCTTTAAATATCATTACGTCCAAACAGCAACAGATTCAAAAAAACATTTTTTTTGCAATCATGTTACAATTTAATCTTCTGTGTAACATGTGTGGTTAATTGAAATTTTTGTTGTTTCAAGTATTAAACAAAACAAAACAAATTTCATGTTTTCTGTCCTGAAGCTGGCAGAGACTTGTATTTGCCTGCTAACTGAAAGCGCTGAAGCTAACATGTAATCATCATGTAAACACCTATTTTTAAAGCTCTCAGAGTTTGTTGATGTAACAGAAACTCCATTTAAAGTTTTCCTCCCAAATGACTGTCAGTGACCTTAGCACAGTTCTCCAAAGAGCCTGAAAAATCATCAGCAGTGATGGGTGTGCGTTTGGGATTTTGGAGGCTGGTTGGTGGTTCTAAATGATAAATGCACGAGCGTAATTTATCTGTTTGTTTATTAGTTGGTTATTAATTAAAACAAAACAACAATGGCACATTTAAATACCCATAAATTAATAAAGACAATCCTTTGTGTTCTGTTGTCAGAGGAACATATTTTATAAATAGCTTTGTTTAATACATACAGACTGTCCCATGCATATTATAAACGATACACACTAATATATTTTCAGTTTGTGAGTGACCTTCAGTGAGCTAATTCACGAGGTCTCATCATACACCAGAGGTTTATCCCTTATTCATGAGACCCCATCGTCAGCTTAAGCCAACCTTGAAAAGTTGGTTGATATGAATCGTGAGTAAAAAAAAAAAAAAAGTGCCTTTATGAGTACTCCGATTGTCTCACAGCTCATATATCTGGGACACTGGCTGCCAACAATATAACACAATTATATTTAAAAACAAACTACTCACTGTGAAACCTTCTCTGAGAAATAACTATGTTGGTAGTCCAGCCCATGATTCAAAAGCTTGTAGGACCCTCTAACAGCAATAACTCTGTCTCTCACATCACTGTAGAGGAACTTTGTCCCATTCTTCTTTACAACGTTGCTTCATTTCATTGAGGTTTGCTTATGAGATCTGGCTGGGTCATTGCAACACATTGATTCTTTCCTCTTTCAGACATTCTGTTGTAGATTTGCTTCTGTTTGGTTGACTCAATGACTGACCCTATGACAGCTGGGATAGGCTCCAGCGCCCCCCGCGACCCTGAAAAGGATAAGCGGAAGCGAATGGATGGATGGATGGCTTCCTCTGTCCAAAGGACATTATTCAACGAGTATTTTGATTTGTTCAATGCAAATCAGAAAGCAAATCAGAGCCATGCTCCCGTGCTCTTTTTAGAGAAACTAGGCTTTCTGCTGGAAACCTTTCCAAACAGGACGTAGCTGTTCAGTCTTTTAATAATTACAATTTAAAGTTTGTGACGGTGTAACATGCTAACCAAAGCCTGTGGAGTCTGAAATTTAGCTTTGGGGTTTTTCAGTTTCTTTGACGTTTGGGGTGAATTTGCTGGGTCAACCACTCATGGAAAGATTGTGGTGAATGCTGAATGCTCCAGACCAACAATTGCCAAAACTTGTATTTTTTAATAGAGGCGCATTTGATTAGCAACACTTGTCTGCTAATCAAATGCTGTTAATCAAATATCTTCTAATTCTAATGAAAGCAGTGAGAGTATTTCCTTTTTCACTGGACTGCACAGAGTCCTTGAAAAACTTTTTCTCACTTGACTGTAGAGCGTATGTTTCAAAGCTGTTAAACAATACTGTCCCCTGTTGGTGGTGTCTAACTGAATCACCTTGACACAACAATACAGCACATAATCTGGACTTTACAAAATAAGCGGACAGCTGTTTTATTTAAAATCTTATTTAATATTAAATACATTACTCTATAAACATAACACTTATCCACATATAAAAGCATGTATCACTATTTATACTCAAGTCCTATCAAACAAACTATATCCAGGAACAATTGAAACAGCTCCCATTCTATCCTCACATTGTAGCGGTGATTGTCACAGCATTTCCTTCACACTGACTGGATCATATCAGACAGTGAGTACAAATAAAATCCATCCTTTAACCTTATTGCTAAGCTCATCATAAATGAATACTTGCAACTTCACAGGCCCGTTATCACCATTTTGCTGAATACAGACTTTCTTTCTTGAATTCTTAAATGTACAAATATGTACAGCTAAGTTAAAAAACTGTTGGTTTACATCGGTGAGTTGTGTACTGATATTTCTGAGATGAGAGGCATAACAGTGAACACCGACCACACCCTTTTCACATGGAAATGTCGGAGCAGGACGTGAAACTTCTGTGCTGCTAAATTAAAACCAAGACTGAACTACCATGAGCTAGAAAAAGCACAAATACAGTGGCTTGGCTGCGCTCAAAGGCTACGTTCACACTGCAGGCGAAAGCGCATCAAATCCGATTTTTTTGACCCTATGTGACCCATATACGATCATGTTATGACAGTATTTTCAAATCCGATCTGAGTCACTTTCGTATGTGGTACTGAATCCGAAACATATCCGATGTTTTAGAAAGCGACTGCTGTTTGAATGGTTATGTCGCATTAAATCCATCGTTTACGTCACTGACACAAGACAGACGCCAATTATCAGCGCCAGAGAAGACATCGCGAACGCTTCCTGGCATCCAGTGTAGATGTTAGTGAAACTATTGGGAAGACAACGTGAACATGTTATTTGTACTGTATAATCTGCAGATTTTGACAGAAATCTGCAACTATTCTTTGAAGCACCGCTCCTCTAAAACAGCAATAAGGATCATTATTAGGTTATTTACATTGTTATGTAAATAACAAAATAACTTAAAGCAAAAATTGAGAAACGTAAAGTCCGAAGTCTTTATATTAAGGGCTATCAGTCAAACAATATTGTTTGCTCTGGGTCTAAACAGAGAGCGTTGTGTGTGACGTCTTCTTTTGCGCACGCGGGCCGCTTTGAGTGTTCACACTAGAGAGCGTTTACTGTCAAATTTTATTTGCAGACAAAAAAATCGGATTTGATCAAAAAATCGGAATTGAGCATCAAGACCTGCAGTGTGAACGTAGCCAAAGAGGCTTAATTGTCCTCCATTACAAATAGGTGACCTCAAAGATGACACAAGTAGTGTAAGACTGTAGCCACCAAGAGAATTCATTCCTGCACCTTCGATTTCATTTTGGAGGTTCTGGGTTTAGGGTTGTCTGACTCTGCGGGCTCTGGGGATCCCGGAGGATCAGAAGGTGGGCTGGGGGCTTCCAGTACATCATCTTCTGGCTCTCCTGCATTGGAAGGGCCTCCGGACACCCCTGGAAAAGACAAACAGAATTCATGCAGGTTTGCTTCGCTACAAGCTTATCAGAAATCTTTTACTTTCTGATGAGACGCGTGGGGTTCATTAATGCTGAGCTCTGCAGCATTAGCTGGGAATAGTGATTGGTCCCAGGCTGTAAATGTCTATATTATGTCACATGCTACGGGACAATTTAATTAATTCTCTGTGCAGATGTGCAGATAGTACCAGATGTTTCTAAATCCAGCTGTAAAGTACATACACATTCAGGTTGGTTGGTTGTCAAACAATGGCTGGTAATTGCTGGTTGTTAGGGGCTAAATAGATGCCAGAGCTGTGGAATTATGTAAAATGCCAATGTCACTGAAGATGTATCTATTGTTCTGGTGATATTTGTTACCAGCTACACATGAGTGGGAGAAAACACAGGCCATTGGCTCCAGTGAAGAAAAGCACTACTATCCACTTACCTTTGAGAGCTGTAAGCCTCTGCAATCACTGCACAGTAGCCTTGAATTCATAAGCTTACCCGTGTGTCATTTTTCCACACTATTGATTCTCTTTTGTTCCAAAGAATAGAACACACAGCATACAGGCAATAGGTTGACGTCGTTTTTCCCCCACATATTCCATTTCGCCTTACCCTGTATATTCAATCTGCTACAGCAGTGAAGGCACGAGCCTTTGAATATACAGGGAAGTGATATTTTCAAGTTTTCCTTTTGAATGAAAAAAAGAACTTTGGTTTGATGCAGAGAGGTGGAAGCTGCAAATCACCCACTCTGCCGGCGTTACACTGGACTCCTTGGAAGTCATTTTGAGTTTGCGTTCAGAACAAATGTAAGCGAGAGATTCAGTTTGACTTTGATGTTTCAGGTTCTTAACAAACGTCCCCTTCATCTTTGATCAAAACGGCACAGGAGAGGCTTCACCGTGGAGGCGGATCATGAAATATTGCTTTAAACAAGACCATAACTGGTCATGTGTACCTGTTGACAGCTGAATGTTTTTGCTGTAGCTTGCGGCTGAAGACATGGCCTGACCCAGGACTTGGTTAGTACCGAGGGGAGCACCGGGGGTTTTGGTGGCTGCTGCAGAATTTGGTTTTGATTTGGAGTCCTTGCCTGGTTTAGTCCACACCAGCGCTTCTGTCACCTGTAGAGCAGTTCCCATTTTCTGAGCCATGTCCATTAGCTGTTAGGGATTAAAATGTGTTGCGTTGGAACAAAGAATGACCACTAACTTCAGAGACATCATTGATATCAGGATCTACAGTACCTCAGGATCAAATTCAAAGTTGCTACTGCTGTCTCGGAGTATGTTGACTTTCCTTTCCATATCCTGGTATTGATCCAGAGCTCCCTTCTTGTCTCCATGATTATAGAGGAAGATTGCAAAGTTCAGGTTAACCAGGGGGTTGGATCTGTGGAAAATTGATCACCAAGAAGAGGAAAAAAAAAATCAATGATCTGATACAGTTTTAAATTCAGATCAATGGAAGTTTCAAGGTGTTACTGAGGACAGGCTCACTCATCCAGAGTCACAGCTTGCTCGTAAGATCTGGTGGCGTTCTCATAATCCTCCAAATTGGTCAGAGCAACTAAAGATGTGACAGGAAATTTTTTGTCACATACAAGCCCTTTTCAATTTTCAAATCAAATGTAAATGTGGTCAAGCTGCTGAATAGATTTAATGAAAATACTAATACATTTATAACCCCCCCCCCCCCCCCCCCCAAAATCCTTTAAGCAGCGACATTTTCAGTAAAGTGCTATTTAAAAAGCTATCCCTGTTTTTGCCGTCATAGATTTCCTCTTCAGGCAGAATTAAATCATGAAGGATTTGTCTGTCTCACTCGCTCCGTACCTGCCAGCAACATGTAGAGCTCCCCCATTCGTGGATTCAGATTGATGGCTGCACTGAGGAAGTGGAAGGCAGAGGCATACTGCTGCATGGTGAGGTGTACCAGACCAAGGTTGTACAACACTTTCCAGTCAAAAGGAGACAAGTAGTGGGCCCGCTTCAGGCAGCTGATGGCCTGTGGGAGACGTGAAGTTAGGAGAGAGAAATTGTCAGGACCTTTAGGTGAGTATCTTAATAATATATGAAGTAGAACAAACAGGAACATCAGATTCAGGAACATATGTAGAAGTTTCCTGAAGAGGGAATTGTGCCAGATCCTCTGAAGGTTTTAGCCAAAGAAAAACCACCAGAATTGTAATGAAGTTGTGTTTTACAGAGTTTGGGGGGGTTTGATTTCATTTTCTCAAGATTAATGAAGATTACAGAAAATGTAGAGTTTGTATTGTACTCAGTCATCCCCACAACGTGTTGGTTTCTAAACTAGAAAAAAAAAAGAATTGAATGAAGTTGCTTTTAAAATTAAGATATGTTTACATTATATATATGTATATGTATAACATATATCTGAACACCTAGCAGATACATACAGTAAAGGCAACGTATGTGCTGCGCCCCTTCGCTGCATGCCTTCCCCCTCCTCTCTCTCTCCCCACTTTCCTGTCTATCTACGCTGTCTCTATCAAATAAAAGATAGGATAAACACTGTACTGTATACACAAAGGGCTCCTTCAGAAACAGCAGAATTAAGTGGCTGGGCTGTGATTAAAGGCACGAGCCATGGCTGGTGTGGAAATAACACCGAGTAGGCTTTTTGTGTGTGTTGCCTTTTGGCAGTTTTCTCATCCAAACTGGATGAAAACAAGCAGGAAAAAAAAAACATTACTCACAGCTACATATTTCTTTTTCCCAAAGAAGCACATGCCAATGTTGTTCCACAGAGGGGGACTCTCCGGCACAGCACATGCTGCCACCCTGTACTTGTTCATAGCCACATCAAAGTCACCATGGGTCTGCATCATGCTGCCTGCAGCCAGGATGGCCTAGGAATAAAAACAATGATTAAAGAGATATTAGAGGAAGATGTAGCCTTGATGAAAGATGAAAGTCAGGCCGTAACATCTGACAGGGAATGAACTGATTTAAAAGGAACCTGGTGCACTCTCCTTAAGGAGGTGAGTAACAAAATAAGCTTCTGCCTAATTGTAATGTGTAAGTACCCACATACCTTATAATTGTTGGGGTCAAAGGTGAGGGCATTCCCAAGATGTTCAAATGCTTTCTGGTATTTCCCGAGCTCAAACAAAGAGAAGATTGCTGTCATTCCTTTTTTGCTGTGCTCATCATTTATGGGCATATCATTTCATCAAATCATTTAAAAAAAGAAAAAGAAATCTGCTTACCTGCAAAAACAGCAGGCCCAGTGTTGTGAGGAGTTCAGTGTTTTCTGGAGAAAATCTGAAAAAGAGATGAGCCAAAAGAATAATGTCAGTTAACCTATGCCAGCAATCATATTCAATGCATGTGCTTGTTCTTGAGCAAACATACAGCAGCTGATATCTAGGGAATCTCGTGATTATTCAATCAGCCTTTGATTCGGTATAATTGTGGAGTATTAATTATGACCTGTGGGGGGACGATGGGGCTCAAAGAAAAACGGTAGAGAAGAGGCAGGTTGGCATTAAAATAAGAATCACAGTGGTAAGTCTCATTAAAAGCGACACCAGTATTGGGGCACTTGATTAATTCATTTACCCTCAACAGGAGGCAGCCATAATGAGCTCTATTATAGACACAAATGTCATTTCCTTATTTACACCATGGCCTAATGTTTAAATATTCAACATGCGAGGAGAAGTGGAAATGAACTGCATTTATACTGAACCCAGAGTTAAAAATGTGGCAAAGCTTTAAGTGTTGAATAAAATGATTTCTGGAGACAGAAAAGCCATAAAAATAAAAACCAAGATGAAACAACTTAAAGTATGCGAGAACCTTCTGAACCAATGTTTGAAGGCGGTATGTTTGAACTTCTCCACAGGAATCTAAAGAAAATTGTTTGACTTTGTTGTCATAAACAATTCCTTAATGAGAACATCATTAATATTTTCAGGCCCAAACCCCCACATTTCTCTTTTTGCTGTCAAGCAATGTTGGTATCGTGCTGTGAGTGCTGGTGTTCTCATTAATATTTTTGGGAGATTTTAGTGGGACAGCCCCCATTAGACTCTTTAAGTTGGGTTTTTGAGAAATGTATCAGCTCTAATGGACTGCTGTACATGTCAAGAATGTTTCAATGTATAGTACATACAGAGTAATGCCTAACAACATCTAGCATGAATGGCTAACATTATATATATGCACTTACTCCACCGCTTTCTTGTACACCTCTATGGCCTTGTCTGTTTCTCCAGCCAGCAGGTGAACCTTCCCGAGCATCATGAAGGTTTTGTCGTGCTTGTTTATCTTGAGAGCTATCTTTAGATGCTCCTCAGCCTGAGAGAGACAGAAGATCAAAATGATCAAATCCCTGTGGAACAACTACAATTTGTCCTGCTATAGTGTTGGTAAACTCAGCTGTACTCACATATTTGAAGTCTTTGATGAAGAAATAGCACAATCCCAGATTATGACTGATCTCCTGGGGTGAGAAAATGTCAGATTTTACATGGATCATTTTTGCATTGCACAGGTTGAGCTGAATTTAATTTCCAAATGTAAAAGTTTTATAGGCCAACAGTTCTGCAGTAGCATTAGAGAAGGAAGTGAGAGTGATTAATGGTAGCACAACTTTGATAGCCCCCTAGTAAAACAGCCCTGGACGAATTTGGATGTGCAACCACAGAGCTGATTGTGATAAATTGTTGCAAGTGTGAGAAGAAAAGGTTCAGTCAAGGTAATTCCCACTCTAAATGTTGGCAGAATTTGTCAGTGCTATAATCTCTGCAAAAAAAAAAACAAAACCTTAAAGGCAAAGTAGGAATTAAGAGTGTTTGCTTTCTACTACCCAGTCGTTCTCGTTGAGCCTTGCAGCTTCATGATAGAATTCAATAGCTGCTTTGTGCTTTCCCAGAAGAAATCTGAAGAAACAATAAACAACAATAATCCATAAGAGACGATAACCCATTTTAATTACTGCTTTCAGAATAACTATTATTACAACATTAAAAAACAAACCATTCAATGAAGCTGTATTCATTTTTCTTTACAAAGGGAGGCATTACGGGTCAAGAGGATAAAACTTTACTATAAGCCCCAAACTTTCCCATTGGATTACTGATAACAGAGACAACATCTTTATAACATAACGTTAATGAAACTGTGTGTTCATATAAACTCACCTGACACTTTATTAGGAATGCCTGTTAAACTAGTCATAAATACAAACATCACATGGCAACAGCTAAATGCATTTCAGCACATAGACATGGTCAAAATGACCTGATTAAATCAAACTGAGCATCAGGATGGGGAAGAAAGGTGATTTAAGTGACTTTGATATTAGAACAATGGAAAACTGTTGCTTGGTTTGCTGAGTCTCAATTTCTGTTGCAACATTCAGTAGGGTCAGAATTGGTATAAACAACATGTAAACATGGGTCTTGCCTTGTATGAATGGTTCAGGCTGCTGGTGGTTTAACAGTGTGTGGGATATTTTCATGATCCCTTTTGGGCTCTTTAGTATAAACTAAGCACCATTTAAATGAGAGCATTGTTGAGTATTGTTGCTGACCATGACCATCCCTTTGTGACCACAGGGTGCTATGTTCTGATGGCTGCTGTCAGCAGACTAACAAACCATACAAACTTCAAATAATGTCAAACTGGTTTGTTAAACATGACTATGCGCTTAAATTGTACTCAGATGGTTTCCACAGTCACCATATTTTAATCCAATAGAGCATCTCTGGGATGTGGTGGTAGATTTCCATCATGAATGTGCCGCAGTCTGCAGTAACCATGTGATGTTATCATGTCAATACGGACCAAAATCTTAAAGCTGACCAATGCATTAAAAAACAGTTTTTTCTCCAGTGTTTCCCCTTAAGCGGTGAAGGTTCTGGCTCTAAGCGGCCTGCAGTGTGACTGTTATCACTGTATATTTCTCCCCTGTGTCTGTCTTGTTAGCTAATGGAGAGGCACTGATGCGCTCATAGAGGCTTCAGTGCAGAAGACTCACAGTGATCGGGCCACTTGCTTAAGATTGTCTGCGCTGTTGGGATTTAAGATGGCACAGCTCTGAAACAGCTCCAGGGACTGCTGGATCTTGCCCTCAAGACGCAAGATTAGTGCTGCACAAAGAAATAAAGACACACACAAAATAAAAGGATCTTCATCTGCTTGAGGAATTAAAAGAAAAAAAAAAAACGCATTAAAAAAAAATCAAAGACACAGCATGAGGTCCAAAGAGCAGTTTTTGGGGAAACGAAATCATGTACTTGTGCAGCTCTGGTGTTGACTACCACAGAGGTTTTACTTGATGTAGCTGTTAAAAAAATATCTTACACATTAAAAGCGGAAAAAGGGAATGGCTGCTACAAAAATGATGGCTCACCTTGAACATATATAGCATATTCACACATCCCATTAGTCTCCTGCAGTTGGTCTTTGATGATAACCTAAAAAGGCGCAGAGTGGAAAGACAATTTCGAAATCCATCCAGTACTCAGATGATACAGAGGAATATTACACCCTGTTCTGTACATCTGTAGATATTAACAGAGTAAGCGGAAGGGATGTATGTCATTATCGCCTCACACAAATTAGATATGCAAAGAAAACGCGTGCAGGAGTAGTCCAGTAATATATCTAACAAGTACTATTCAGAGACTTTATTAAGTGTGAAGCAGTTTCAATGAACAGCGCTGCATGCAGTGAATGAATCAGGCCTTAGACAAAGCCGCGTGCATGTCGGGAACTCAATATCTTCATCATGTATATCTTCAGTGAGGTCAGAGTGGGTCTTTCAGTCAATCACACTCAGCACAGTCACAGGTCAATGACAGACTACGCCGCAAACAGAGCTGAGGAATGAAGGCACTTTACCTTACAGGTATCGTAGTCCTTGAGGATATAGTGCTGGTGGATTAACCAGTTCCTTCTCTCCACAATAGGAAGCTCTGGAGCTGGGTGGAGGAACACCATAAAAATCTAAATATTACAAATGAATAAGGATTTTGGGAAAAAAAACAAGAACTTTTGAGCATGTTATTGTGCAGATGATGTCTTATTTGGCTGATAGCTCAATGATTAATCCTTAAAGAGCCCTCCTTTTGCAGTCATTAGTAAGTCTCTGATCTGACAGTTAACACAGATGTAACACTGCAACCTAAATCCACAGGCTAAATTTAAGTCAAGTCACCGAGTAGGCATGCTGCAAATCTTAGCTCGTTAGCAGTTTTTTTTTCTTCTTATGAACAGATGGCTCAGCCTATTAAGAGTAATGTCTATTAGAACTATTTTTAATGTATGCCATCTTTTCTAATTTGACAGCTGAATAAATAATCCTGAAAGCAGCCTCCCCATGCAGTTGCTAGTAAGTCTTTGATGTGACAGTTAACATAGATGTTAACACTTCAACCAGAAACCCCAGGCTAAACTGTAATCAATTCACCAGCCAGTCTGTAAATGTCACCTTGTAAGCAAGTTTTGCGTTACAAACACTGCTTTTTTCCCCCTCCTCTCCCCCCGTGTCTCTCATTTAATGTCTCGACAGGTTGAGATATTCTCCCTGTTGCCAGGGCAACAATGTCTCTCGCAAGCCAGGTGCTTGTGACAGAAGAGCGAGGGTATAGAGACAGAGTCAAAGAGGGAGGCTGAAGGAATGAGCAGAACAATGTAAAGCCAGCTTTAGAAAGGGTTAGGTAACCTCGAGAACCGAACTACAACGCCTCCAAGTCCTCTTCCCAGTGGAGTACAACATTTCATTTTACAAGGAAGCACACATAATGCCAATTCAAGCGAGTCTGATTCTGGTAATCCTGTTATCTTGCACCTACTACCTTCCTCTGAGGCTAAAAATAGGATTGAAGGTATTGTGAAATACAGTGCTAGGCTTTACCATTGACACTGGTGGGGGGGTGGGTATCGTTAACGAACTCCGAGTGTTAAAAAAAAAAAAATACAGTGTGAATTACACCAAAGCTCCCCTCTGTTTTATCTTTCAGCGCCTCAAGAAGAGCTTCGCTGATCTGCTGCTAGAACTTGAGCCCATTCCAGATACTACACAGAAATCCACTCCATCGCCGACTGTGAAACGGCACGGGCTCCACACGTTTGCCACGTCAAGACTGGGAATGGCCCTATTTGTAGGGACCCTAATCCGCTTTCTCCCTGCTGAGACAGCAATAATATTCTTGTCTCTGGGTTTCAGCTGTGGTCCTGCGGTGCACTATGGTCCACATACATAAAGCAAGGCAGAATTTGGAGAGGAGTGATGGGATACATGGGCAACGTGTATTCCTACAACTACTGTATGAGAGAAGGATAGAAAGAAGCACAGAAGAACAGCCCAGCACGAGGTCTCCTAAATATAGTAATGTGAAAAACTTCATTGCAAAGAGAGAGTTTTCTCATTGTTATATTTGATCTGGATGAAGCTAAGGCAGCTTTGCCCTCAGTGTGTTTCAACCATCTGTTAAAAGGGGATAAGAGCAGAGGAGAGGCATGCTGAGATCAAAAGACACATGGGGAGAACGTAATGAAAAATATGATGAATATTATTTTTGGAAGTTCAATCACACACACAAAAAAACCCTCCAAAAAAGCCTTCATCTTGTCAAGTCATTTAGTCTCACATCGAGATGCTGACACCTTTTTTCCCCCTTTATCGGGAATGTGCCAGAAATGACTGTCAGTATCCTAAAAAAAAATAAGGCAGACTGCTACATCCGAGTCAAGAAACTCACACTGGATTTTATTAAAATCTAACATACTGTACTATTTTTTTTTAATTTACTTTAGATCTTTCCATTGCACAGCACCTGTCAGGTATTAACACTAAGAATGCACAAACAGCAGTGCTCAAAATCTAACATAATATACTCTGCATACTACTCTGCATAGCAAAGGTAAATTTGTGTATGCCTTAAATAACCATAATTACATTTCACATTGGTAAGTGCAGAATGAATGTGACTTATGGACACAATTAAGGTTTATGTCACGTTGCTTGATTATGTCAAATCTTTAAATGTCTACATTGCAAAATGGATGGGTCCTTGCATGTGACTGTTTTCATCCAGTTGTGATCAAGTGCCAAAAATCGGCTGATATACACTTTAACACGATTTGCATTTGGAAAACTTTTTAAAGAACTATTTTTGCGTATACAGTCTGTATGAGGCATAATGAAGTCACAATTCCCTGTAGATAAAGCTGTGAAGTTCATGCACCCAGCTGCCACTTTATTTTTAACTCAGCAGCGGCTTTAAAACAGTGCATCTCAATTTTAAAGTTCCTCTGCATTCAGGTTGTTATCAAGTCTGCTCCCATTGGTGTATGTGTATTAGCCTCCTAAAATCCAATCTTTACTTTCTTTCTTTCTTTTTTTTAGTTAGAACAGAGGTGTGTCTCATATTAAGTACAATCCAGGAAAGGGTTTGCATGCCAAATAAAAATTATCATTACCACATCATAGCATGTACTCAACTGCTTCCACCGAGGTGCAATTCTCAGTAGCTCTGATTATTATTATTATTATTACAAAGCACTATAAAACAAAGAAAAGACAAAATATCTGTGGGCAGAAATATAAACTATTTAATGGCACATTAGGCTTCAATAATGATGACAAAACATCCTCTGATTACCAGACATTTTCTACACAGAGAAATATCTGGAAAATGGCTCAGCAGCATAATGCCTGTTCCTTACAGAGAAAACAAACAGAAGGGTGAGGGTGACCTCTGCAGGCCGTTCACTTCCAAAACCTTTAGTTTCAGTTATCAACACTTAACCAACTTTTAGAAATGAATTTCAAAAAAATGAATGTCACACAACAACATGAAAATAATTCAATTAATTTCAGAACATGACCTGCAGTGCTTTCACTGTACCTTTAGGCGCCCGACGTTTCTTGGGTTCAGTAGCAACAGGGAGCTGAAATATGTGACAAACAAGACAAGCAGAAAAATAAATAACAGCAAACAGGAGTCTGAAAGTCAAGTGAAAAACAAAAGTTTCCTCAGGATTCTATGCAGGCCTTTGAAAACCTACATCATCCTTACTTCTTCTATACGAATTAAGAATGTCAGTAGCCGCCAGCCAATCAGATGTACTTAATTAACTCATCATTGGCAAGTGTGAGCACCTCTATCAAAGATGATGTTTTCTTTTAGTTTGCTGGTTTGGAGTAAACAGGTGTGTTTTAACACAATGCAACAACCTTCCCAAGGCGTCCCTTCAAAATCACCCCAAGGTCAGATGTTTACTGCTCAGAGAAAATGCAGGAAAAAAATTCCAAGCACTACATCTCAGACTCTAAAGGCCTCAGTTAGCATGTTTCAATTTAAAGTTCATGAGAGCACAATTAGAAAAAACAGTTATGGCTTTTCTGGTAGGACTGTCAGGAGAAAGCCTGGCATCACAGCTTAGGTTTGAACCAAACTCCAAGAGTTCTGAAAAATGTCCATTGGACAGATGAGATCAAAGTACAGATCTTTGGTCATGATGCACAGCGCTGTGTATGGTAAAGATCAACACAGCATATCAGCACAAACACCTCATACCAATACCATGGGTGTGTTTTGTAGCCAGAGGGCCTGAGCACCATGTTATTGACTCGATCATGAACTCTCCTGCATAAAAAAGTGCAAGAGAATGGCTGAAAAAGAAAACAATCAAGGTGTTGCAATTGTCCAGTTAAAGTCCACACCAAAACCTGACTGAAATGCTGTTCCAGGACCTTAAGAGAACTGTGCATAAACAAATGCTCACAAACCTTAATGAACTGAAGCAACTTTGTGAAGATAAAGTCATGCAGAAAAGTATTACTAATAATTATTACAAGTTATTGCTTTTACATGGTACATCTACAGGCTATTGAATCATGGGGTGTACTTGGTTTCTCAGAGCACTGCACAGAGTCCTGCAAAAACACATGACTGTTCACATGACTGTGTGGTACACAGTAAAATAATCCTCGGGCAGCCCTCACCAAAATACAGAAAATCCTGTCCACTCAAAAACTGAAAGAAGGCTGTGTGGGAATGTGGGCCAACAAGCTGAATGACATGTGTGTTTACTTAATGAACAGAGAGAGAGAAAACACTCTTTCCCAATCAAACAGCAGAAGCATGCAGATCTGTAGGGTTGGATAGACTTGGTGACCAAACACTGCCTATTTGTCATCAATTCAGTTTATAACTTCTATGGACAGAATTTCTAGGCATAACCAAAACATACTGGAGAGATTATGTCTCTCAACTACTCTCTCTTCTCAGTGTTCCTCCAGAAGAGCTGGAGGAGGTGAATGGGGAGAGGGTTGTTTGGGGGTCTGTGCCAGCATGCTGCCACCACATCCCGAATAACCATCAAATGAAAGGATGAATGGAATGATATATTACATTAATGCATTTTATTCAAATTGTTGAGATGTACCGGTAAAATTTTGCAATGTAACGTGCTCCTGTGTATGTTCTGTTCAGTGACTGCAACAACAGTAACATTTGCTATCTTCACAATGTGCAGGTAGATGCACGCATGCGCAGTTCTTCTCGCATCACATATTTTTCTTCCCATATTTGACCTCACTTGTGGATTGTTTTGGATGTGGTTGCTGATGCTTAGCAGTTTATTGATATTCTCTACATGTCATTACACGCTGAAAGTTATTATGCCACAGCGATAATATAACTGGGATTGGTCGTAAGCCGGTTAATGAAAAGCTGCTTGATAACGTTTTCTACGTTATCGTATATTAAGGGTGGGCTAAAGCTTCCCAAACAGTCCACAGCAATCCTGCCATTCTGCCACAGCTACAGCTGTCAGCGTTAAGGTTTAAATTTGCCCTTGAGTGAGTGAGATTAGTCTCGCAAGTTGCCGTTAGCTGCAGCTTAATCAACTTAGCGCAGACTTAGAATAGGCTAGCCACCTAGCTAACTAACGTTCAAGTAAGCGTTATAGAAAGCGTGTGGTAAAACCTGGCGTCGGGCTTTCTCGCGAAGTGTCACACTTTCATTATATTTCGAGTCAAGTTTGTGTTTATTCAAGAAAAGGAGGAGCAGCTCGCATCGCACTCACCGTTGCGGTTGTTTCCGCGTCCGCCATCTTGGGATGATCAACACTAGAAGCTGTTGCCATGGATACGTCAATGGCGCGCAGACACGTAGCTGGTTGGATTTGTGCTCTCGGATTAAAGAAAAAAAAACCTTTATTTACAAAAAAGGGTTTAAAAACCATTTTTCGTCTTTCATAGTTTTCACTCGATAAGATTCTGTGTATTCTTAATAAATAATTACACCACATGATTCAATAGCTTGTAAAATCACTTTTAGCAGCAAGAACTTAAACTAATAATTTTCTGTATGGCTTTATCAGTCTTTTAAATCATTGCAGAGGAATTTTGGCCCACTCTTCTTTACATCGTTTATTTAGTTCATTGAGGTTTGCAGATATGTGTTTATGCACAGCTCTCTCGAGGGCCCAGAACAGCATTTCAGTCAGGTTGAGGTCTGGACTTTGACCGGGCCATTGCAATCTTTTCTTTTCATAGAATTGATGCTGTGCTTGGGATCTGTGTCCTGTTGTGTATCGTCACTTTTATAGACTATTTCAGTATACACAGGAGTTCATGGTTAACTTAGTGATTGCAAGCTGCCCAGATCCCATAGCTGCAAAACAAGCCCAAATCATCACCCTCAAAACGTCTCCGTTTTTTTTCTCCATAATAAAAGATCAGTTGATGTTAGTAACAGACCCTTTAAATCCTGTAAGTTGGGCTGAAGTTCAGCAGAGGAAAGGGGTCAGCGTGTACACTGACTATACACACGTTCTCACACCTTTCTATCAGAACCACGTTTAAATATTTAGGCAATTTGAGCTATAGTAGCTCGCCTGTTGGATCGGACCACACAGCACAGCCCATAACCCTGTCGCTGGTTCACCCCTGTTCCATCCTTGGACCACTTTTGATAGATAATAATACACTTCTAAGAAGACCACTTCCAAGACTTCAATTCAGAATTTTATAGACAGTACAGTTTATTGAATGTTAAGATTGAGAATCAATTTCCAATGCATACCCCAGCAGTAAATATGTTTAAATAAGTCACCAATATTTACATAATCTTAACACATTTTGATCACAAGAAAACTTCACCAGTTGTTCCACAGGCTACAGATAAAACAGGGCATTAAAAGTCTTGAACGTGAATGGTCACACAAAGATTTGTATGTTACTTCTGTTTAAAGGCACTGAGGTACAAACATCAGATTGGGAGTATACAGTGTTTATATACTTTTTACACACACGCGCACACACACACACACACACACACACACACACACACACAGAGAGAGAGGAAACACTCAAACCTAATTACAAGGTGCAGACAGGAAAAACAGTAAAACTACCATGGGCACAAAGTCAAAAATATTGTTCTTTCTACTCATTAATGCACTTTTCATGTAAATACATTCAAATTCTATACTTCCAGTAACTTTACATTAATAAACCAGTACCCTCCCCCCCCCTTTCATTTTAATCACAGCAAGTCTCTGTATTATGCCAAGTTTTCTTAACATGAATTAAAAGGTAACATCTTCATTTGCTTCAAGAACAGCTTTAAGCCTCACTTCATTAAAAAGAAATATCAGTAAGCAGATAAAACAGTACAAATGACCTCTTTATCCCATCACCTTCATTAATCAGCAGCTCATCCTATTGTCATATACACATCAAAACATCAAATTTGGAGATCAACGTTCAAACTGCACAGTAATGTAACAGTATGCATTTATTATCATTTATACTTTTACAGGACACTGTGCATAAAGTGTATTATCGGTATTAATGCACTTATAGTCAGGACAGTTATCCTGCAAGGTTCTGTATGCTGCTGTAATGTGAAAAACATTTTGTAGATCCATTGTTCACAGATGGGGGAAAAAAAAACAAAACAAAAAAAACAACATTCTCGTGTCAAGTGAGAATCCAACCTTGGACAAAGAGTTTATATTTCAAGCCTCAGTATGTCATTCCTACATTAGCAGGAAAAAATCCTGATACTTTTTACCAGGATCTTTAAGAAATACTGGATTTAAATCAGTGTTTCTTGTATTGCAGATTATCTCACATGTATCTCTTTAGTCTACTCTGTTAAATGCTTTCAATAGCGATGCAGTGATGAAATGTTACAATTTTATTTGTGTGGCGGCCTCACCTTGCTCTCTATCTAAACCCCAGCTTCAGATTTCCTACTGGACATTTCTCTAAAGCATAAATGAATATGACATATGCTGATGAGATCTGTGCAGGTCTTTACAAGTTCCATCCATTTTATTTTTGCATTTTATAATCTTTTTACCTTTTTTTTTTTAAATTAATGTACCATCTCATTATTAGTTCGTCAATCATCTATGAAGCTCTTTGAATTGCACTGTCCTTCATCAAAGGTGCTATACAAATAAAGTTTAACTGAGGGTAGGTTCCTATTCTTGGAAGATGACTATGTCTTTAGCTACACATCTTCCTAAATTACACAATCTTTATTATTATTTAGTTTTTTAGTGGACATGGAGAATGGAGACACCCCACTTGGTATATTACTCATAAGTTACTTGCTTTTTGCCCTTTTCCCTAAAAATTCCTTTACACCAACTGCATAATGTTGGGACGTGGGTAGCCCGGTATGCTGGTCAGAAAAGAGAATAGCCAGAGACACAAAACTTGTAGAAATCACACTAATTTTGGCTCCTGCCAAAGGCTCCCTGGGCAGCGGAGGTAGCAGCGGAGGTAGCAGCATTTTGGACAGTTCGGTTGCTCAGGACACCTTGTGAAAACTCCTGCTGGGCCTTGGTGAAGCTGGCACCTGTGTTTCTGTATTTAGAGTGGACCTAGGATGATAGGAAAAGACAGAATATTTTAAACAATGACAGGAGATCAAATGATGAAACAGTGTTTAACCTGCTGGTTCCTGTAAGGTTCGGTCCATGGGTCTTATGTCTACAAAGGAGCTCATGAGTTCAGTTTCATTGATCTGCAGAGGTGGGACCAAGTCATTGTTTTGCAAGTCTCAAGTAAGTCTCAAGTCTTTATCCTCAAGTCTCAAGTCAAGTCTCAAGTAATGTCAGGCAAGTCAGAGTCGAGTCTCAAGTCACTGGTGTAAAAGTCCGAGTCAAGTCACAAGTCTGAAATTTTGAATTTCAAGTCCTTTCGAGTCATTAAAAAAACCGAAAAAAAAGCATGTTGCAGTTATGCTAAATGTAAATATTAGACCATGTAATTTTTAAATCTGTGTTTTTCTCAACACATGACAAAATAGTGAACTTAGAAAATATACACAAATTGTGAAATTGCACCTCTTTAAAATGCAGCTCAATTAAACCTAGCTCCAAGAATAATTTTCACCGACAGTTCTGAGATAAGCTGCATGTTATTCTTGGATGCGGTTGTAGGACCGGCTTTAAAATCGCATGACAAAAATATCATACACATTAAAAAAAAAAAAACTGCATCACCAACGTAGCCAGCTATCTCATCGTAGCATATTTATATGCATATTTATAATCATACGGTTCTTGGAGTGAGTGCATACACTCATGAAGTTTAGTAACTTCCGGTCACTGCAACAAGCCCAGGTACAGTTTACCGCCGGATGGGTGCAGGACCTTGAAATGCACCGTGTAGAACGAAAGACCATCGTACGTATCATAAGTTTACCAGTCTCACAAATAGTCTTCATAAATACACATTCGTTAACCGTTTATTAATAGGACCTTTGAGCTCAACGGTAATTAATTAGTAGTAGAAATAATTTCTGGTACGCGTTACAGAAATGTAGCAGTGACAATAATATTGTATGCTGTAATCGTACTGGGCAATTAGTGATACAAAACAACTGTTTTATTCTGTGAATAAAAGTACCGTATTTCCCGGACTACAAAGCGCACCTGAATATTAGCCGCACAAGCTAAAATCAGGGGAAAATCCTGTTTTGTACATACATTAGCCGCACCTGACTAAAAGCCGCAGGTGTTTCAATGTTGACTTATCATATGTAAGAGAATATGCACAAAGGGAATTGTCAGGAAAGAGATGGCTGTTTGGAGACATCACTTTTATTAATATTTTGAAAAACAAGTTATGGGTACATATTTGCACATGTAGTACATAACAGTAGCCTACAGCACACCAGAAAAATAGATTCGGACTACCTTTTAGGCTCAGGTGCAGTGACACGGCTTTAACAAGAAGAAAAGTCAGTCATTCACCACCATCTTTCTCTTCTTCCTGCGCACTAAAACCACCAAAGTCCTCTCCTCCAGTGTCGGATACAAATAGGCTCAGGATGGCTTCGTCATCCACTCTTAGCTCCTTTCCTTCGTTGTCACTTTCAAAACCAAAGAAATCCTCGTTGTCAGTGTCAGAGTCGAACACCCTCTGAAGGGCCGTGGCGGTGTCCTCCTCTCCATCATGCAGCAGTCCAGCCCTTCAAAATCCATTGGTGATCGTGGATGCTTTCACACTTTTCCACGCTGTCAGAATCCACCGGTGGAGTTGAGCATAACTTGCTTTTCGCAAGTTTATCGCCGCTCATCATCCACGCCTCCCGCTGAACGCATACCGCTACTTTGAAGTTTGTTTTTCGCGCTACTTCGTACGGCACTACGTTGCCTGGCAGACGGACATGTGACTAACATACCACTCTTGAACCCCGATCCTTCCGCCAGGCAACGTAGTGCCATACAACAGCGGAACACACAAAACAAATCGTCTTACGATATGACAAAAATCATGGACAATCCATAGAAAAGCCGCACCTGACTAAAAGCCGCAGGGTTCAAAGCTGGTGCAAAAAGTAGCGGCTTATAGCCCGACAATTACGGTATATGTTTTTGTCAATGTACCATAATAACAGAAGCGAAACGCAATATTGTGTCAGGACAATTCACTATTTATGCACAATAAATAAAGGAGCATAGCGCGACAATTTCTGTTCAGCGCCAGACTTGCTTGTAACCTATATCACCAATTATGTTAAGAAAAATGACGCATTAACTACAACAGCAGACTGACCTTCGTGTAAATGCTTGGAGCAGACTAACCTGTGAGCTGGAGTGTTCTGGGACGTTATATTTGGTCTTTGAATGGCTGCAATCCAGTCGCCTCTTTGTTACTTTGGAAACATGGCTCGAACAATTTCTCTTAAACGTCGTAATCCGATAACAACCGATTTCTTTACCCGTCGGCTTCCCGTGGCTGTCATGCGACCGGCTATTGCAGTTAATAATACAACAGCTTCTTGACATTTTTGTGTTTCTTTTTATCGCTGTGTGACTGATTTCAATTGAAAGCCTGCGTGCGCTAGTACCTCTTGCCACGAGTTCCCAGAATCCTTTGCGGTTCTACCCGTGAATGACGTCACATTTTCAATCTCTATATAATATGCGTGTTAAATTTTATATTTGGGGTAAAATATCAAGTCTTTTCAAGTAAACCGGTTCAAGTCCAATTCAAGTCCCAAGTCATTGGTGTAAAAGTCCAAGTCAAGTCACAAGTCTTAGAACATTTTTTCAAGTCAAGTCTAAAGTCATAAAATTAATGACTCGAGTCCAAGTCATGTGACTCGAGTCCACACCTCAGTTGATCTGTTAGTGAGGAGGATATCTGAAAATACAATAGATATCTAGTGGAGACTAGGAACAGACTTTTTTTTAACGGTTGTTTTTGTTTCCCCCCCCCCCCTTTTTGCATTAAGATGAAATATTGTGTCCACTTTCTAATTAATTATTGTCTTTAAAAACCAAAAGACACTCCTGGAATTTCTACATGGAGGTAAGTCTGTACAGTAAGTGCATTCAGCACACACACTTGGTTTGAAAATTTCCTCTGAAGCTGTTCAAAGTTTTTGTCACCACCTGATGTTTAGTTTGTCTTTGATGTAGCTTCCAGATATAAATGAGAAAAAATAACATTTATATATGTACGCAGTATAAGTCATCGACAACTGTCAGTGCGCCCCAGGGTGGCTGTGGCTACAATGTAGGCTTGCCATCACCAGTGTGTGAATGTGTGTGTGAATGGGTATGTAAAGCTGGATATGTAAAGCGCTTTGGGGTCCTTAGGGACTAGTAAAGCGCTATATAAATACAGGCCATTTACCATTTTAAAACATGTTTAAAATACTTGGCTTAGGGTTATTCAGTTCATCAAGATACATTATATTGAATCTGACAGGTTCATAATAAAATAGTAATCAGATTACCTATAAAAATACGATATGTAAACAGAAGTTTTACTTTTGCGTACCATTTTCAGCAGGATGACAGCCAGCACAGAGTTTACAGTGAAAAATCCAGCCACTACCATCATAACCACAGCCACAGCCAGGTTCGTCTTGATGATGGTGATTGATGTTATCCATCCACTGTCAAAACCAGAAACATGCAAGAGGAAAAAAGGTGTAATTTCACATTTTCTCTGTAATTATTATAGTACACTGAAATTCTTTTTTTGTGGATTAAAGAGAAATACACAAACAACCAGATACCAAATGTAAAGCATGAAGTTTGTAAAAATGACACATGGAAACCTGAGGAGCTTTATACATGATAGAAAAGAACTCCCAAAATAAAAGTTACACACACTTACAAAGCAGCAACCCAGATTTATTAGGGCAGCAGGAATCTGTCAAAGAAATGCAATAGAGGAGAGACAGGAGAAGAATTCACACACAAACACGTGTGAATGAAGAAATGTGGTGGTCCATGCACACTGAATGTATCCCAAAGCAGCATGCACATTCATACAATGAAAAACAGAATCTTGGTGCACTTCCACCACACGTTCAGGTAGTGTAGGAAAAAAGAAAAAGAAAATAAATCGCACTGACCTGTTGCCCCAATGGGGAATCCCCACAGTTTGGATAATGTAAACTGCCACTTGGAAGAAGAAGACGAAAAAGAAGAAAAAGAAGCTGAAAGAGCTGTCAGACCTATGGAGGGGAAAAAAGGGGACACATTATTAATGCGAAGGTGCTCACTGGTTTGCTGACATATTGCACAATAGAGATAATAAGTTTCACAATCGCATGAAGTCATAAAAATGAGTCTGGAGGTCATTTACAGTTTGAAGACTTGTATTAAAGTTCATAAGTGTAAACAATACCAGTGACACAGCATACCTAAAGGCCTTGTAGACCGGCCTGTACCAACAGACGAAGGCCACAGGGGTGAACAGAATGAACCAAAGAATAGCCAGACCAAAGTCAACGCCATAGTTACTGTCAATGGTGAAGCAAGCCAGGCAGGCCAGCACGTTGAGGAAGAGAGTGGCACTGTGGACTGGAGAGGTGCAAAAGAAAACCAGTGACGCAGACATACACTTATAATACAACACTGCTTATAAAAAGCGCCGGTGAACCAAACTCTGTGCACTTTTAAACTAATAGGCATGAATGGTGTCTTTATTATTGTTATTATCATCTCCTTCGTAACAAATTAATTTCCCAAATGTGAGGTAAATAAATTATTTCTCGACGTTTTAGTGCAGCAATTGTGACTTTAAACAATCTAGTATCTTGTAATGGATCAAGTTGATTCATCATGATTCAGCAAAAGTATGAGTGGAAAGTCTTGATACATATTTAAATTTAGCATATTAAAAGCTGAGATCTGATGTACTATACCATCCTTTTAGGTCAGTGATTGGCATATAAAATGCTACAATCAGGGGTACATACACATCCAGAGGTAGTACATTCTCTTGCACATCCTGCGGTAGTCCTCGGGGATTTCCTCCTCAAAATTCTGATAAAAGCAGGGCTTTATAGGGAAGAACCTTGGAAGAGGTGGCCAGTTGTTCTCTTTAGCTGACAGGAAAAGATTTAAAAACCTTATTATCATTTAAGACTTAACACATACTCAACACAACTACATCAAATACCTGCAGCCACTTACCTCCGGGGTTCGATGCGCTGCCTGCCTGCCTCCTGTTCTCTAGCTCCTGTTCCTTCCGCTCCAGCTCTGCTGCTTTCCTCTCCAGCTCCTCCTGCTGTTTGATCAGGTTAGCCTGGGCAGCAGCTGCTTTAGCCTGATGCGTGATAGCAGACCTGCATCTTAATACTGTCTTCAGCATTGTTGAACACAATTTCCTCATACATGTACTGCACTAAAATAACCATACAAAGTGCTGCTTTCTTGCAGTGATAAGCTAGATGGTCCCTGCAGTAAAATGTGATGACTTTTGGGGCGGCTCAGGATGTGCACCAGGTTGTCTACCAGCAGGTCGTTGGCTAGATCCTCCACCAATCAAATCTGTGTGCCAAAGTGTCCTTGAGCAAGACATTGAACCTTAAATGAATTACCTGTGATGCACCAATCAGAGTGCAAGTGTGTGGGTTGTAGAGAAGCATTTCTTAGCATTGTTTATGTATGAACTGGACCAGGACTTGGATACAGACTTTCTACTCAGTTGACCACTCAAAGTTCTTTCTACTATACCTCTCATTCATCCAGTCACACACATTTATACATTATTCATGATTAAGTGCTTACACACACACACACACACACACACACACGATCCAGTGGATGCATCGGGGGGCACTCAAGGATCAGTATCTTTTCACAGGAATGCAAATGTGGAGTCAGGGATTGGCCCATTGACCTTCCGATTAGCAGGCGACCCACTCTACCACTCAAGCT